>NW_008825617.1:943177-1000561 GCF_000699105.1 Pygoscelis adeliae
GAGGGAGGTGATTCTGCCCCTCTCCTCTGCTCTGGTGAGACCCCACCTGGAGTACTGCGTCCAGCTCTGGAGCCCTCAGCATAAGAAAGACATGGACCTGTTGGAGTGGGTCCAGAAGAGGGCCATGAAAATGATTAGGGGGATGGAATACCTCTCCTCTGAAGAAAGGCTGAGAGAGTTGGGGTTGTTCAGCCTAGGGAAGAGAAGGCTTCGGGGAGACCTTATTGCAGCCTATCAGTACTGAAAAGGGGCTTATAAAAAAGATGGGGACAAACTTTTTAGAGGGGCCTGTTGTGACAGCACAAGGGGGAATGGCTTTAAACTAAAGGGGAGTAGATTTAGACTAGATAGAAGGAAGAAATTTTTTATGCTGAGGGTGATGAAACACAGGATAAGGTGGAATGTCTTTAAACTGAAGGGGGGTAGATTTAGCCTAGATATAAGGAAGAAATATTTTACGCTGAGGGTGGTGAAACAGTGGCACAGGTTTCCCAGAGAGGTGGTGGATGCCCCATCTCTGTCAACATTCCAGGTCAGGTTGGACAGGGCTCTGAGCAACCTGATCTAGTAGAAGATGTCCCTGCCTATGGCAGGGGGGGTGGGCTAGATGACCTTTAGAGGTCCCTTCCAACTCAAACTATTCTATGATTCTATGAACAACAATTTATATGAAATATAGGAAATAACACATTTCTTCCTTTGACTCTCTTCTTGGTGCTGTGTCTTCCTGATTTTAAACATCCCTCTGTCACATCCTCTCAGGAATGTACACTGACTGGTATTTATAATAGGTCTGAACTGGTGACTGGTGACTTGACCCATGACAGCATCATGACAGGCAAAGCAAAAGAAAATCAGAAAATATTTTTTAAATATTTTCAAGGAAAGATCAAATAACAAGTGAGAACAAAAACTTCTTGATGTGTGTCTGCAGAAGTAGGTGTCATCAGAATCACCAGATTGCTTACAGTCAGGATCTTTACATTACTAGTTGGAAATGGACTGACACAAAAATACATTTGAAACCACTTAATACTGATTATTAAAGAGAAGGAAGTTCAAATCAAGACTTTTAAGATAAAATATAGGTCTTTTTGCCTACCTCAAGTAAGTACTAGACATTAATTTCTCTGTTGCTGTAAACAATATGAGGACTAATAAAAATTGTTTTTTTCTATCAGTATCTATGTATTAATTTTCTTTTACATGCTTGTGATTCATTATCACTAGACACAGTATGTCCAGCAAATAAGGCAGTAGAATGTCAGGGATCCATCTCATGTCAGATATCTGCAGCAGTGATAACATCATCTGAACTAGTCATTTTATGTTCTTTTTTCATTAATTAAGAGAAAATTCACTATGGGTCCAATTCATCTGATTGGACATCTACTTTGTAATGAGTGTTCCTTTCTACTAGCCGTAACAGGAGTCTAGAAGACTGCTTTGAATATATGGATATTTTGTGGGCATTCTCAATATGGTGAGATCAAAATTTTGCTTCTGATCTGTTATTTGACACCCCATAAAACATGCCTTCACTCTCTAATTCAGTGCCCTATCCTGCCCAGTTTTTCTCTGCAACTTACTTAGATTAGAAGTTAGCGGCCAGGAATTTTTTTTACAACATGTGTTTGAATACTGCTTAATGGAAGTAGCATTAATCTAAATTAGTTTCAGATGCCTCTGAAATATAATTTCTTCTATCTCTGAATATGTATCCTCAAAACTATTTGTTTTAGAAGAACACTATTTTGTGTGTGATATTGTTTTGTTGCATGATATTGGAGGAGCTCATTTTTCTTGGCTAACCTTTTTTAGAACAGTGTATACTGTAATTTTCAAGATTCCACTTCTTATTTCCTACTGGGACATATTCACAATGCAAATAAAAGTTGGGGTTTTTTTTCAGAAGTCCTAGCTGCAGCATGGCAGTCCTCTAACACATTCAAATTAGTTTCAATTTGTGAGGTAGCTGTGATTCAATAACACTTTAACTTTGCCTTCATAATTACTTAAATAATATGAGCTGAAATAATAAGCTGACCTGTTTCTGAAATACTTGTCTAAAGCTGCCATGCCATTCTGAAATAAATGACTGAATTAAAATAATATTCACATATATAGCTGATTTGTTTAAAATTCCCAAGACGTGTGTTCACTCACCCCCATATTTATACATCTGCACTTGTTAGATGTGTTGTTCTACCTAATGAGCATCACACATAAACTAGTAAATTTACTTATTTAATTTATTTTACTTATTTATGTTCTGATTTTCTTTAGGGAAAGGATGTTCTGGGCTCTACTTTTGAACACAGTAAACATAATGATTAAAAATAATATTTTTCCTACCTTATTTGCTTTCCAGGATACTAAACTCATAACATCTAAGGAATTAGAGTAATGAAAAAGTATGCTGATCAAGAAATATTGTTGCAGAATATCTGTCTGTTCCCTCTAAACAGTCCTTCCTCTCCCTGTTGGTTGCTTTTTACTTCTGATTATTCAAGCATGTAACTCATTTCTTTTTCTTCTATCTAGAGGTATTTTATATAAGATCAAACAGGAGTGTAGCAGTTTAGAAGCAGACAAAGAGTACACAGATAAAAATAGCCTGTGTTAACCCTAGAGGAAATGAAACAGCCAGCTAAAAAAAAAAAATACCTATATGCTGATTCATTGTTTCATCACACTGATCTTCTCCCTGTTTTTTGTTTTGTTTTGTTTTGTTTGTTTGGGGATTTTTACCATGTTTTTTATCATAGTAACTATTGAGGGCAATTTTAAAATAGAACTAATTTATCATCATGTATGCCAATGTATTACTTCCTTTTAATACTTCTATTACATTGGTGACTAATAAATGCATTTCAAAATATTATAGCTTTTACTGAAAACTTGATTTGGTTTTTATTAAAAAAACAACAACAGAACTTCGAAGTTTTTTTGGCTGTACAATTTTTTTTCTAAATACCCATCACTTCTTGAACACTCATCAGCCTTTTATGAACAACTTGATGGAAATGAAGACTTAAAATGTAAAAGTTAGTCTGTATTTCTCTCTCTTTTTTACCCTTTTAAAGTATGATGGAGAATGATATACTAAAATATTAAATATTCAATGCTCATTATTCACAATACATTGAAAATTAGAAGCCATAAATCTCTAGCACACAGCTGTTGTAAGTATTTAAAAATACAAACCTGAAATGAAATGTGTGTCAGCTTAATGATAGGTCTGAAGCAGAATGATCTTAAAAATACTCTCTGTGATTTTCTCCCTGACAATTTACTGTGATTTATACTGAATATGTTAGGTCTTATTTCCCTGAATTTGAACATAGATAAATAGTATGTCCTTGTGCTCTCCTTCAACAAATGGAACATTCTTGGACCCAAAAAACTTGAAATCAATCATAAAATGAGCCTCCATTAACAGACTTTCCCTCAACTTATTCAATTCTTGTTCCTGTCTGTCAAATGTGGTTACCAGATTTCTTAATTCAGCCACTATTTTATTGAAAAAGACCTTACTTCAGAAAATCATCCCTATTCTTCAATGAACCTAGATAGATTCTCAGCATAAATCATGTGGCTAATTGCCACTGACTTTGTGGAACTTAAATATGTTTTTATATTTAAACTGTTGGATAAGTATTTCAGTGAATCAAGAATGATTGAATCATTTGTTGAATTAAGATCCTTAAATAATATTTTGATAGCTTGAAAAACACTCTTGATTTGTACTGTTTGTCATGTTTATTCTACTGTTCTTTATATTGTTACTGCTATTACCAAATACATCTATGAAAAAAGTAGTTCGATAACCAGCATTGTAACCTTTCTGTTCAAGATGCCCCTTAAGAACCTTATAAAGCTCACAGTTTAAATATTTAACAGGATTTATTGATATATTTGCTGGCTGTAGAGCACTGAAGTTCAGAGTCCAGCCTTCTTCCTTACAATTCCAGGCAGACAAGAAAAACATTTATTCACTCTGTATATAACTATAAGCAGAACTAGCACTGCTGAGGGACATAAAAAAATATTGTTTTGGAACTCATTCTTCCTTCTGTCAAATACAAGGTGTGGAGAACAGCTGGGCAAAACCCAGTCTTTAAATTTCATTGGAAATTTCTGTGTTAACAGATATATTTCTTTTCAAATATGATACCTTCTTCCCCCTTCCCCTTCTTATTTTTCCCACTGTGGCAAAAGAGGGGAAAAAATCTAGTTAGAGTCCACATGCTGAAATCTTCTCATCTTGAAATTGAGCGTATTTGTCAATACACGGTTTGAGAAGCTATTCCATCAATTATCATAGTCAGATTGCATCCTAGCCTGTATAGGTAGAGAAAAAAACTTTTCTTCATTATTGAACTTCTGAATCATTAACATTACTAGCTAGTCCAAAAGAAATGGCAGAACAAGTGTGCCAAGAATAAAGTCTAGCTCACAACCCATTTTACACTAAGCCATAGAGAATTGGTTCACACATCCAATATGCTTCACCCTCTAATGATTGTATTTTTTCTGCACATGCTATTTTTGGGTGTTCCCACTGCCACACACACCTCTGTTAGTCCAGGTGTCTGCATCTTATCCTGCCATAGTGATTTATGCCTTCATCATGTCCAGGTCAAAGTACCATGTGTGAATGCTACACCTCATAGCACACTTCAACCACCGCAAATGCCAACGTTCACACTTGAGCAATCTAAGTATTAGATACTTTTGTTTAAAAGCAAAACTAAAAACTAAATATTATAAAATTGTTGATTTTAATTTGAATTTTTTCCCCTTTCCTTCCCATGTTTAATTAAAAAATTAACAAATGTCATATTTAGCCTAATCTGAAATATTTTGTTTAATCTAAAAAAAAAGAAAAAAATCTTACTTAATATTCAGGCATTTTAATTGCTTAAGATATGCCAGCTTCAAAATGCAAACAATATCAGAATAAATATTTTTTAAAAAATACAAACTTTTCAACTTCTTAAACATTATTTTTGTTATTTTTAATTTATTATAATTCCACCAGTTCTACTTAAATTAATAAATATTTTGGTATATCTTTGAGGGCATTTTGGCATGAGTTTTATCATAAGCAAAATCCTATCTCATGAAAAAAATGATCATTTCTGTAAAAGTAGGAGATTAAAAAGATAAGAGAGAAAACATTTATTTTAAGCATATACATTTGCATTAAAACCACATTGAAATAATTTAATTTCTTATATAATATGTTGCTTTATCAGTGTCTTATATACATCTTTTTCCTTCATATAACACAATCCCGGGAATTAAATTTCTCGTCAGCTCAGTGCCACAATGTTAATATCTCCTTTATGTTCGTCCTTCATCATGATTCTAGCTGGCATAGTAAGGCTGTGAATTTCAAGGAGCTTACTTGTCTGTTTTTGCCAGCCGGGAGAGCACTTTGCCACAGTTCTGTGTATATTCAAATACTCTAATACATGCCATTTATTTTCTCAAGTATTATAGTGTGTCATTGATTCAAGCCAGCTCCATCAAGTACAATATCCTGGTATTTCAAAAGAACCCCCAAGTTCCATGATGCATCTGGCCAATCCTGCACTGCTATGCTACAGGGGAAAATCTTTCCTCAACAATGCAGAGACTAAGCTGTACCCCAAAGCTTCAAATGTGATTGCTCTTATTTTAGTATGTATGACTGACTATTGTTAGTCATAAAACTGGTAGTCTGTTTTTCAAATCGTGTTACCATTTTTCAGTGTGTGCCTTAGTGAACTCACTACATGCTTGTGAATAAACATTTCCATTGCTGCCTTCAAAATATATATTATATGGTTGATTTATTTTTGGTTTTGCTGCCTTTTTCCATATCTTTTCTTTTTTTCCTTCATGAGAAATTGCTTTTATGAACTGCTAGTAAAATATCTTTTAAAAAACTCTGCATAAAACCAGAGTTTAATTGCCTTATGAACTATTAACATGACTTTTATACTATTCTATTCTTTCAGTCTAAACAAATTTTAAAAAGAATAAGGTCTTTCTTTTCACACTGTTGCTGAAATGCTGTATAGTTATTTTCCATCATGTGTCAGTGTATATTACCACATTTCTGCAAGTCTGTGAGAACAGGCTGAAGTCCATTTTTCATGTATATTTCCTGAATTTGTGCAGTTATGGAAGCTCTTTATCAATAATAGTGTAGTGGCCCAGTTCAATTTTAGCATTTAGCATGTTTAATGAGCATATATGGATGTCAATAATGTATGCTATGGTACCTGTCTTTATCTGGTGGGGGACTGGTCAAGTGTATATACTTGGGCGTATGATAACACACCAGAAAAAATTTATGCTTCTACACCTTACAGATTTTTTGTCCTACATATATGTTTGAATGTTCATTCAGGCAGACATCAAATTCCTGTTGTTTTGCAGATTATAATTTAAAAATGAAAGCTAAAATGAACTGGCAAAGGACAGTGTGCCTGGTAGGAGGAAGCACACTTTTAAATCCTTGTTAAATCTAGTCCTTTGCTCCTATTTACACATACTATGACTTCCCATCCAACAAAAAATATCTAATGAAAAGCAAGCAGTGTAAGTGAATAGTGACTAACTGAATAAGTAAAGTCCTTTAGGAATAGCAATATGCAACAACTATTATCTGAAAAATCTCATACCTTTTGCAGTCTATGGAAAGCCTATAAAACATCACAGTGTATTCATGCAACCAACACTGCAATCCATCAAACAATTAATAGCTTTGTTGGTATGCTTTGGTCCACTGAATATGCTGCAACTGCAACACTTACATGAATGTGATTTGTTTGGAAAATAAACACAAAAAAGCCACAAGCAACAACAACAAGAACAACCCCACCCCCAAAAAAACCCCAAAATACAAACCCCCACAAAACTAGATCTGAGCAAGCAGATTATTTTTAACCAGGGATTTTACATTTTAGTTCCAAAAGCTACAGTTTTGAATAATTCCAAAATGCATATCTCTTCTTATCCTCCAAATAAACTGCAAGCATCCCAAGAAGAGATGAATAAATCTCACTAATTGGATAGAAATCACTGAAATGCAAATTCTGAGTCCATTAAAGCATCACAGAAAGAAGAGGTAAATCTTACGGTTGATTCTGCAAGCACTGTTTGTAGAGCATTTACTGATTCCCAGTGTTTAATGACATCTGCTTTGATTGTGTGTTTTCTCACCATGGTCAGCGAACAAGAATTTAAAGATTGTATACAATAAACATCTATCATTAAACCAAAATTATTTAGGCATGTTCTTGCTTGATGGGGCTAAGGTGTCATGGTTAAGATTAAATGGAAATATTGAGCTGGAGACACAAAAAATCAGACAGGAGTCTAACTAGCATTTTCATTGTATAACTTTCTGATGATTTAATTTGAAAATTCTAGGTCCTCCTGTAATTTAGCCTTCCTGAATTCCTTTAAATATTATTGTATTTAATAAATCATTATTAGATTTGACAGGATGGTATGTGGAATAAGGAGCACAGAGAACTCACAGAAACGCAGAAATTTATAATATTTAAAATCCAGTCTCAGTGTTATTTAAGTACTCTCTTTGCAGAGAGAAAAAGAGGATCCTTTTTATTGCTTTATGATACAATCCATTTATAATAAGAAAATGACAAGGAGAAAAGACATAAATTTAAAGATAAAAAAGGTATCAACCTGTTCCTTGTTTAGAATGAAGACCATTGTCTGAAGCGATAAATAAATGTAGTACATAAATTTCTATGTGATACTGTTATTCAATTTATTATATTTTATTTAATATACAATTAGGCAGAAAACTATTTCTGCTCTTACAATTTTTTAAAATAACTTTACACGCTCTGTTGTCATTTTGTAAGTTAGACATGCAAAGTTTACTGGAGCTTATTTTATTTTAAAATTCTTTGTGTTTCTGCAATATTAGATCTAATGGATCTAAAAAATTGGAAATGACTGAAGGGTTTCCATCAATGTATTTTATGTATTTATTTGTTTCTCTTTTTTTCTTGTGGTCTCAGAAATATTTCTCGTATGCACAGGACTGAATTTGTACAGATTTTTTTTGTTGTTCACAGCCCGCCTGGACATTGCATTTGCATTTAATTGTGTATTCCATCTATATACATGCCAGACAGAATTGCATTCCTTTCACATACTTCCAGTGATAAATATGCTCTCATTTCACTTCCCAATAATAAATGAAGAAATGAAAGAGATAACATAGGTCCATGGTTCTACTTTACATTTCTGCACAAATTCTCCTGTCCCCTTTGAAGAACAAGAATGTGAATATACAGATTTTATCCCTCCTTTTCAACAGTACACTGATGCAAATATTCAAAGATGTGGGAGAACAGAATTAAATTTATTGCTCTTTCTGAGGAGGTTCAAGCTTGTTTTGGGACAGAGGGAGAACATGTTTATCTATAATTGTTAAAATGTTCAACAGAAAGAGGTGGAGCCTTTGCAATAAATATTTCCTGAACTTCTCCAACGTGGGTCCATCCCACAGGCTGCAGTTCTTCGTGAACTGCTCCAGCATGGAACTTTCAACAGGGTACAGTCCTTCAGGAATTGATTGCTCCAGCATGGGTCCCCCATGGGCCATAGGTCCTGCCAGAAAACCTGCTCCTGTATGGGCCCCTCTTCACAGGCTGCAGCTTCTTCCAGGAGCCTGCTCCTGTGGGGGCTCTCCACAGGCTGCAGCTTCCTCTGGGGCTTGTCTACCTGGTCCAGCATGTGGTTCTCCATGGGCTGCAGTGTGGATATGTGCTCCACCATGATTAGTAGCAGATTATCCTTTGCTTGATTTGACTGGTCTGAGCAGGATCTATGAAAACGGCAGCTTCTCTCAGTGCAAAATGTTAGGATCTATACGGGCTTGCTTTGGCCTGAGTTGGCTTTAGCTTCTTGTAACAATTACCAAATGGTCTAATGATACTGTGGACATCATAGTCTTCTAATGAAGATATCAGGATTCTGAAAATTTGTCTTCAACTTCCCCCCATTCCTCTTGAGGAGTGAAATCAGTCAAAGTGGCATCCCTCAGGGGTCTGTACTGGGACCGGTACTGTTTAATATCTTCATCAATGACATGGACAGTGGGATCAAGTGCACCCTCAGCAAGTTTGCAGATGACACCAAGCTGAGTGGTGCGGTCGACATGCCTGAAGGATGGGATGCCATCCAGAGGGACCTGGACAAGCTCAAGAAGTGTGCCTGTGTGAACCTCATGAGGTTCAACAAGGCCAAGTGCAAGGTCCTGCACCTGAGTCAGGCCAACCCCTGGTATCACTACAGGCTGGGGGATGAAGGGATTGAGAGCAGGCCTGCCGAGAAGGACTTGGGGGTACTGGTGGATGAAAAGCTGGACATGAGCCAGCAATGTGTGCTCACAGCCCAGAACGCCAATCGTAGCCTGGGCTGCATCCAAAGAAGCGTGGCCAGCAGGTTGAGGGAGGTGATTCTGCCCCTCTCCTCTGCTCTGGTGAGACCCCACCTGGAGTACTGTATCCAGCTCTGGAGCCCTCAGCAGAAGAAAGACATGGACCTGTTGGAGTGGGTCCAGAAGAGGGCCACAAAAATGATCAGGGGGATGGAACACCTCTCCTATGAAGAAAGGCTGAGAGAGTTGGGGTTGTCCTGGAGAAGAGAAGGCTTCAGGGAGACCTTATTGCAGCCTATCAGTACTGAAAGGGGGCTTATCAGAAAGATGTCAGCAAACTTTTTAGCGGGGCCTGTAGCGACAGGACAAGGGGGAATGGTTTTAAACTAAAAGAGGTTGGATTTAGCCTAGATATAAGGAAGAAATTTTTTATGCTGAGGGTGGTGAAACAGTGGCAGAGGTTTCCCAGAGAGGTGGTGGATGTCCCATCCCTGGAAACTTTCAAGGTCAGGTTGGACGGGGCTCTGAGCACCCTGATCTAGTTGAAGATGTCCCTGCCCATGGCAGGGGTGTTGGACTAGATGACCTTTAGAGGTCCCTTCCAACACAAACTATTCTATGATTCTTTGCTTCATCCTATGAAAGGAACCATAGAAACAATGGAAAGGTGAGTATAGTACCACAGAAAATGATTAGATACTAGCACAATTTTTCAGCATAACAATTTTAACTGTATTATTTTTGAGGCTTTTATGTATTAATTAGACAAATTGGACTATTAGACTATTAGAATGTTAATTGGATTAACAATAAATGTTTGCTTTCATGTTTATGATGCATTCTCTTTTGCCAGTAACATGATTCTGAGTGCAAGCATTGTGGTATTACAGGGACTCGCCTGCTTAATATTAATAAAACCTTTTGATTTGCAAATAAAAAAGATATGCCCATGAACAAGACGCAAACCTCTAAAATATAAACTTAATAAATTCATATTTTAAGAAATAATTTATATTCTAGATCCAATGCATTGCATCAGAACATGATAAACAGTTATAACAAAATAGTTAAGCCAGTTATATTATTGTCGATTTCTGTATATTCTCCTTTGCATTGGTTTAAGTCAGGACTACTGCTAATTAAGTCAATGTAATGGGAGTGTAACTAGACCAGATTACACAAGTTATTGAATCATTATTTTTAAAATAGACTCATTATTTTTAGACCATTTTTCAGTAACATTTGTTGAGAATTATCTAGAATATTGTTCTTTTGAATATTACCAGGCATTTTAAAACTAGTTTGCTCTAGAGAGTAGAAACACAGCAGAGGATTTGCCCCCCTTAGAATGCTCTGCATATTGATCTTTCCCATTTATAACTATAATTCCCTTGTTTAACAAAGGATATGTAGCTTCAGTAAAGGGTATGTAAAGTTTCTTTAAAACCTTGCCTTTAGTTTAAGTCATTAATGGCGTTCTGGAAGTCAGAAGATGTGAGTTTGAACTCCTTCATACTGATGAGGGTAGAGAGACAAAAGGTCTTATCTCCTGGGAATGCTTCAGATGTTAAAATACATAGAAACTTGCTAATTATTCCCACGTTTATTGTTCATCTGTGTTTTAATAAGAAAAGATGAGTCCTACTCTGTTCTTTTGAAAAACAGTTGCAGACACCTACCCAGAAAAGGATTTTATGTTTCTTGGACTGCACTTGCTTCTAGATATAACTTTGAGGACTAAGGGTCATACAGGTGTAAGACTTATGACACATCTCTGTTCTCAGTGTTTCCTGTTATATAAATACAGGCAGATCCTGCAGGAGGTTGTGCTGGGGTTTTTTGGGGGTGTTGGATAATTTTTTTCAAGTACTCATCTCTGCCTAAACAGTATATAGGGAGAACACTCTCTGGTTTGGGATCTTGCTCTGGGAGCAAGAGGCTAAAGATTAAGTGTCTAAAATTTGAAAAATTATTTCTTGTGAGTTTTTCTCTTTAACATCCTTGCATGTGCAGGATAATTTTTTTATTGGATCAGCAATGAAATAAGTGCTAATAGCATAACTGTAAATTTTCTAAATTTTGACATGTTAATGAATTTGATATGAGAGCAAACTATTATCTTGAAAATGTACTTTTAAATGTAGTTTAAATGCATATTTGTCTGAATGTTAAATTACAGACATTTATATTAATGTTAAAGTAAATACTATTTTCCTGATAGTCTTTATAAAATTATAGACAGCTGAGAAACTCAGAATACCACTTTTTTCACTGGTTTATGGATAAAAAACATTAATTAAGATATACGCTATGTATATTTCTTCTTTTCTTCCCTATGCAACTTCTGTAATCACTGTTTTGTATGCTTGCTATGGATAGACTGAAGTATTGTCTTTCATTGATTATATGGCTTGCAGTATTCAGAAATTAACAGTTTTAGTGTTCTAAGGGAGAAGCAAGAGTCTGTATGCTGTTTCTATTTAGATGAACAGTTTTTCTTTAAGGACAGTAAAGCAATCCTGAAGCAGTCTTCTTTCTTAACAGAAATTGATTATCTAAAGATGAACCTTTTTTTTTCTGAGATTCCTTGGGCACAGCAATTACACGGGGGCCAATCTAATTATTTAGAAATGGAGAAAAGTCAAATTAATCATATATATTATATTTTAGACTTCACACAGTAAAAGAAAATCCATTTAATTGCCAAAATTAAGCCAGTATGAATTCTTTAGTACTTTATATTGGTGAATTATAAAACTACCTTTTGCTCTTAATAAAACAGAATTTGAGACAAATGGTAGCAATTAAAAGGTCAATCTACATGACTCACTGGATGACTTTAAAGTTAGTAGTCACATACTTATGTAAATGGGTGGGAGGATACAAAAGAGTCAATGATAAAGTAGGAAAAATACTGAGAATTATTTTTATGTATTTTACTAATCTAAAATAGTTTCAATGTCATCATATTCTTATTCCATTCAATTTATGAATTGAAGTCTTTTTGAAGTCATTTTTATTTGTTCTGTTCATAGAATCTGTTTGGAGAAATTCATGTACATCTCTCCATGTATATTCTAGAGTTCATGATTATTCCTGATCACTTATGCTAATGAACATTTACTTATACATGGTCATGTGAGACATATATTCACACAGAGTATTTTCACCCAGACTTCTCTGCTTGGGAAGTGAGGATGGAAAGAAGGTTTTTTGATAGTGAATACTCAAAAGTTGATATTAAAAAAAAGAAAGTAATTTGTGGCTCTGTTCCAGGAACATAAAGGTTTAGAAATTGAGGTATAGACTGTTGTGGATTTCAGGTGGATTTCTGTAAAATCGTATATGTAGGATCAGGGGAAGCTGAAAAAGAAAAAAAGAAAAAAAGGAAAAATATAAAAGAAAACAAGAATATTCCATCTACTAATAAAATGTCTATCCCAGACATTGAATTAGGAAGGCCAAACTTTGGCTGAAGATGAAACTAGTGAGAGATATTGTTGTGGTTTAACCTCAGTCTGCAACTGAGTTCCACACAGCTGCTCGCTCACTCCTCCCACTGCCCCCCAGTGGGATGGGGGAGAGAATTGGAAGAGTAGAAGTGAGAAAAACTCATGGGTTGAGATAAAAACAGTTTAATAATTGAAATAAAATAATAATAATAACATAATAATGATGATGATAATAATAATAATAATAATACCCAAAGCAACAGATGCACAATGCAATTGCTCACCACCTGACGACTGATGCCCAGCCAGTCCCCAGGCAGCGGCCCCCCCGGACAGCTTCCCCCAGTTTATGTACTGAGCATGACGTCACATGGTATGGAATGTCCCTTTGGCCAGTTTGGCTGTGCCCCCTCCCAGCTTCTTGTGCACCTCCAGCCTTCTCAGTCGGTAAAGCATGGGAAACTGAAAAGTCTTTAACTAGTGTAAGCACTACCTAGCAACAACTAAAACATCAGTGTGTTATCAACTTTGTTCTCTACCTAAATCCAAAACACAGCACTGTACCAGCAATTAGGAAGGAAATTAACTCTATCCCTGCCAAAACCAGGACAGATATCTAGCACAACAGGACGTTTAAAAAAATTTATCAGTAGCAAAAAGTAGATCAAGAATAATGTTGAACTGCTGCTGAATAAGGCTGATGATCTAGTGACAAGTAAACCAAAAAATATGAGCTACACAATGTCTTCTTCACATGAGCTTTTGCTGGCAGGGTCTACTCTAAGGTTTCCCAGGTCTGGAAATTTGGAGGAAAGAAAGACAATCCAGAGTAGAATATAATCAAATTAGTGACTACTTAGGTACTACACAAGTCAATGGAACCAGGTGAGATGCATCCAAATGTGCTGACTGAGCTGGCAGATATCATTGTAAGGACTTTTATCCTGTTTGAAAAGTTGGTGGTGGTTGGGGATGTCCTTAATGGCTGGAAAAGGACAAACATCACTCTCAATTTCAAGAGAAAGGATCCACAGAATTGTAGGTCAGATCCTACAGCTTCACCTTAGTTGTTGGGAACATTAGAATGTCACACCCATCAACAAGAAAGGCCCAAAAGAGGATCCAGAAAGCTACAGGCCCATTAGCCTTACTTCAATTCCTGGTAAAGTAGTGGAACAAGTCCTCTAAGAAACTGTTACAAGCCAAATGAAGCAGGTGATTGGGAAAAGCCAGCACAGATTTACCAAAGGCAAATCATACCTGACTACCTTAACATACCTGATCATCTTCTACAACAAAGTAACACTTTCTGTCCACATGGGTAGAGCACTGGATTTTGTTTACCTGCACTTCAGCAAAACATTCAACACCATTTTTCACAGCTTGCTTCATCCTAGACAAACTAGCAAGATGTAGATTGGATGGGTGGTCTGTGAAATGGATGGAAAATTGGCTAACAGGTCACACTCGGAGGATGGCAATCAATAGTTTTTACTCAGACTGGCAGCCTGTCACAAGTGGGGTCCCCCAGGAATCAATACTGGGCCCCATGCTGTTCAACATATTCATAAATGACCTGGATGATGGGATTGAAAGCACCCTCACCAAGTTTGCTGATGACACCAAACTGGGTGGTGAGGTGAACATGTCAGAAGGGAGGGACATCTTACAGAGAGACCTGGACAGGCTGGAAGAGTAGGCTAGCAAGAACAGTATGAAGTTTAACAAAGACAAGTGTAAGGTTCTGCACCTGGGATGACATAACCAAAGAGCCCAATACAGGCTAGGGTCTGTGTGGCTGAGGAGCAGCCCTATTTTGAGAGGGATCTGGGGTTCCTGGTGGACAACAAGCTGAACATGAGTCAGCAGTGCACCACTGTAGCAACAAAGGCAAATCAGATCCTGGGCTGCATCCACAGGGGCATTACTAGCAGAGATAGAGACATTATCATCCCATTCTACTCAGTGCTTGTCAGGCAACACCTGGAGTACTGTGTGCAGTTCTGGTCTCCACAATTCAAGAAAGATGCGGACAGACTGGAGAGGGACCAAAGCAGGGACATGAAGATGATTAAAGGTCTGGAGAGCCTGCCCTTTGAGGAAAAACTGAAGGAGTTAGGTCTTTTCTCCCTGCAGAAGCAAAGACTCAGCGGGGACCTCATCAGTATTCCAGTACTTAAAGAGTGGCTACAAAGGGGACTGAGGGTCTCTCTTCACAAGGAACCACATGGAGAAGATAAGTGGCAACGTGTACAAGTTGCACCAGGGGAGGTTTCATCTTGACATAAGAATTTCTTTTTACAGTGAGAACAATCATTCACTGGAACAACCTCCCCAAGGATGTGGTAGAATCCCCATCGCTGTAGGTTTTCAAGATGCAATTGGACAGGGTGCTAGATAATCTCATCAAGGCTCCCTTTCCCACAAAATGTTGGACTAGATGATCTTTCAAGGTCCCTTCTAACCTGGGCTGTTCTATGATTATGGAGCAAATCTTCATGGAAGCCATTTCCAGGCACAGGAAAAAAAAATAAAAGGTGATTGGCTATGGCCAGAGACATTACCAAGGGCAACTCATGATTCCCCAGCATGATGGTATGCTGTGAAGAAATAACTGACCTTCTGGGCAAGGAGAGAGAATTGGATGTCATTTACCTTGACCTTGGCAAGGGCTTTGTTACAATCTGCCACCGCTGTTCTTATAGCCAAAGTGGTGGAGTACAGACCTGAAAGCTGAAAAGTGGAGTATGGACCTTTTGACCTGAAAGGGCTGTAGTTAATTGTTTCAAGTATATTTGGCAGATGATTATAAAGGATCATTACTGGAGTCAATATTATTTGAAATTTTCTTTAGAGACATGGATGATGGGGTACAGTGAACAGAGGCTGAGAGAACTTGGACTCTGGTCTGGAGAAGAGAAGGCTTAGTGGGGATTTTATCAATGATGTATTTAAACACTTGATAAGAGGGAATGAAAAACAAGGAGCCAGACTCTTCTCAGTAGTGCTCACTGCTAGGACAAAACGTAATTGTCACAAAACACATGAAATTCCATCCGAACATGAGAAAACACTTTTTTACTGCCACTGGTCAAACAGTGGAACAGGTTGCTCAGGGGGGTTGTATAATCTCCATCTGTGGAGGTATTCAAAACCCAACTGGGCACAGTCCTGGGCAACCTGCTCTAGCTGACCCTGCTTCAGCAAGGGGGTTAGATTGGATGATCTCCTTGCCAGTGTTCCCTGTTGCTGAACAGTGCTTGCACAGCACCAAGCCTTTCTCTTTTTCCCACTCTGTGCTTCACAGCGAGTAGGCTGGGGATGGGCAAGAAGGTGGGAGGGACACTGCTGGGTCAGCTCACCTAAATTTATTGAAGGGATATTCCATACCATTTGATGTTACGTTCAGCAATAGAAGTTCAAGGAAAGGAGGACGAAACAGAGACATTAGTGGTTATGGTGTTTGTCTTCCCAAGAAACTGTTACACATGCTGATGTCGTGCTTTCCAAGAAGTCATTAAACATCTGCCTGTCAATGGGAAGCAGTGAATATTGTTTTTTTTTCTTTGTTTGTGCATGTAGCTTTTGCTTTACCTATTAAACTACTGTTATCTCAGTCAATGAGTCTTTTCATCTTTCTTCAGTTTTCTCCCTGTCCTATGCGGGAGGGGAGTGAGCGAGCAGTTGGGTGGGCTGTTGGTTAGGGTCTACCCAATGCCCACTTTTTGGCACCCAATGTGGGGTTCAAGGGGCTCCAGATAATGACAGCCTTGATTGGAGCATGCTAGACTGCATTTATAGTTACAGTTGCTCAGTAAGGTTCCTGGTCTAAGACAGGGTCCTGGGTTAGCTACAGGGCTTTCTTGTTTTGCTGTGTATTAGAGTCCAGGGCTTGGTAGTGGCTGCTTTCAATTGTACAAACATAAGTGTACTACTGCCATTTGAAATGTTCTATTATATTCCAGGTGGTCTCTAGCTGCTAGTTCAGACAGATGCAGGTTTCCTCTAAATCCTTTGTCTAATTTTTCAGACTCCACATACGTCTCAGATATTGTATGGTATCTCAAATGGCATAAGACATCTTCCTGTGGACAGCTGAAGGCATAAAGACTGAATTTAATTTGTATTTATTACACGTTATTAAACCTGTCAAGATTATAATCTTTCTCATGAAACTAATATTAAAATATCACAAGTCGTGGTTTTGTATTTCAGTTAAATGCTATGTCCTGGATTCACTTCATCTAATTCCTGCTAGCTAAAAGTTAAGTGTTGAGGATAAACTAGTCATCTAAGCTCTCTTTATGTTCCATGAAAAGAAATAGGCATTTCCAGAGGCAGTTCATCTCCTTTTAAGATTGATATCATACACGTAAGTGAATTACCTTGTGGAGGAGACTATTTCTGTCCATGAATGACAAAAAAAATCTAGCAGACTACTTGCACTGGAGATCTTGTTTTTAGATGCCAGAAGACAGGCAGGACGGATCACCACACATCTTGCACCTACCCACTTAATCTCTCTTTCCTTTAGTTTGCCATTGGCAATATGGGCATACTTTGATTGACCTGCCTATTACAAATCTTTAGGTGATTTGAAACTTGCATGAAGGAAAATTATTCATTTGTCTAAAGTTAGGAAAACCTTTTTTAAAATATATGAAGAATGATTTTAACTAAAAAAGCAACTGAACAACAGCAACGAAAAAACCCACAACCAACAACATTAGTTTTGTCCAGAGGGGACAATTTATTTTGCATCATTAAATTTAGCAGTTGCCAGTGGACCACAGAAAGAATAGTCAGCTCTCAGCAGTAATATTGTGCAGGATAAAATATGGAGCAATTACTCCATCCAACACTGATGGTTCTTAATCATATACAGTTATTAGAATCTCTAGTATCTAGTTGGTAGATAAAATGCATGATAGGAGTATGACTGAAAGAACTCAAAATGTCTTCAGAACATGAAAACAAATAAGAAAGTGAATAGTAATGCTTCATTGCAGCAAATGATAGAAAATGGTTTGCTAATTGAGATTGGCTATAGCTGTAGAACAGTAGAGACAAGTCATTGTTCTTATATTTGTTTCAGAAGAATTAAAAAAGACAAAAACATGAAAATAGTAAATTAGATTAGTCAAATAACTCCTACTTGATATATTTTCTTAAACTCTTAGAGGCTGAGGAGTAGGCTGTATGTGCTAGCTAGTTTTCCTATTAAAGTCAAGACAGATTTGCCCTTGATTTCAAAAGAATTAAAGAATGAAGAGTAGGATTCATCATTTATAGCTTTAGCTACCTGAAAATTAGCTACTTTTCTTAATTTCATATAAGTTATGCAGAATTCCTACCAAAAGATTGATTTTTTTAGAACGTTGTTAAGATTCCTTTTCAAGATGGGATGAATATCACTTGAGAGAGATCAATTTCTTTCCAGTGTTCAAAGAAGACTGAGTAACTTACAGAAAACTTAATTAAATAGTTCCCACCTGAAGTACTCATAACAAACATAACAAAACAAAATAAAAACAAAACAACAAAAAAAGCAGAAAAGTGAGATGGAGGGTTTTTTGTAATGTATACAGTTTTCTACTTTCTATCTATAACAATATTACATTTTGATGTCTGTAGTTTATAGTAATAAAAAATGGTGGAAAAAGCAAGAGATGTTGAGTGATCCATTTACGTCCTGAAATGAATGACGTAGATACTAATAAGATATAATTCAGACATTTACTAACCAATTGTTATCCATGTCTTTGTTGGTCCCAGTGAAGCCTTATGGAAGCAGCAGTAATGGAAATGGCCTCCTGAGAAAGTCCGTCATTTTCCACTGTGGAATCTTATTGTAGATGATGTTGTAATGACTTAGCCTAACTCTTATGCCTCCATGAAAATCTAAAAAAAAGTCATAATTTCACTGCCAATTGTTTGCATAAAAATTCTCAAACTTTAACAGACTGGCAGCTACTTCAATAAAACATTCTTCCCCATTTTTAAAATCTATGGTAGTTTAATATTTAAATGCTCTATTTCATAATTTATTCATGTACTTTATCAAACCTTTAGTTTTCAAATTTAATGTTTATACTGCATACATACCAAAGAGGCATCTTTTCTGTTTTTTAATACCATAGGACAATTTGTGATTAGACTTACATGCATACAACTCAAGAAAACACAAGAGAGATTATTTCCAATGTTGTGGTTTAATTGGAAGAAGAATTTGACTTTTCATATTTTTAATCCACAATACCTCTTTGTAGGGAGAGGGAAGTTACCCTGACTAGAATGGTTTGGACTTGATGTGGTCAATAGCACTTTCTGATTTGCTCAGACGATTTGATTTTAAACTGTTAATAATTTAACTGAAGCAAGCAACTTTGCTGCAACTTTATTTCTTGCAGTTCTTTAAGAAGCCTGTTCTGTCTAGTGGTTTCACAAGCTTTCCAGCAGAAAAAAAAGTGTTAGCAGTTTAAAGTGATGTGAACTCGAGCAATCAGAAAAATATATTGGATGATGTGGGTGCCATTATAGAGAGTCAGTGAAGGATGAGGGTAATGAATCAATCTGATAAATTGTGATTGGCCATTAAAAAGACAAGGTAAAGAAGTAAATCCAAATTGGTTAGGAATGTTCATAGTACCAAGTAATATTACATTGAGGCTGCCCCTGTACACCACTCTATAAAGCTGATCTTGAAGGCAGAGTATCATCAAGAAAAACATAGTTAAAACCACAGACTAAAATGAAACCTCAAAAAATCCAAACCAACCAAAAAAATGTCCACAACTCTAAAAATAATGCACTGGTGATAGTGGAGAACAGCAGCACACAACATCTTTCACCTTTAAGTGTTTCATGTATATCCAAGTCATAAATCAGTTCAGGAAAATTGAAACCTAATTGAAGATGGCTAGGAAAATAAGTCGGTGGCTAGGGCTTTTGGATCACATCAGAAAAAGCTATAAAACATGAGGGAGACAGAATGTTGTAGCCAAGTAAATGTCACTGACTAGATGGAAAATGGAATGTCCTCCAATGCACCTGAGCATAAGATTTGAAGGGACATTTTTTGTTAATCAGAAGGAAAACCATTAAATTCCTAAGGGTCCAGGACTTCACAGAGTTAACACAATGTTTCCTGCCTTAAAGAACATGATCTATTTTTAACCTCTTTTCTGGACTAGGCTGTGCATTCTCCTGACATCCCCCATTCTCTTCAAGTCTTCCTTGCCTCCATTTTACTTTAAAGGAAATTAAATGAAGAATAACTCTTCATTATTTTTTCTGCCTTTTTATACTTTTTCTTTTTACATCAGAACATGTTAATATAAGGCTCAAATCATTGATAATCACTAATAATTGTAAGGTATAAGGAGTTTCTTTCTCTACACTATCCATTGTGACTATTGCAGTTTTAACAGCAATGGGGCCTGGATAAAATTCAAGACCTCTTCCTTAAAAATACATAACAAAACATTATTCCACAACTCTGTCCACAAAACTGTGAAATTAAATAAAGCTATCCAAATATATAATTAATATAAGGAATTAAAAATACAAGAAAAGAAAAACATGATAGGCTTGATTTAGTTACCTAAACCTGAGAACATAAGAACTTAGTGCTGTTTACATGTTACAGGTATTCAAGACTTCTGTATGGGGAAGGCTGCTATAGCATGAGAGATTTGCAGGGGACCCATGCTCTACCTGGAGTGTCAGTTGGTTGCTAGGCTACATAACCTTTGATGTTTGAAAAGGCATTAGGCAACTATGGTAAACCAAATTAATCTAGCCCATTGAATAGGAGTACTATAGAATATGATAGTAAGTCACTTAAATCTAGATTAACTATATGAAGGTTCTGCCTGTCAGCTAGATGTCTTAATTCCCATTATAGTGAATGGTCATGAGAATTCATTCGGTCTTAGGCTAAAACAGACATTTTGTGTCATTTGAGATACCACAGGATAACCCAGCTGGTATCTAGCTACCTCTCTAGTACATGAAAGTACATGAAAGCAACATACATGAAAGTACATGAAAGTACATGAAAGTGTGTGGATTCTGTGTCGTACATGCCAGCTTCATTCAAAAGTCTCAGATCTGAGACATTAAAGATTTGCTTCAGGATGAGTTAAATTCCTCCCCTTGGCTTCACTGAATATATCAATTAGGAGATAAACACAGGTATCTAATGCCACCTGAAGTGCTCTGGGATAATGGAGACAGCCACACGAGGCAGGTAAATAGGACAGAGGAAACTCATGACCTAAGTAGCAGCAAGGTTAGTAAAAGATCATAAGGCCTCTCAGAGTGCTAAATGCCCGTTTAAGTAACAGTCAACAAAACACCCTGTTTAAATAACTCAATCAAAGCCTGTCTTTCATGATTTTAAAGCATTCAGAGGCTCTTAGCTTCTGCTTAGGCACCTATATGGAGACATTTCAATTCTGGTGTCTTAATCTGGAGCTGAACTCCATTCAGTAACATCATTAATAATTCTCAAAAAACATTCATCTCATAGTGTACACTGGTGGTAATCAAAGTCTACATCCTTAACCTCTAGTTAAGTGACTGATAAAACAACTTGTCTCTACCTCTTCATCTGATAGTAGAGATTTTTGTTTCTTACAATAGTGCTGAATTTTCAGGTTTCTTCCACCTGTCTCTGTTGGAAGCAATTTGGATAGTAAGGTTTCACATGAATTACTGCTGATCTTGATGATAATACTTTTTTTTTTGCCAGTAGCCACTCCTGCTAAATGTACACGTTGCTGATCATGCTAGCTGTGGTCCCATTAATCACCATTAGCTGGTGTGCCATTAGGTGCTTTTGCTAACTGTATTCTCATTTAACAGTTCCCACTAACTTGTTTAGTGCTAGCTGTCACCATAGTAGTTTATATAATCCCCATGTATACATTTTGCTAACTGATTTGTTCTAATTTGTAAACTCTCAGGTAAAAGTAACACTGGACTCCTCGTGATCTGCTGGTCTATCTTTTATAGTAATTCCCTGTAACATGTTAGAATGAAGTGAAAACACAAATCGGTTCAGACTCCCTCTCATAACAGCCAGATTTCCCAAGCCTCCCAACTAAAAAACAAAACAAGAAACCCCCAAACCAAACCAAAAAAACCCCAAAATCCTCCCAGAAAGTTCAAATTTTCAGAATCTTCAGTGCTGCAAGTTGTGGTGATTCCCTTACCCTTAGAAAGCTGGACACATCTGTCACCCCTGCCATTAGCAAAATAACTTCAACAAAGTATAATTTTCTCAGGTTAACAAAATATGTTTTTTTAACAGAAACCTCTCTAAGCTATTACCATGTAATTGGCAATTAACCTTATCCGTTTCATTATAGCCAGTGCCCCAATTTTTCACTGGAGGCAAAAATGCTTTTAACCTAGTGGGATGTTATCTCAGTCTTCATCTGTAAGTAGCAAAACACTATGTTTATACTACTTCATGTATTTTCATTTGCAGGTGGAATAAGTTTTAAAGCAAATGCCCCTGAGAAAGTAATTTTGGAATATGCAATATAGGTAAAATTAGTTTGCAGGATGTATTTGGCACAGGTGACAAAGTGTTGGCAGCAGGGTGCTGCAGGGGTGGCCTCTGTGAGGAGGACCATGGAGGACCTACACCAGAAGAGACTAATATTTCCTGAAGGACTGCAGCCTGTGGGAAGGACTCACAGTGGAGCAGGGGAAAAGTGTGAGGAGGAAGGAGTGGCAGAGACAAACACTTATGGACTGACCATGAGCCCCCATTCCCCATGGTACCTGCACCGCTCAGAGATGAGGAGGAGGTAGAGGACTCTGGAATGAAAGGGAGATATTGAGCCTGGGCAAAAAGGAGGTGGGGAGAGAAGGGAGGGGATGAGATGCTTTAGGTTTTGTCTTCATTTCTCTCAATCCAAATCTATTTTATTTGGCAATAAATTAAATTAGCTTTCCTCAAGCTGAGTCCGTTTTGCCTGCAATGATAATTGGAAACTGATCTCCCTGTCTTCACCTCAACCCACAAGCTTTTTCATCTTACTTTCTCCCCCTGTCCTGTTGAGATACAGAAGTAAGAAAGCATCTGGGTGGGTGGCTAGAAGCCAGCCAGGGCCAACTCACCACACAGGAATATAACATATTCTAGTCCACCAGTAACCTGGCAAAATAAATATAAACTTGCTGAGACCTTGTCAGATGTAAGTAGAATCATTTTAGATTAAAGTTTATAATAATATCAAGAATTTTCAAAAAATGAAGAGAAAAACCTTTTACAATAACAGTGATTCATGGATCTATAAACAAGAATCACAACCTCCTGAAACCCAGATCTTGGTTTTAGCTGTTATATTATTGTTACAACTGTAATACACGTGAGTTTTTTAACATTTCTGTAATGATATTGAAGAACACATGACAAGGTTAGCATGATCTGACTTTGTTTTTCTGTTAGGTCCTGTAAAGGCAAATCATTCTTTTTCTCTGTAAACATGTAGCACTTTCACATCGCGATATATAATTTACTTCAGAAATGAATCTTCACTGATATCAGAATTTGCTGCCTGCAGCTTAACCAGTCAAAAACCACATTTGCTTTTTTTTTATTACTTACTAATTAATTTATTTTTGCTTTTTATTCACTGAAATAAGTTTTCTGGAGTATTCAGAATCATACTGTGATTCTCAAAGAATGGATAAAACTAAATGAAACTTCAATTTTTGTAATGGAATGACCAAGTATAGCATTTAATAACCATATAAAACTCCAATATCTTGTTGGATCATTACTTCATAATGTGTTCATAGATGAAGAGACAAAGAGAGGAGCTTAAACTGATTCAAAACTATATTGTTTTCCCTAAGTAATTTATATTCATCAGAGCCAGGTATTTAAACAGTAAAGAAACTAATGAAGCACTGGTGACTGAACACCTATTGGTATGTTTCTTATTATTTTTCTCCTTAAATCTTAATGAGGTGTAATTACAGTTTCTCATATTTTGTCTGAAATGTGCATTACTCTAACAGAGAGTAGTGACAAGTAGCTGTGTCTGACTTCATGAGCAGCAAACTTACTGCAAATATGTAAATGAGGAACAACAAAGAAGAGCCTGGAGATATTAACATCTGTGTGAATGAAGCAACCATTTCACAACTCAGTGGACCTTAAACAAAGCAGACATTGAAATCTGTTCAGTACATGGGGTGGATTTTTAAATATGTTCAATTACTGCTTGTCGCACAGTGGTCACTAGAGCACAGCTTCAGTCACACCAGGGATTCTGCTCTGACATTACCAGCATATAAAAATGGTGTTCATGATAACTAGTTTTCCAGCATAGTAAAATAAACATTTTTCACCCATGTCTATGGGTTAGAGATCCACTAATACTTCCATATCTCTGGCAATTTAGATGAGTAGAGATGGAGAGGCATCTGCTAAGAGCAAAATAGCTATTGTACTGATAGACCTAGTAACTACCTGGCTAACTACCACATTTCTGCATAATATTTAAGAAAATATATTGCTTTTGAGGACATATGAATTTTGAATGAAAGATAATTCATCCCCTTATGAGGAAGGGAAGGAGAAAGCCACTCTTCTACTCTCTGGAAAAGTAGATTTCTCTAGTCAACTTTTTCTACAGAGTGAAGCAGAGGACAGTATAAGAACTGTTTTATGTCTTAGAATATTTTCCTTTAAAATAAGTAGAAACACATGTTACATGTTGGTTAGAAGAGGAACTTGAAGATTCAGTTAAATAAACTTTTAAAATAATTATAACCTTTACATAGTACTCAGCTGTATTATTAATTTAACTAATTTTATCTGTAATACTTATTATTACTGTTACTGGTAATAATACTGGTATTCATCGCAGGGTATTACATAAACCTTATTTTATCTATGAATGCCATAAATAAAACTTGTGAATATAATTTGCTAGAATGTTTCCAGTGTTATGTCATTTAATTAGAATAACTGAGAGGCAAGCAGTATTTTTTGGTAATACTTTGGTAACCCTTATGCTCCTTAAGCACCATTCTTAGATATTGGACAAGCAGTTTGAACACGTATTAATAAGAATTCCTGATTTAGACTCGCTAAATCCAGGCATAATTTATTTATTTTTCTGTCTGACTGTTTTACTCTTTTACTGATTTATTCCTAAGTATCTAATATCTTAATCCACAAAGTACTTCAGTGTCACAGCATTGTAGTGCCTGTCACTTAAACATTCAATACTAAAATCAGCCTTGACTAAAATGTCTAAAATCTGAATACAACACATGGAGAGAATTGGGCACCTCACGTGGAATCACAGAAGCTATCACACCAAGGGAGGAGCTGCTTAGGGAAACAAGGAAATGCACAGGCAAAGTTAGTTGAGATTAATCTCAGTACATAACTATGGTACTCTTTCTTTTTTTGTTCTTTGACTCAATGAAGGAACAATACTCTGCTTAAGTACCTTTTTAGCTTTGAAAGAATGTTATTGTGTATCATAAAATACCACATCAAAAGATTGTGATCCACCACTCATCCAGCCAAACTCATTATGTGATGTTTATAAACAGCCAGTTGAGTCAGATGGGATAATTTCTGTTCTATTTATGTCTAAAGCAGGAGGAAAATGGTTAGAAACAGTAAATATATTGGCACTGTTTTGGTTTGTGGATTAGTATGTCATTTGCTAATTTATGCATATAACTACTTTAATTGTTGTCGTGGTTTAACCGACAATTGTAATTCAGATTTCATAAATAAATGTTTGCAAATGCATTACTAGAATCTGTAGTTCCCTGGGGTTGCATTTGCCTTTTCAATTTTCGATCACCACTGTGCACATTTTTGCTCTGGGAGATCTTTAGTGATGCAAGCCTGGATTCAGTCTTTCTTGTACTGGACTCTGCATGAATGCTGCACAAAGTGAAGGAGGAGACAGGTAACAAAAGAAATTCCATACAGTTCTGGAAGACATCCTACTTCTCTTGTGTAGGTCAAGCTCTCCTTTGCTTAACTTCATCTTTAAATTCTGTGGATTCAGTTGGCAGATACTAAGAAAATTATAATTTTATCCCTGACAGCCCATTTGCTCAGTGACTGAAAATTAAACCAATACCAGGCTATGATCCAGATCCAAAGCCCTCTCATCAAAAGAAAGGCCCTTTTGGATCCAGACTCATGCAATCTACACTTCTCATAAATGTAATTTAGATAAAAAAGAACCTATAAATTGTCCCTGCCTTCTCCAATTTTAAATATTAGATGAGATGAAATAGCAAAAAAAAAAAAAAAAAAAATGTTTTAATCTGGCATATATATTTCTTAAACTGCTTATTATCATCCAAAGTGTGTCAATGCTGCAATTCACAAAGTAATTGAAAACACAACTTCTTCTTGATGCTTTCCCTTATTTTATGGCACTTGCTAGAGCTGAAGAAGCAGGTTTTGACAATATTATCAAAAAAATGTTCAAGGATTTGAAAATAGACAGCTAAACAAGAAAATAATTCATTTTCCTTTTTATAAAAAATAATGAAAAATATTAGTTGTTATTGCAATGGGCTATCGAGTTAGATCACATCCCAAAGAACTTTTAGTAGACCATGTTTTACAATGTCTGTAACAAACTGATTTTTAAATTGCCAAATTATTTATTTTAAATATGGACTGCAACAGCTCTGGCAAAATTGTATCTTTTAAAATATTAAATTTAATTCTGAAATCCATATTTAAATCTGGGACAGGAAATACCAGAAAACTGGAATAATTCAAAACATGACTCTAAAGCAGTACAAATCATGCATTAAATATAATATTGAATGCAAATGTAGCCTGTCTTGTCTTCTGTAATAGTCACTTATAAACAGAGTCCAATAAATTCTAGTGTTGATAACCTAGTCAAATATAGTAATATAATCTCTCTTGAAAGACCTTATCTAGAAGTACATAACTTTTTGTAAAGGCAGTTTTTCTTTCTTTTATTTATGAAGCAGGGTTAGATGACTAAGACATAGTGATTAACTTTAAGATGCTGGTAGTAGAAGAGATAACACTGATCTAAGCTCCTGAAAATGTACTCACAAAATAACTTCCAGTTGACAGTTTGGTTGCTAGAACTATTTTTTTTTTTCTCTGTAATGTATTGAAACCATTCATGACCATATTGTTAACAAGCTATCTTAAAGTTGTCAGGACAATCTGCATAGAATTACAAACAATGTTAACATATTTTCTCTCATATATATTAATTTGAATCCTTCACTGGATAAGTCTCTCCTCCCCTCCACTCTCCTCTCCTCCCCTCTCCTCCTCTCTCCATTTCTACTTGGAGTAATGACTAATGAAATTTGGGTGACAAATAAGGACTAAAATATCTACCTTCTATGACAAAATTTTTAAATGGATAATCTTTTTAAGGCTTAGTATTTTGATCTTCAATCTTCATATGGAGACTTTGGGGCCTATAGTAACACAAGAATAAATAAGTAAATAAAATGTAATAACAAATCACGAACTGGAGAAATTCTAAAATTCGTAAATACCATTTCTTAATTGACATGGTTTTGGCTTATAGTAGATGGATATTATGATTCCTGCGATGTGAAACATTTTTATTTTCAGCCTTTTGGGGCTTGTTAAATTAAATGAATTGTTTAGTGGCAAATTATTTGGAGTTAATCAGTTGAGTAAAACTTTGTGGAAGATGTGTAAGCAATGCTGGATTTGAAGGGGTTTCTATTAATCATAGTCTGAGAGCTGCAGCTGCAGCCTATGTGTGCTGTATGATACAGCTGATGAACTGCTGATTTATGAGACAACCAGGCAAAGGTGTAATATGTCAATACTATTCAGCTAACAGTGAAAGTGGTACCAAAAGAAACATAAGACCCATTAGAAGTAACCCATGAAATATTTGTGCCTGTTGTACAGTTTCAGAAGGAAACAGTACTTTCTCATAGATAAATTATAATAAAAGTTCTTCTAATTTTTCAGTTTGTAGGGGGTCAATCAGTAGCTCTGAAAATGCTTAACATTCTCACTATATCACACAAAAGTTACTAACGACCTGCAGCACTCTGTGTTCAGATGCCAGTACATACAATTTAATTCTGTAATATTTATATAAAAAATATCTAAAAATATTCTGTTGAAACATATTTTAGACTAAATAGTTCCAGTAAATTTAAGATAATGAACAACAGCTCTTTATGTCTACTGAAGGCAGAGGAGGCTATTCTGCATCTTTGAAACATTAGCTGGCAACCAATGAGAAAGAAATAGACTATATTAGGAAAACTTATAAAAAGAAACCCCTAGTGGACCTGAAAAGTGGGGCTAAAGTGGGCCGAAGAGAAAGAAAGCCTCAATATCATGCTCCCCCAGCAAAGAGGATGAAAAAGCCACCATCGTGAACATAATACTTCTCCTAGTGAAGACCTAGTTCTTGGTCACTCCTTGAAGAAAGCTGAAATTAAATCCTAGAACCCAGAGGAAGACTGGAAGAGTAACATAACACTGAAGAAAAGGGGTAGATATTAGGAAAGAGTTTGTTTGTTTTGTTGGGGTTTTTTCCTATGTAACAGTTTTCATGTATTTATTGAGACTTTTATGACATAATTTGGAAAACGGGTGCATACTTTTAAGTAGAGCAATATATTAACTGGACTATCATTAAAGTCTTAGCTCAATATATATGATGTGCTAACTCTTGCCCATGACAAGATTTTGAGCCTAATATTATAACAGATTTCTCTGGAAAAGACTAAGTTGACATAGTCCAAAATATGGCCAGGAAGTGATCTAATAATTAATCAATGTAAATGAACTAGGTTTTACTGTTTACATTCAAATCCAAGTTCTCCTGGCTTTAGCAGAAAAGGATTTACCTTCATGTATGTTGTCATGGTTTAACCTCAGTCGGCAACTGAGCATCACACATCCGCTCGCTCACTCTCCACTCCCCCCTGGTGGGATGGGGGAGATAATTGGAAGAGTAAAAGTGAGGAAACTCATGGGTTGAGATAAAAACAGTTTAATAATTGAAATAGAATAAAATAATAATGATCATAATAATAAGAAGAAGAAGAAGAAGAAGAAGATACAAAACAACTGATGCACAGTGCAATGAATACCCCTTTGGCCAGTTTGGGTCAGCTGTCCTGGCTGTGCCCCCTCCCAGCTTCTTGTGCACCTGCAGTCTTCTCAGTCTGTGGAGCATGGGAAGCTGAAAAGTCTTTGACTAATGTAAGCACTACTTAGCAACAACTAAAACATCGGTGTGTTATCAACATTATTCTCATCCTAAATCCAAAACACAGCATTGTACCAGCTACTAGGAAGAAAATTAACTCTAGCCCAGCCAAAACCAGGGCAATGTCTACACTGTCATTTAAAACAGGACCAGACACTGTTCTCTGTACTGAAGATGAGATAGCCCAGACTGAGTGCATTCATGCTACATAATGTTTGGTCTTGTATACAGGCCTATTTGGCACATTCTTTTTGTGAGTTGTTTTTTATGGTGTTTTTGTTTGCTTGGATTTTTTTCTTTCTTTTTTTTTTTTTTCTTTTTTGCCAGGCATCTGAAATATTGTGACATCTCTGCTGAAGACCCTCAGAGTTATACAATTATGAAATAAAATTGAGGGTGTTTGTGACGTGTTCTGGGGACATAAAGACATGCACAAGTATCTGTAGGAGTATCTGAGGATACAAAGCCTTTTGGGGAACTTTTGAGGACTGTGTAGGTCAAAGGGAACGAAACATGGTGCAGTCTTGCTCACGCTGTTTATTATGAACTTTGCCTGGCATACACTATCTTCCAAACAGTGGAAGATAGTTCTACTATCAACAAATTTTTCTGAAAACTCAAATGTTCCTTTCCTTAATTATTTTAAATAATTAGTGAACACTGAGTGGCAGAAAACTTCTTATCCCATACAAATGCATCTGCAATGTTTCTAAACACATTATTAAAAGAAACAGCAGATTCAGGTTATTCTACAGGTTCTGTTTCATCCCTTAATGCCATGCCTGCTTGAATCAATAGTATTGATGAAATACAGAATTTACAAAGTAAAGAAACAGTTATAAACATCAAAAAGGTAATTTAATTTAATTTAATTTAATTTGTTTAGAGATGGATACGCTCACAGCAAATCAGAAAAACCAGAAAATTTAGCAGAGTGTGGAGTTTTCTCCCATCAAGTAGGAAATATTTTGAAGCAGAGATTGAGGAAGCAGTGTAAATTTCACAACACAAATCATTAAGAGTGTTGTGTTGACATTCGCATGTTCCTTTATTATTTTTCACTAGCAGACATTAAATGAAAAATATAGGATTTAGCGTTGCTAGTGTAAAATATGACAATTATGGCCAGAGCAAGAAATGATGCAATGAACAGTGCATGCTTTCCTAATTCAACCTCTGACTTTTATGATACTGTCCTCAAAAGTATCATGAAGGGACTAGTCAGTAAGAACATAATGAAAAAAACAGTGCTGTCAAGGTGGGTTGTTTCCAGGTTCTGCTAGGGGAAAAAAACTTTCTCTCAATTATGTGAGCAAAGTCATAAGTCTTGCATTTGGCCAGACATGAGAACAGATTAAAGTAATCGATTGAAAGAGAGTTGTGCTTTTTGATGATGAAGCATCTACTTATAATTTAGCATAAGAAAGGGGGAAAAAAGCTTTTTTGAAGATTCTTCCAGAAGCTTCTCATTTGAAAAACTACTCAGGTTTAATTACAGAGAGACTCAATAAAAGATTATGTGTTATTGGAATAATGTGGAGAAATTAATACAACTAAAACAAAAAGCTTGTGAATCAGCAATATTGAGCTGTATGCACATAATCATCAGCAAAATCACAGCAAAATGGATTTTGTGTCCAATGGACACAATTTGTGTCCATTTCATTCAGAATTTGAATTTCAAGTTCTGAGTGTCTTCCTGTTCTGCTGAAGGGTAATTACACACAGGTCCTTATTTGTCAATTGCAATACAGGAAGAACTGAGATTTTTGCTACACAAAAGCAATCTCCATCTAGCAAAATTTTATTTGCTTATAGAAATGTTCTGAACTTTATTCTGTTATTCCCATTCTCCTTAGCTGTGTAGGAGGATGCTCTACTTAACATAATGCTATCACTATTTCCTGGAGAGGTACTCATTAGGAGGACAGAAAATATGTAAGCATAACTTTAGATTAGTGATTCAGACATTATGTTAGGTGGTTTTCAGCTAAGTGATTCTTTCAGCACGTGATCCCAAATGTACATCAAATAAACTCTCAGCTTCTCATTATATGAATGTCCTGGTTTTGGCTGGGATAGAGCTAATTTTCTTCCTAGTAGCTGGTACAATGCTGTGTTTTGGATTTACTATGAGAATAACATTGATAACATACCGATGTTTTAGTTGTTGTTAGAGTAGTGCTTACACTAGTCAAGGACTTTTCAGCTTCCCATGCTCTACAGACTGAGAAGGCTGTCAAAGTTATGTCAAAGTACTTTTAGCATTTGTCCTTAAAGAAATATACCACCATTAGCATAATCCCATAAGATTTTTTGTTTTTTAAAATTCATTTTCTGATGGAAATCTGCTGTACTGAAAAAAAAGTGCACCTGCTTTACTCAACACATTCGTAGTCTTTGATCAGGAGATATTTGAGCTTAATTTTATGATTACTATACATTTCTCAACAATAACTTATTCTGTTAGGTCACAGCATTTGTATTTCTTGATCAGTTTGCAAGTGTTAATGGTAAGTTAATGTTTAATGTTTTTATTTAGTCTTATTAAAGAGACTACAGTCTTTAGGAAAGTACAGTAAAGAGAACAGGCTGAATGATTTATGAACTGTGTTCTTTGAATCTTATTTTACTAAAAGCAGAAAATTACATGGTGCAAATGTATAGAGATATACAAAGAAAATGTTAGATAAAGTCCGATACAAAAATTGATTCTTTATTTTACATAATAACAAAAATTTTATCGTCCTTATTTCCAAAGTTTGTCGATAAAAGATTGTAGTATTTATATTTATTACCTAAATTATATGTTGGAGAAACAGGAAAGGAGGGAAGACTAAAATTAGTTCTCTCATCTAATTTTGCAAATTGTCAACATGAAGTTGTTCTGTGTTGTATTTGTAAATTTAGTGAATTGGCATGCAACCATCATGCATAAAACAAGTGAGGACTACAATAATCTGTAGACCAATGTTTAACATTACAAAACTATCCAATTTTTCCTTCTAAACAATGTATGTATTCAGTAGCAGTCAATCAACTTTTGATATGATTTATGGAAGCTATCTCTGTAAGCATTCTCTTTGAAGAACTGTTCATTCAACCTGTAGTCCTTGAAAAGAATTATAATTTTATCTGTGAGAGCATCAGAAAAATATTTTCAGTTCCTACCTAAGAGTAGCCATTAATGTTTACAATTTTTTCCAGGAATTAGCATCCTTCATGGCTCATTATTTAATCCTGTAGATTTAATTGCATTAATATTTCCATCTAGGTGGCATAGCACAAGATTTGATTCTGTTTGAATGTAGCTGTTGCAACTGAAGATGCTGCCTGGCTTTTATACATAGTTAAGATCAATATGTGAGTCTACGCCACATTTTAAAATCATACAGGGTTCCTGCAAGGGCATTGAAGCAAGATAGATTCATCTACACACATAAACATGCGCACACACACACACAAACATAATTTCTCTCAACATAGAAACACACCATTGGAGAAGTATTTCAAAACCCTAGGTTGTGTCATCCCATCAGCTTTTGAGCAAAGCTCCCTATTGAGAATTCTGATTAAAAATTGATATTATATATAGTAGTTTTCAAAGTTAATCACAAAGATTCAAAGTTTTAAATGACTTTGCAAATAAGTACCACTCTCAGAGCCCTGAGGGACCTAACAAGTCCTGACCAACCTCTCCTGAGGCCTCCAACCACACCTATGGGTTCGGAGGCTCCATTCCAGCTCTACCTGGGGCCATCAGCCCCTTCCCGAGCTATTTTGGGGGAGTGTCAGTCTCCAGCTTAGCCACAGACACGCCCCTGCCTAGCCATGAAGCCCCAACATCTGGATCCCAACCCATGGACCCCCAAATCCTGCTATGCCCTGACAGTGAGCTTAAGCCTTATTGAGCCCATGAATAGGCCATGACACTACAAACCTTCCCCAGGACCAGCCTTTCCCTGGGCTCTAATCTCTCCACAGTGCTGACCCTACACTCAACCCCAGGCTCTGAAGTCAATCCCCCTTTTTTACTCCGGTCTCTGGGACTTGTTAGGGGTGGCTTCAAGTCTCCTGTTCAATAGCCCTTTCCTTGATGTCCTTCCTCTTACTTTGCTCCTTGAAACAATCCCCTGACACACCCACCCTGCCTACAGCCCAGGACTCCCTTTCAGCCCCCCCAGGACAATCAGTCATGTTGCAGCAGGGCCGGTCTCCACCTCCCCACAGCCATGCCCTGCCCAGTCATGGCCCCTGCCAAGCCAGGACCACCTGTGGGCTTACATCCCATCCTGGCCTTGGCCCATCCCCAGGGAGGTGCCCATTGCCTGGAGCTAGGGTTGCCCCTGGTGCTCCCCTGGCACAGCCCCAGGTGGAGCTCCCATAGCACACAGCTCCTGGCCCACAGGGAGCAGCCAGCCCTGTGGTGCCCTGACAGCCAAAAGATACATACACACAAAGTCAAGAAAGACAGAACATGTTAATTAATATAATAACGTGTTCATAATTGCAACTCTTAAACCTGTATGTAGGTTAATCACATCTTCATGTGGGGGTTAACATAAAAGATTTTGACTGCTTGTGAATCTGGCCAGCATATATGATGAAACAATGAGATGAAACAATTCTTTGTGTATTTCTGTCAGAGCTGTATTGCCTGATCAAAATACACTCTATTGTTTTATTAAATACAGACTATATATTGACAGAAATCTGATAATCTAATCTGGTGATTTATGCAGTCTGACAGTCTCCTACAGGCACTTTCTTTTTGGGGAGGTTTTTTTTTTTTTTGGTTTGGTTTGGTTTTAGGGTGTTTGTTTGTTTGCTTGTTTTAGTACCATCCTTAAGGTTTAAGAGAAGTTTTTAGATACACACACATGCACACACACACAGAGGAAGACAGAGCCCCTACCTTAAAGTTTTACAATTTACAAAAACTACTGAAAAATATGAGAGAAAAAAACACAGTATCAACCTGAAAATATTTGAAATTCTATAACTCTCTGGAATATTCATGTCTGCCAGGAATAAAAATAATAATTTCTATTTCCTGATTTGCACCAGAGTCCCAAATTATTATTGTATTTTTATTTATGTAATTATTAGTTGAACTAGTATCCTTTTAACTTCACAGTGAATTGTAGTAAATTTTCTACCTGCCCCAGTCAGGATTAAAATAACTCTTTCAGAAAAGCTAAAATCAAGGATGAACATATTCCCGATAAAACTTATATGCAGATTTGGGGTGAATACTGGTAATTTTAGGACATACAAATACCATAGTAATAGCAATGCAGCACTAAATTATTGACACAAAATTGCCCCAAGTACCCCCAGAGTAAGAGTTGTATGTCACACTCTGTAGATTTCAAGTGTAGTGAAGTTTGATATTGTTTCTTTAGCGTGAAGAATTCTTGTCTGCTCATATTTATAGTGTGTGAAATTAAGAAATCACTGGCAGATGCACCAAGAGCCTTAAGTTAATCAATTACTTGATTATGTTGAATTTTAGAACTTATGATTTTTTTAAATGGCAGTTCCAAAATAAACTATTATGATCTGAGTGTTATTTGGGTAGCTATGGCTATCTTAGCTATTGCTGATATCTTATTTATTCCTACCTGGTCTCGGTTTGTGCTTCATCCTCACATCAAAATATACAGGGCAAGCTGTTCCTGTCTTCAGAACATAGCTTGCTCTTGTGTTAAAGAGAACGGCAGCTCTGATGCTTACAGAAATTTTCCTCTCTTTATTCCTCCATTTTCTGGTGCAGCATGGACCGCAGGAAGAGCAGGCAGGGTGGAATAGGGAAAAATCTTATAAAAAGATATAGTAGGTGACACATTTTATCTCTTGGTCTGACATTTCGGAAAGGTAGTATTCGTTAAGAAGGGTCTAATAACTCTCTTTCTTCCATACTGTGGTAATGAGCCTCCACCTCAACCCTTAATCTCTGCTACACCTAACAAGGGCAACCTATTAGTTCATTCTGCAGTCTCTGCTGTGGTTAAATAATCATTTATAGGCTTCTGTATAGGTGTGGAGTCTTACTGCTACAACATTTTTATTTGCTGTCGAACTGTAGGGATGACTGAATGTTATCATTGGTTTTGTGCTACAATGTAATAGTTGTAGTAATGTAAGTTGTTTGCAACATTGCATTTCTATTACCAGAACCTTCTAATAAAGTAGCAGAGGGTTTGCACAGAGGCAACACTGTTCTTATATTCATTATGGTCCTTTAATTTTGATTTCTTTTATTTAAAAGAATGTAGAACAGTGTATGATGCTAACACAAAATAATCCTGAGTATCTGTGGAGAGAGTGTGAGACACTGGCAACAGTAATCCGAAGTGGACAGAATCTAATTCACATGCATCTTCAATCATAGACACACTGCAAGCTGATTGCTGCATCTGAAGGTTAAATCATAGGTAGCTCTTTATTATCCATTCATGTTCTATGCAACACTGTTGCATCTCATACAGATGTTGGCAGCTTACCTGAAAAGAGTTGCAAGCACAGTCGGCAGACCACCAGCCTGCATTCTATTCTCAGCTCCTGTAGTAATGAAGAAAACCTCTGGTGGTACCATGTATGCTCTTTCTTTAACAGAATGAGGAAAAGCAGGGAGAGGAGATGGACGTAACAGGTGGATTGGAAAAAGGAAGAGCACACACACATTCTCTTTTTCATATGCCCACATACTTAAATCGGAAAGTAAGACAGTAGAAGAGAGATAATAATAAGAAGAGGAAAAAGGAAAAACAAACCAAGACCAAGACACAACAGAGATGGATATAGAAAAAATGCATAAAAGTAAAAGACAGCTTGGATTTATCAAATCTACTTAGAAAAAATTATGTGCTGGAAACATTTTATGAGATGTTTCAAGATCAGCTTTTGTATTTATAGTCTTTGATATCACTGGTTTATCATTTTCACCCTACAGGATTAAGTCAGGCCTTTTAGAGGTAACTAGCTTAACTGCTTCAGCCAGTTAGATTGTTGACAACACAGAGTGCACTTTGAAGTTACTGATGTAACACTTCTGATGTTTTGCTAAGAAAGCATTCTGTGAGGTCACTAATTCAGCAGCTCTGACATAATCAGGTGGAAAAAAGACACATATCTCAGTTTGCTGCCTTAGATCTTCTATGCACTGCAAAGTTGACCAGAATCAGGCTTTTAGGTATCCCCTCTAGCTTACTAAGAAGAGGACCCCTAAACTCACAAATACAGAATTGCTAGTAGATTGGTTGCAATACAAAAATACAAATACATAGAATTCCATATTCTCAAATTGGGGGTGGGGGAAGAAAAGAAAAAGAAAAAAAAAAGAAAATTTGTCATTAAATGCTTTTGAAGAGCTACATTAATAATGGTAAGTCCTTGCTTTTCATTATGGGTAAGAGCTTATATAGCTCTCATTATCTTAAGTTATTGATAATTTTAGCACACTTTCTGATGTAAAGATGTAGATTTTTCTTTCCTCCACTGTTTATAAAAGGAACATAGGGTAAATCACTGCAAATTAGACTTACATAACTTTAGGTTCCTACAGTAAAGTAAAAGAATCCTACTCTAAACTTCAATTTCTTACTTTCTGTGTCTGGTATGCTGGGTCCATATGAAGGAATCAAGAGATTACTGAGAAAAATTAACTTCTAGACTACTTGTGGAAAGGTGGGAAGAGTTTTATGTGAACCACTGACATCTCATCCTCAGTGCTGTGCCTGATAAAGCCAATGGCTTTGTTACATTGAAAGTTAGGACCCAGTCAAAACTGAAAACCGTGTAATTAAAAGAAAACATAATTTCTTAAGTGTTTCACAGGAGAAATAACTCTAAATAATTTTCTTGTCTTGTAAGGGGCTGAAAGCTGCTTTATTGATAATTTGTTTCATCCATAAGATCTGCGGTATCAGGAGAGCAGTCTGCAGCTTTTGCACATCTTCCAGCACTCTGGTGTGAAGTGAAGAAACAGAAGGCATGAAATTAGCTGGAATACTCTGAGTTTGAGAATATATTTTGTTCATTTACTTTAACAGTTGCATTGTGACAGAACTATTTATGAATATATAGTAATTACGATAGTGGGCCAGACATAGAAACCACATAGTCAATATTCTATCTACAACAAAGACCGATAGCAAATGTTTTAGAAAAATGAAGAACACTACAATGGAAAGATATGGGATAATTTGAATCCCATATTAAGTCTCATAATGATTTCTAGTTGCAATATAATATTTTAATCTCTGAAGTATGAAATTTAATAGCCTTCCACTTTTTAATTATTAATTAAAACTGTGGATATTCTTGCATATAAATTTAGAGTGATGTTGGTCAGAAGAAAATTATGATCCTTTGAGTTCAAAATTATTCTCAAATAATCTCAGGTTCATTTAATATTCTTTATTGATTTTTACCAGAATAAGGCATATCCAAATTATTTATTTCTTAAACTACACAGAGGAAAAAATTAAGCTAAACAACATTAAAATATAAACATAAACCAAGCTCAGAACCTTTTTATGGAACTTTTAGTATTCAGCCCAATATCCATTCTGAACACACACCTGTCCCTATAGCCTGAACTTTTATGTGTATGAAAGTTTGTATGTAAATGAATTTTCATCTCCATTTTTTTAATGGATACAGAACTAACTTTCCTGATCTAATATATTTTGGACACTTTTCTAGTTTTTTTTTTTTAGACTCTTCAGACTCTTTTAAGCTGTTTGAGTAAAGTTTCTATTACTATGTCTGGCTAGAACTGAACTGGCAACTTTGTTTGTGTTGACTTCCTGTGGCAATGAATTTTATACTTAGTTAAACACTGCATGAGATAATATCTTTTTTAGATGTTTAACTCTTCAGATTTTAATTCCACTTTTTTGTTTGTTGTTCAGCTTTGAGGCAGGTAGAAAGAATACTGTGATATATCTTGTCCATACAGCTCATTTATGGTTTATATTTATAACGTTCTAAGACATATGTTAAGGATAAAAAACAATCCTTCAGTGTTCATTTGGAAAGATTCCTCAGCTCTTTGGTCATGTCATTATCATTTTTTAGAATGTCTTTTAATTCTGAATCGTCCAATATATCACAAACATTTTAAAACAAGAAACCACATATAAATAAACTCACCATAATATTCTTTACATGATTCACATCTCCTTCCCCTATGCATCCCAGTGTCTTGTAAGAGATATTTCACCATGTTTGTACAAAGAACAGTGGTTTCTCCTGTGTCGTCAGGAGACAACATTAACTCCAAGGTTGTTTTTATGGCTAGTGTTGTTAACTGATATTCTTGTAGGCTGTATAAATAATTTCAGTTCTCATCCAGTGTGCTTTTCTTCATTTTTATTAATACTAAAATTTGTTAGTCAGCCTTTTATCCATTTAACTGCTGCCTTAAATATTTCAAGTTTCTCACAGTTGTAACTGGTCCTAAGTAACTAAATTTTGTGTCATCTGTAAAGCTTCCTGACTAGCCTCCTAACTTTCAGACTCTTAAAATATACATTATCAAAAAAGGCATAATGTTGAATCTCAATATTACTTGCTTTTAACTTTTTATGGTGGTGGAAATGGATGGTTCACACTCCATCTTGATTTTTTAAATTTAGAGCACCTTACTCCATAATAGTCTTCCTGCTGCCTGTGACTCTGCTTTCACTAAAATAGCAAGACTTCCAAGCTTGGAAGAATTAGTCAAGTTATGTTTGTTCATTTATATTACCTCATAATATGTTGCAACATACTAGTAAATGTGTTTATTGAGAGACATCAAGTTTTACAAATACAATATGTTAACAAAATACAAAATTAACTATATAGACTAACCATGATTTTTGAAAAATACAATGATGTGTAGAGTATCAGTGTTCTACTACACTAGTGAAATTGTGTATTTTCTATTACTGCATGAAATCCACTAGGAACTTCAAAGTGATAGATCAGCTGAGAAAGAAATCAGAAGAAAATAGAAAAGCTCTATAAAGCTCTAAGTAGGTTATCTAGTTAACAAGCCTGTACTGTACTGACATGCTGTTAAGGGATTGTTACTTTTTTTTTTTTTTTTTAAAATAGGCTTACTAGTTATGACAAAATTTAAGAAATATTAATATAGCCATTTGTTTTTACAGCATCTCCATTCTTTGAGCACTCACCAGATTAGATGGCAAATTATTGCAAAGTATGTACTATTTAATTACAAGGCAATAGGAGTCTTACTGGATTAGCTAAGCAGGAGGGATTTTAAAAGTTGTATCTCGTGAATGCAGTGACTGGGGCCATTTTAAGATTAACATTTGTTGACTCTGATAATGTGATGTACTGTAGGTCAATTGCATCCTCAGACTTTAGCAATATGTAGTAATTACTAACTCTATGTTAAATGACATTTTGAGCTATCTAATGTGTGAGGACCTTCATTAGGTGATGTCCTCAAGAACACCCATGATTTGTTAGAAGATTACGGCTCGAGGATAGATATTTTCTGTCCAAATGAAAATCTGTTGGGCTATTTTACACAGAGGCAGTCTTGTACATATGAAGATCACAAAGTTTGTTATGAGTATTCATTAGTTATGCATCTTAATATTTCTACTAAATAGAGAGAGCAATTGACTTTAAAAGATTAATATAGTACATTAATATTACACTTAATATTACACTATATCATTTTTACTTTCTCTTGGTACTTCTCCAAGCACTTTCAGTTCTTTTAGGATTTTATCTGTATGTTTAAAAAAAATTGTGAATGTATTTAAAAACAAAAGGCGACCTAGAAGAAATGAGAAAACTTGAGCAATACTGAGTTAAAAAAAAAAAAAATCAAGATAAGATATAAAAGAAAATACACGATACAGTATCTTTGCTGTTCCACATTCAAGAGCATTTTTAAATACAGTAAAGTGTCAAAAGTTGGTCATATATTTTTCATAAATTACACATCATCAGAAATAGAAATAATATGTTAGAAACATGGACCTTGCTAGTAGAGATTCTATATAAACAGTAAAATCTGTCTAAAATTACATGCACCTAATAACACCTTATCAAAAAGATTTTTTGAAAATTGGAAGCAGTTTGTTGAAAATTGAAAGCATTTCCTATGATTTACAATAAGCATATGAATACCATTAATTCTTTATAGTTTATTGAATATTATATAGAGTTGAAACTAACTGTATCAGAAAGGATGTTTTATTGCTTATAGGCACTTAGGCACTGAAATACAAATACTTTGTGTTTCGCAATTTTTTTTTCAAAGCAGTTCCAGTCCATCAGTTTCTTGAATGCTTTTACAGTCCATTTTTCCAGACAGAGCACTTGATTTCTGAACTTCCCTCTGAAAGCCTTGGCATGCAGCCGACCCTTTGGTAGTTGTATCACTCTGCTGCACTGAGCTGCCTGATAAGGAGTGAAAGGGACTGAAGACTCGATTGTATGACAAAAGACTATATAATGTTAAAGCTGTCAAGAAGCTGAAGATTAAGTCAATCTCTCAGATTAAGTCAATATGCTATAGTAGTTGAAGATGCAGGCAATCTCTTTTTCTCTCTCTATACATTAGTGAGCATACGCACACATACACTAAAAAACCTCACTATATACTTCTGGTCCTTCAAGAAAAGTGCAAAAATGACATAAAGCTAAAGCCACTATATCACCTATGGAACTGGATAAATAAATATAAAATATGAAACAGATAAACAAAAAAACCCAAACTTTCTGTGAAAAGTTCATCTTGAAAAAATCAACATCCTCATCTCATTTTTGATGTCTTGGTATCAAACTTAGAGAACTTAAGAGTCATAGAATCTAAGCCCCACTAGATGAAATCCATAAGTAAAAGAAGTAACAACACTATTGATTCAATTTGGACCTTCTTTACTTTTGTCATTTTTTTGTCACTATTTTTTTAAAAATTACATTTTTGCTAGTTTTATTGTACAATAGAATGATATATTAGTTATAATACCAAGAATCTTTTAGTAGAAGTCTAACGATGAATGACAAAATTAAAAATCAAAGGAGAATAATTCAAATATTAAAACCCTCTGACCTTTGAATGGTGCAATATATGGTAATGAATGGTTATTAATGCCATCCACAAGCATATAATACATATCCAATAAAATGTAAGAATATACTTATAGAAGGCAGTATACTTTCTTAAATTTGTGTGTTCCTTTATGAAGAAAAAGTATTTCTCTCCCCAGACAAAATGTTATCCTATTGCACATTGGTGCACAAGAGAAACAATGCATTATTCTATCAATTTAGAATCATAGAATTCATACCACTGTCAGGTCCACCACTAAACCATGTCCTCTCTGGAGGTATTTAAAGATGTGTAAACGTGGTGCTTAGGGACTTGGCAGTGCTAGGTTAATGGTTGGACTTGATGATCTTAAAGTTCTTTTCCAACCTAAACGATTCTATGATTCTATGAAAGTTACATACACACATACACACTGTAGGTACATACAGACGTGTGTATTTATATCACACATACAGATGAAAGGCAAAAGAAAAGAACAAGGGAAGCAGCAGTTTTTAGACAAGAGAAATGAAAAACACTAATCTCGTGAGAGTGTTCAGCTCTACCAGCCATGTTTATTGAGGTGTGAGTAGGGAAAAGCTTTAATATTAAACATAATCCTAAGGAAGTGTTGCTGTATTGTTATTTTCTTGTAACATTTTAAGAAAGCATGTTCTTTTATTCCTAAATTTAGATGAATGCTAAAGCATACATCCCAATAATGTTCTTAAAACATGTATATTCAGCTGTTAACAAATGCCCTGCTCCCCAACACACTTACCCACAAAATAAAAAAGTTTCATTTAAGCTGTACAACTTCTCAAGTTAGCCACATCAAGTGCTGCAGAAAAATGTCTTGTTGATCTGTGATGGTGTGCACATAAGAAGGTGTTCCACTGAGGATACTTTCTGATGGAGCACATGAACACTTTGTATTCTTGAGCACAAATATGCCATCCAAAGAACATTATACTTGTAGCACCAAAGTAAATGAGTAAGGTGAAAACTCGTGATTTAAAAATCACTAGTAATTTAAATCTATATCTTTCTTGAAAATGGATTGATTTTTTTTTTTTTTTTTTACGTCAGGAATAAAAAAGATATCTATAAGGCAGAGCAGACGTAACAAAAAGCAATGTTTTCCCATACCTTCTATGCGGGTATGAAAACTTCATTCTACTTACAACATTGTGCAATGGCCACAATAATTATCTTCCTTTGTTGGATGTTTGTGCAAACAATTTTGTAGATAGAAATCAGAAGTTGGCCCAAAAAGCACAAGGAAGGTACAAATACAAATTCTCACTGTCTTATAAAATAGATGAGGAATGGAAAATAAAATAGTGTTAAGGAATTAAAAAAAAAAAATTGTTTGAATTTGTAATGGATACAGTTTAAGTGTCCTGCAGTACTGATCATCTCTTATTTTGTTGCCATATTTTTCACTCATTGCTGTAATCTACATATCCAGTGCAGGTGTATATTCTTAACCTGTTTACACATTGTAGCACAATAGTATCAGTATCAATTCCTTGTTAAAAATTCAGGATTCCAACATTAAATCAATTTTGCTTCTTTCAGAAATGCATATAACAGTACAGAAAAGATACACACAGCATTTAAATTTCCATTAGGAGCATTTATTCTAATTTCCCCAAACACCTATTATCAAAGGTGGCAAAGTCTGTAACCTACATGCCACATGCAGTGCTTCTAATAGAAAGACTAGAAAACAACAAAATGAATGTGAAGATTTGAAGGTTATCCCAGCCAGTTCCAACTCTGGAAATTACAGTGGCAGATGCTTTGCCTGTAATCTCTGGCATCATTGAAACACAGTCTTATTACTCATTTTGCTTCATTAAATGTAGCTCTTTCAGGCAATATGATATATGATATTTTTCCTATCTAAATATAAATTAAAAAAATACTTTCCAAGCTGGAAACTATATATTTAATTCAAGAATTACATAAATAACAAGAAGTTCTTTGGGTACCTGTGCTTTCTGTGTATTTCCTCTGAATAGTTGTCTGTTCCAGTAATTGCAAATAATTAGGTTCATCCCTCTGGGAATACCCTCACTGTTGTGCTATGCTCTTTACCTTGATTATGTCAATTTCTTAGGGGACATTCCATTTAGAAAGAAAAGAACCTTTAATCTGAATCTTTTCCAGTGAACATGAACAAAACCTATTAGGAATTTTATCTAGCACTGAAGAAGCACAGATGATCAAAACCATCAATTAATTCCAGTGATGCATTTTAAGGAAATATTGATGTTGCCTGCATTTAAATAGTTATATTGTCTACTAAGAACAGTTTCAAAAAAATTAGATATTTAGAATATGTTTTTAAACATGGTGAAGTTACTAGAGATACAATAAAAATTATACCATACATATATGCCATATATCATTAAATGTGTGTAAACACAGCAGCATAGCATACATTATTTACACATCATATGTGTATGCCTCTACATGCATGTATACCGTAAGAATAACATATATATAATGCAATATGTTATACATCTATATCATTACTATATATATATATAGCTACAGAACAGCATGATTATGTTCTCATGTGAGAATGTATATGTTCTTTAACAGTTAGTGCTATTAAATGGGAATAGTCTGTTGCTATGTAGGAATATATTTTTATGTCATCCACTGGGATAACATGTGTTTTCTTTTTGCTTTTTTATTAAAAGCTATAAAATTTAATGTTGGCATTTATAGCCCAAATGGTTGCAAATATTCATAAAAACATCAAATCTCCAAGTTTTAAAAAGGGAACTATAAAATGAAAATTTACTTTCTCCTTGTGGATTTAGCCTGTAAACACTAATGCAGTAGTTACAAATCATCTATTAGAAAAACAAATGTAAAAATTATATTACTTGCTCCCAATAAGTAAGGAATTAAGTCTATAGTTTGTAAGGCTTGGGTAATGATCATGATGAGATTTTCAGAGTACATCGTAAGACTTAAATAAGGGGGGAAACATTTGTATTCCAGAATAAGTAAACAAACAGAATTTTTCTGTTTTTCTTTTTGAAATTTTAATTACTCCTATTTTAAAAAGTGCAGAAGAAGATAAACACAAATATTCATAGATTTGGAAAATAAATTGTTTTCTCCACAACATCTTCTGGACTCTAACACTATAAGACTGGCCAGAAGGCCTAGTCTTCAAATCAGATCAGGCCCAATTGCTGTTTTTGAAGATATGACCAAGCATTGCTGACATGTATCCAGATGTGCTCTGTCACTACTGTTATGTGTGCCATGATGCCCTGAGCAATGATTACTTTACTACCACAAAAGTCAAATCTTTTGTATTTACTTTTCTGTGGGGATAGTAATTTTATCATTACTGTTTGGAGAAGAATTGAGTAGAAAAGAATATAGTGTTCATAGTAAATATGATAAGGAATAAAAACTTTTTTTTTTTTCTTTCCTGTCTTTTGGCATAGATCAAGGATAGCCCATTATTTTCATGGGGGAGTTCTAATATATGATGGGATTATTTAAATATCATTTTTGTATCCTTATTCTGAATTTGTTGGATTTAGTACCTCAGGCTGTAGGGGTTTTGTGGAAATTACTTTGCCTGACAACTGACAGTTGATAGAACTGACATACATTAAAGAGCATTAAGGTGTTTAAAGATTTAATGCTTCCTGATACAACAGCATGGAGGATTGCATCTTTCCCAGTATTTTAGCAATGCTGCTTGCTTCCAGAAAAACTTGGACATACAACAGTTATCTCTTCCTTGGTTTAAATGGTTTCTTCCAAGAATGATAACTTTCTTGTGTGAAAATTCCTCTAAGGAATTTTGGGTGGATGTATTCTTTCTACAACTGTGTTTAATGTCTTTTATGTTCACAGTAGCAGTATAACATCATAATAGAATAGTCTGTGCATCCCTATTGTGCATAATTCCTACATTATAATTTCAGTAGATACATTATATTTGGCACTTGAATGATGGTTATTGCTAGACTGTGGAAAAAATGAAATGAAAGAGTAATAGAGGCAGCCTTTTTGGAAACTATATTATTCAGTCAAGTTTGACTTACAAGTTTTTCGACATTCTCTAGTTCTTCAGCCTACTCTAGGCTTTACAGTTTTTATTTCCTTTGTTTGCCACAGTGTTGTCGTTTAATCCCAGCCGGCAACTGAGCACCACGCAGCTGCTCGCTCACTCCCCCCTGGTGGGATGGGAGACAGAATTGGAAGAATGAAAGTGAGAAAACTTGTGGGTTGAGATAAAGACAGTTTAATAGGGAAAGCAAAAGCTGCACACACAAACAAAGCAAAACAAGGAATTCATTCATTACTTCCCATTGGCAGGCACGTATTCAGCCATCTCCAGGAAAGCAGGGCTCCATCACACATAGCAGTTACTTGGGAAGACAAACGCCATCACTCTGAACGTCTCCCCCTTCCTTCTTCTTTCCTCAGCTTTAAATGCTGAGCATGATGTCATATGGTATGGGATATCCCTTTGGTCAGTTGGGGTCAGCTGTCCCAGCTCTATCCTTTCCCAGCTTCTTGTGCACCCCCAGCCTACTCGCTGGTGGGGTGGTGTGAGAAACAGAAAAAGCCTTGACTCCGTGTAAGCACTGCTCAGCAGTAACAAAAACATCCCTGTATTATCAACACTGTTTTCAGCTCAAATCCCAAACATAGCCCCATCCTAGCTACTATGAAGAAAATTAACTCTATCCCAACCAAAACCAGCACACACAGAAATAGAAGCAATCTCCAGCTTTTCTTTATTGAGACCTATTAATACATCAGTAATTTTTTTGGTTTTCTCTGTGAAATATTGTTTCCTTCTCTCTGTCAGAAAATGATCTTTTTCTTGAAGTTCTACTTCTAAGTCCTTTTATTAGAATATTTCCTTCTTTTTCTTAATGAAAACCTTTTAATTGTAATTTTCCTTCTTAATATGTAAGAGAAACATTATAATTTTGAAAACTTGAAAATCGTAGTGTTAATATATAAACATTTTACAGACTGCTCAGGAATGTTCATGTTCCATGCTGAAGCCAAGTAAAGCCAGTCTTCAGTTCTAGCCAGACATAGTAATGGAAACTTTACTCAAACAGCTTAAAAGAGTCTGAAGAGTCTAAAAAGTAATTAACTACAAGTGTCCAAAAGATATTAGATCAGGAAAGATAGTTCTGTATTCACTAAAAAAAGTGGAGGTGCAACTTCACTTACATACAATCTTTCATATATATAAAAAAGTGCAGACTATTGGGAAAGGTGTGTGTTCAGAATGGATATTGGGCTAATAGTCCAGCTCTTCCTGTTCTTTTGAGGACTGTGGATTCAAACTTCCCGAAGTGGAACTAAATCTAATGTCTCCATTTGACTGTGGAAGTTCTGGATCATCAGGAAACTGTCTAGAAAGTTCACAATGCTACCTTATTCTCTACCTGTGTTTTTAAGAAGAAAATGATTTTAATATCTAAGGATTCAAATATGTGTCAGTCTCTAAGATGTATTTCACAAAAATGTTATATCCTATGCAAGAGGTCAATTTTAAATACACATTTTTGAGGTAGAGTTGAGTGATACTACTAGCTGGTGGAGCATGCTATCTGCAGTGGATCCCAACACAGGTACCTTGCTTGGCATTGTAAATTCCTTTCCTGCATCTGTGTGCACAATTTGAAAACATTAAGTAATGACTTACTCATTGCTTAGAACTCTTGCCTCTCTATTTTTTTGAGAGGAGAGTTCGTCCTTGGAGCTGGATCATATTAATTTAATTGCAAATTTTATCTATTGCTAAAACTGTTCTATCCACATTCTCTGACACTGACCAGTCATATACAACTAAAGATGAGCTGATGGATGCTTGTTTAATGTTTCCTATGTCTAGTGTTGTCCTTCATTTCTGTTCATCCTTGAGAAATAACCTTCTATTATTCCAAAGTGTTTACTTACTTTTGTTTTATTTTGTTGAGTAGTTGGGAAGTGAACATTCTCACTCTGGCCCCACTCCCCTAACATTACCAATATTTTGGGATATACCGAATTGTCTCAGGGTTGTTCTGTGCTATCCAATAAAGACCATTGAATTTTCCTGAAACACATAGATTGCTACTGAATAGTATGCAGTACCCACCTTTCCCTTCAGTTCATCCTGTTGTTGTCCCTACCTGTATGCCTCCTACATACAGGAGCCTAGAAAGTGATGGAATTGGGTGAAAAAAATTAATAGGAGAGTCCTTGGATTTTCATATCAGCTTTGAGTCTACTTGTTACCATCCATAAAATATAAAGCAGCTTAAAAGATAATATGGGCCAAATCCATACAGCTGTTTTTTTCAGAGGGGGATAAGCTTCTAAATATTTTTGTGGACCTGAGCTTTGGATCCTACATTTATAGGAAGTTATTTTATTACACTGTTCTTATTGTGGCTTTTAACCATAGCATCCTGTTCATGGTGCAGTCTGTAACATGAAACTGTGCTGTATTCTGACTTACTAAAATTTCATTCATTCATGAAGCAGGAATAGCTGGGAAACAGCTTATCTCTTCAAAAACAAATAACCGAGCCATTGAAATGTGCTTTTCTTTTGATGCTGATGCTTTTAGTGATGATAAAGAATAAAAGACCATGTCCACAGTGTATTAAGGTATTAGAATATTTGGCTGATGTTACTTTTTCCCTTACTTGGAATAAAGACTTGAAATTCATCCTCCTATGTCCTACAGGAAAATGAAAAAAATAAAAAACAAAAAACATAGCCAGCAATTTCTTTTGATTTATTCAGTAATTTGTTAATAAAATGAAACAGTTCCAACAGGAGATACTGAGGAAGTGCAACAACTTTGGTTTTGATTGAACAAACTTCCATAATAAATGTTTTCTGTCATTTCTCTTTATAAGTCCATGAACTTTCACTGTAAGTTATCATGTGTTATGATAACAAAATGGAATTATTAATTCAAAACAACAGAGAAAAACATTAAACTAGTAGATTTTTTAAAAGTTACTGGATTGACTTTTAATAATAATTCATATAATTTATTATGTGGTTCAATTATGTTGTAAATATTGGATTGCTTTGTATTCTAATTTGGAATTTTTCTTAATCTGTATTAGAATGTACATTCATTAACTACACAGAAAATATTTAATTTTTAAGTAATAACAAGACAAAAATTTGGTAACACTATTTAGTGTAAATTTTTCCTTTTTACTTGACATGGTTGCCATTTTTGGCTGTAAGAACACATAATTATGTTAAAATACATTACAGCTGGGAAGACTGAAGTGTAAATTGTCATTTGCCAGTTTATCAATTTTTTTTTTCTTTTTCCATGAAGAATGGATGGGGATTCTAAATATTCCCTAAGCCCATTAGACCTTTTGATCATCATCACCACTGCTTGCCATCTGCTTTGTCATATTTCTTGTCCAACCTTTTGGGCTTTGGGTGTAATATTATTGAACAGATGGGCATCAAATGGTATCATTGTATTCTGATTGGCTAGCAGTTTCAGAGTCTACCCTAACACGTTATGGCAGTGATAGTCTCAAATGCTGAAGAGTCTCCATAAATGCATGTAGAATGTGAGAGCATCTGCTTCATTAAAGTTATCAGGTCAAAGACCATTTCTGTTCAAAGTCAATAAAAAGTGACAGGGAAAAAGATAAACAGAACTCAGAGACACAAACCTGATGAGGAGGACAATAACAATGACTAAAACTCTTCAACCACTAATTGATGGGCCATTAAGATACTACATGTACAGCTTTGGAGAGAGTCAAACTTGGTTTCATAACTGATAAGACTGGGGAAACAAGATGAACGTAAGCATTATGAATATTTGAAGGGAACCTGTGGGACTATGCAAAACACACTAAGGAATGCTTAGGGAAAGGGTCAAAGGTGTGGAAAAGTGGGGATGGGGAGAGAAAAAGGAGATGGGAAATAGTGAGGAGGAAGGATAAAGGGGGTCTGGCCTGTTGCATGTAAGCAGGCTGCTGGTCGGTACATTTGCCTGACTGAGCCCTGAACCTGATCACCACAGTCTGTCCTTATTTTTTGATTAAATCCTTTCTTTACTATCTTTCTGTCCAATTTCACTTTCATTGTCTAATTTCACCATGTGTGAGTGCTGCAAAGTCTCGTTGTCAACAGCTGGAGGAACTAAAGTAAGTGAAAACAACAGCCAGCAACTGGAGTGGGACCTTGGGCCAGAGGGACTGTGAGTCTGTGGTGTCTGCCACTGGATGGACTTGGGTGCAGAAGAGGTCTGGGTGCCTGCACCTGGAGAACAGGCCATGTGTCACAGGGCTCACAGGTGTATGTGTCAGCAACTCTAAGAGCCAGTAATCAGAGGGACCTCAGCATGCTTATATTTACTGCTTACATATTATATTCATAAAGAATTACTGCTGATCAGCTGCTGACAAAAAAGATATTTCTTTCTACAGATAATGTGTAGAATCTAATTCTGAATTGTGCCAACTGGACTTTCAGCTTAGTTTAATGCACCAAATGAAATCCAGTTCTGTGATCTCTACATTTTAAGGCACAGTGACTAAGTAATTTTAATAAGGTGTTGGTTGGTTGTTTTTGTTTTTGGTTTTTTCACTTATAGGTAAATAAAACTTTAAGTTCACATCTAAAATACCTTTTAATCGAATTCTCATTAAGACCATCTCTAAAACATGATACTAAGATGTCAGAGAATTTCCAAAATAGGATACTTTTTATTTTAAATTAAATCTTGTTGCTTATTGTCCATATTATTACTCTCTCCTAGGGAATATCACTTCAGGGTTTGTTTTGTATAAAATATTTAATTCAAACCTATGATATTCCTCACAGCTGGGACAACCATCCTCTATCATGACTATTTTGAAACAGAGAAGTGGCAATCTTCCTGGAGAAGATGTAGCAATTTCCCTTGGAGGGAAGAGTCTTAGGAAGGTGTAGTGTCTGAGAACCATTTTTTTTGCACAGTGGGGTTACTATCAGCAGTCACAATCTTTTTATAAGAGTGCAAAGGACAGCAGAGGTAGCTAACACATACTGTATTTGTTGCAATAGTTAGCTCAACAGGGGTGGAGAGAGGTCCAGAAACTCTGTTCAAGGTTGTGTGGGGCTGTGCAAAGATCATGTCAAAGTGACTCAGAGCCTAGTCTCCGGGCAAAAGTCTACCTTGATATGTCAGAAGACTTGACCTGGATAGAGCTCCAGAGAGAGGATGTTATTGCAGATCTTGAGCTCTAGGAGCTGAGCGGCTTCACGTGGGGGACTTGTGCTCTGGTGGAGGTGCTGAATTGCCATGTGAAGTAGCTGTCAGAGGAGGTGAGGAGATCATCCACCAACAGGGAGGACAAACAAAAAATAGATAGGGTCTTCACAGAGAGTCTGCAGGGGCAGGAGCCTGAGTCCTGAGGTGTAAGGAAGGAGGGATGGACAAAAAATATGCCCAAAGATAGCAGTGGATGTAGACTGTCAAAGTGGGGGTGTCTGGAAACATGTGACTTCTAGCAACAGAATGAAGGATCCTTCTCCACTTGTAGCTTTATTGCTTCAGGACTGGTATAGTCGAGTGGAAATTGGTGATGGTGAACAAGACTTGTCATGGAAGGCATCAGAGTCAGAAGAGTCAGAAGAGCCTCAACCAAGTGTCTGCATAAAGAGAAAAAGCCAAGTGAAAGTCACTGGAGGCTCCCTCCTCAGGGAACAAAGCAAACCATCCACCAACCTAACTCACGTGTTTTGGGAGATCTGATGCTTGCGGGGAGCTCAGACCTAGGATGTTGTAGAAAGACTCAAGACCCATCTGCATCTTGGAGCATTACCCCGTGCTGCTTACCCATGATGTGCACCAATTACACTGTCAGGGCAGACATGGAGTGTATCAAGAGTGATTTCAAAGCTTTTGGGATAAGGTTGAAGAGTGTGGGGGTTATGGTGATACGTCTCCTCAATCGCGCTATGACAGGGGAAAGGAGTATCCAGTGGATTAACACTTGGTGTACAGGTCATGTCTCAAACTGTGCTTTGGCTTTTATGAATATGGGACTGTGACTGAGAAACAAGGATTGTTGGGAAGAAATCAATGCATCTGACAGGGTGGGGCAGGAGTATATGTGGAAACAGGCTTGGTAACCTAGTGAAAAGGGCTATAAATAAGTTGCACTGAGGAATGGTTCTCATAACCTAAGAGCAGTGAAGGCATGGCAGGCAATGAGGAAGTGCCTGGAAACGCTGTGGTGGGCAAGGTCCTTGCATTCCCCTTGTGAAATCAGCACAATGGGAAGTCCAGTTCAAGTATCTGTGTGTATGCATGTAGCACGGGAAACAAACTGTGAATTAGAAATCCATGCACAGTTGCAGAACTATGGCCTCTTTGAGACTAGAGGGACATGGTGGACTTCCTTGCATATCTGTAGTGTGGCAGTGGGTGAATATAGACACGATCAAGGCCTGATTCACCTTGTCAAAGGGCTTACTTCTAAACCAGGTTGGATAAATGGTCTATGCCACTCTTCACTTATCACAAGCATAGTCTAAATGATTATTTTAGCTGTAGACATGTATATTGTAGATACTTACACTATAATGAGATGAATCTCACACTGTTCCCCTAAATTCATGAGCAGCAATTGACACACAAAATGGATGGATACAACAGTCAGTCCAGTGAAGTCCACTGCAAGTAAAATATGAAAATAAAATAAAAATAAAGCATTGTCCATCTACAGAGTAAAGGAGACTGAAGTTGTCAGACAAATAAAAAGGCATGTTATTGAGATATGACCTGTTCAGCATCCAATTATAAAAATCTACTTTGTGTATAAAATTAAGAGAAAAAAATCTCACATATATAAATGTATGTAATTTTGTTTTGTTTTCATTCTCTTGTGATAAGAGCATGAAAAGTAGAAGAAACAAATCCAAACACTTGTATGTGAAGACAGTTCTGTTATACATGCTACTCTGAAATATAACAACACTAATATTCAGAATATGTATATATTCTCAAGGAAACAGCTCTCAGAAAAAGCAGCTGAAAATACAGATATCAGTCCATGCAGTGGAGAGGACTAACAACAATTCAGACTGAACCTTTATTACTAAACCTTATTGTCTGGGAGATAAAAATACTAGGTGAGATATTTTTATCTTTCTGAAAGATCTTAATTTTCCAGAGGACCTAACATTTACCTGAGCAGATAATGAGGTAGCAGCATAACCAAGAAAATCAAATTAAATGCTTATTGAGGAGAAACAAAGAATAAATCTGATTTTCAAAGTAAGAGCTAATACCCCTTCTCCTTTTCCTTGACAAGAAAACAATGTTCCAACCTAAGACTTAAAATATATTTAAAGTAAGTAAACTCCTCTACTATCAATTCTGTGATTTTAGTGAATAAATTGGAATCAAATTAGCTTTCTCTCAGGGGAAAAAAGTTTCTTTCTTTCTTTTTTTTTTTTTTTTTTTTTTTTCCAAAAGCCTGTGTGATTTACATATCTTTTTTCAATGTATGTAACATTCTTCTGTCAGGTGATAGAGATAAATTTATTTCACTATCCGGAAAAAAACCCAAAACTCTCATCCCTGAACACCTGGAAGAAAAACGTTGACATTTCTAGAATTCTAGAATCTTTGAATCACTTGTCTGCCTTTCTAAGTACAAAACTCTTAATATTTTTGTGCTTTTAATCAGTTTTTCCTGACATTTCAGAAATTTCACCTCTGTTCAAAACTAGTTCAGGGGGAAGAAGCACTCTATAAAGACAGAAAAAAGAAGTCTCTTTCAATCTGCACTGGAGGTAGAAGCAGAACTTCCTATACTTGCAGGACGTTGTCAGAACATCTGCCACCTCTGTCCCAGAGGGCAGCTGGGAAGCATGGCCAGCTGTGGAGTTGGTGCAACACACAGAGCACTCCTTCTGGCACATGACAAGCTGGGAACATAGGCAGGAAGCAAAAGGATGGAGATGGAAAAAAGTTGGGGTAATTGGAGTTGAATGAATGTTCTAATTAATCCTGGCAATAGTGGTGCTGTTTTCCCACTGACCAGCATTGCAAGTCTTCCTTTTTCCTTTTTTTTTTTTTTTTCCTTTTCTTTTTCCCTCTGCAGAGCTACTCTCATATGGGAATTTATATGGCCTTCTGTGATTGTGTATTCTCGTATAACTCAATTTTATGAGCCTTTGGAGGCAATGAAGACAGAAGTAATCCAATGAATTGAAACATACAGAATATTTTAGAGAATATTCATTGATATGCATATGTTTATTTGTAGCACTCATTTTTGTGCTGATACCTGCTTCAGTTTAACTAAACACTTTGCTGGCAATATCTGCTTGAAAACACAGCAGGTATTCAATCTTATCTTCTTTAAAATAATAATCTGTACAGAGAGCCTGGAACACATTTTACATTATTAGTTTCTCATACTTTTTTATCTTGAAAAATAATGATACATTTGGTATTTTACATCATCACTGGTGTTACTTATTGTGCTCTGAACTCTTCAAAGTACTTTGCATAACAGCCAACAATGATCAGAGATTCATCTTTGCCAAAAAATTTTGGAGAAAGTGTTTGCTATAGTCCTTGAAAGCAGGACGATTAATTAAAATATTTCTGCTTTGGACTATTGTAGAAGATGTTAACATTTAAAACCTGTGTCTGTTTTTTGGAAAGTAATCTTCCAGTAACTTTTTTTTTTGTTAATAATGTTACTCCTCTCTACCTCTTTGTTGTTGTGGGTTTTTTTTTTTTTAATTATTATTATTTAACTGATTTTGATTATGGTTTTACACGCTTTTATAAAGTACCTGCAATTATATGGCTATATAAGTACTGTGTTAAGGAAAAGAAGTGCCCAAAGGAATGAGCCATTTCTCCCCTGAATTATGCAGGTCAGATTGTTTTATATTTCAGGAAAAATCCAGAGATGGTGCCTTTTGGTCCTTTTCCTCTCTTACAGGGAAAACATGATCCTTGTGATTAATTAGGCCTGTTGTGTCAGAATCTTTCTTTACACCAATGAAACAGACGGAGTTTAATTGAAATAATAGCACTGCCACTGTATTTTCTTACTGCTGTGTCTTGTAAACAGTGGCTTTAGGACTGCTTGAATCTCTGCAGGTATTTCAAATGGAACAATGTAAAATTGTATGACACAAAATGTTATTGAAAGTGTTTGCAGTATTTCTGCCAGTCCACTAAATTTATACTTTTTTTTTTTTTTTTTTTTAAATCTGTTCGTACCCAGCTAGGCATTTAAACATAAGCTTAGCTTCAACTATGTATGTAATTCTCACATAAATGAGTTCAGCTAATCTATTGGATTATACATATTTTTAAGAGTTCCACATTTTCCCAGGTTTAATGGAATAAAAAAAAAATCTAGATTGATTTTTCTATGCCACTCTTCACAGTTTCACCTAAATGCCCTAAAATAAGCACAGTACTTAGTCATTAGAATAGTCTTTCAGTTATGAGGGGAGTAAACTGTGCCACAAGAAGGGAGCATGAGGAACCAAAATATCTTTATCTTGGTTGCAGTGTTGGAGACTCATACAAAGACAAGAAATTTTGATTACGTAAAACATACCTGGACTATGATACCAATGCCTATGTTATCCTGTCAGGTAAAGGATACTTCCATATCGAAAAGGATGGACACTTTTCTCAAAGTCCCTTCTGAGTTGAAGAAAAAGTATTTTCCCAACCCAAAATATATGTGTTGATTGGCACTTGAGCTGGTGGGCAAGATAGGGTAACTAGTGGTCAGAAAGGATTCTGTGTACTGCTAAGGAAACAAATCTGCTCCTCTCGTGTGTCACATTATATAACCTACATTTGATGTTCAGAGGAAAGATCTGAAAAAGGTGAAAACTTATTGTGTCAGTCTCCATCTCTGAAGGGAGAAGGCAGGATGGGAGAAAATCATCCTGAAACATATCACTTGAAATTTGATGGTAGTCATTCTCTCACATATACCTGCAAATTTTAAGGACAATACTTCTTATCTTGATCTGCTCAAATGTAAATAAGAAAGGTATGAACAACTGCCTTATACCATCACAAACTTCAGTGCCAGAAAGGACCATCCTGAACACTCAACTCCAGTGCTTCCTTTTCAAGCTCATATTGTGCATGTTTATCTGAAAGACTTGTTTAAAGTATTATACTTTTAAAGACAGCTAAGTTAATTTTAAAGACTGCAAGCACTAGTTAGTCCATTGCCTCCTGTGGAAGTTTTCCAGTGTTTATTTACCATCACAGCTAGGAAATGCACCTTATTTCAAGGTTATTTTTTTCTGATTCCAGCTTCCAGTCATTGACTCTTTTACTTTTGCTTATGTCAGCAATGCTCTACCACACTGGTATCACATCACTTTTCTATATCTGTTTATGAAGAGTAAGCAATTCTCAATGTGCTTTTTGGTAAAAGGAGTATTTTAAGTATTTAGGCTCCACATTGTAAAGCTTATTTCCTGGTTTTGAACTATTTGCTTAATTAATGCCTTAGACCACAAAATGCTCTCTACCATGTCCAGGCTGTTGTTACTGTTAGCCTTGACATGGGATATAAATATTAAAAAATGAAAGTGGCAGCATTGATCCATAGGGGAATTCTATGTGGGAAAGCATTTAATTGACAAGAGGCATCCATCCTGCCTATTTTGAACTGGCTAGTCAGAAGTAACCTGAATAAACATAGCAGGAGTCCTTCTGTCCCTGCTAGGATACGTTGTAAAGCTAACATGCAAACTTTTGATGTATCATAGAAAGTTTTACTTTGTAGTCAAAAAGAGACAATTAGCTTTTACTATTACTAATCAGTCCTTCATTTGGTCAAGTACTTTCAATAACCTCTGTCTCAGACTTGGTCAGATAACAATAAATAAAGAAAAAAAAAAGAAAAAAAAAAGAAAACTTTATTCAATATATTATTTCATAGTTGCTTTCCCTCTTTTGCTATTTAATGACTTTTTAGTTCTTCACTGCATATATTCATTGATGCTTTAGGAAATATTGAGATGTCTAGAATGGAGATTGAGGAAATGGATATTTATTCTAAACTGCTGTCACTGATACTCAATGGCTTTCTTATCACAGTGACACTTTTGTTCCCTCATGGAGTGACAAGTTCAGAGGGTGAGGTGAGATTTCTGCTATTACTGCATAATAAAAATATGATATAGAAAAAGTGCTGGTTGGAAAGTGATTGTTCTTTCCTCTCTGAGTTTTATTACAAGTAATAAGTTTACAAGAGGTCGCACATCTGTTACATAGCAAGAGTTAGTTTCCTTAATTCCAATCTACAGTTACAGTAGGGAGGGAAAGTTCAAGGTTTTGTCCTTTCAAGAATAAAATCAAAACTATAAACATTTAAAACCATCGATGGTCAATCTAATTTTACACTATTGCAACTTCCCATAGAAAGTTCAAAGGAATCATTCCTTTCTTTCTCTCTTTCTAAAGTCTGAAGACTTTTTTCCCAAGGCAATACTATTTTTCTCTTATGATTTCAAGATCACATAACAGAAAGCTATTTTTCTGCCCTTTTAAATGTGTTGACACAATTTATCTAAGACAGACTTTTAAGAGATTTATTTCTGAATTAAGAACCTACCTTTGAGTTATAATAAGAGTTGCAAAGATATGAAAATGAAAATTAATTTTGCTTATAAACAGGTTTATAGTAAGGATAGTCCAAGTAGTCTGCTTAGCAATACTTCAGCAGGGCTGTCAATACACCCATATAAAAGACAGGTTCACATATGTACTGTCTTGTACATCCTAGCTCAAACACCTGTCCTGGTTTCGGCAGGAATAGAGTTAATTTCCTTCCTAGTAGCTGGTACAGTGCTGTGTTTTGGATTTAGGATGGGAACAAAATTGATAAGGCACCGATGTTTTAGTTGTTGCTAGGTAGTGCTTACACTGGCCAAGGACTTTCTAGTTTTTCATGCTCTACCGACTGATGCACAGGGAGCTGGGAGGGGGCACAGCCAAACTGGCCAAAGGGACATTCCATACCATGTGACGTCATGCTCAGTACATAAACTGGGGGAAGCTGGCCGGGGGGGCCGCTGCTCGGGGACTGGCTGGGCATCGGTCGGCGGGTGGTGAGCAATTGTACTGTGCATCACTTG
>NW_008825617.1:1006042-1016250 GCF_000699105.1 Pygoscelis adeliae
GTATATGTGTATATAAGAAAACAAAAGGGGTGGTGATTAATGAAAATGTATAGATAAAATATGAGACTTGAGCATGACGCAGATGGTATAGAATAAGGGGTGGATAGTGTCCTGGTTTCAGCAGGGATAGAGTTAATTTCCTTCCTAGTAGCTGGTACAGTGCTGTGTTTTGGATTTAGGATGGGAACAAAATTGATAAGGCACCGATGTTTTAGTTGTTGCTAGGTAGTGCTTACACTGGCCAAGGACTTTCTAGTTTTTCATGCTCTACCGACTGATGCACAGGGAGCTGGGAGGGGGCACAGCCAAACTGGCCAAAGGGACATTCCATACCAGGTGACGTCATGCTCAGTACATAAGCGGGGGGAGGCACCGACTGAGAAGGCTGCAGGTGCACAGGAAGCTGGGAGGGGGCACAGCCAAACTGGCCAAAGGGACATTCCATACCATGTGACGTCATGCTCAGTACATAAACTGGGGGAAAGCTGGCCGGGGGGCCACTGCTCGGGGACTGGCTGGGCATCGGTCGGCGGGCGGTGAGCAATTGTACTGTGCATCACTTACTTTGTGTGTTATTACTATTATCATATTATTATCATTATCATTTTATTTCAATTATTAAACTGTTTTTATCTCAACCCACAAGTTTTTCTCACTTGCTTTTCCAATTCTCTCCCTCGTCCCATTGGGAGGGGGATGAGTGAGCGAGCGGCTGCGTGGTGCTTAGTTGCCAACTGAGGTTAAACCACGACAACACCGCACTTTGACAAGATGGTATATCTTGTTATAGACCATTTGGTACTGAATTAAAAATGTGATAACCATACACTATGATTTACTGAACTACTGCAAACATTCTCTAACAGTTAAGAATATTTTAAAAATGGTGTTCACATTTTCCTCTTGACTGTGGAGGAAGAATAAGAAACATTTTGGACTAGGACTATCAGTTTAGAGTAGGGTTATTTTTGCTGTAACAAATTCAAGGATTCATGCTATATCATTTAGCTAATAAAAAAAAAAAAACATTAGACATCTATGTATTACACCTATACCTATCCCTAGACCTGTACTTATACCTGTATATCATATCACTTTACATATCTTCATTACATAATAACTTGAGAACACAAAGTATTTTCTGAAAGGGATTTTAACAACCCATTGACTTTCACAGTAACCTGTCCAGGAAACATAAGCTTACTCATTTTTTTCCAAAAGTAGTGGAAGATGTTCTTGTTGTTCTTGCTTTTTCTTTTTTTCTTGGAGCCTTAGGGTCTAGCTTTAGGTCACTTACCAAATCAGCACATGGCACTGAAACCTTTTCAGAAAGGATTGTTGACAGTTTATATGCTACTTACCTTTCTCTTTTTATTTACTTAGTGACTAGAGTTGAAGGAGTGGGAAATTGGTCCTTCCCTTATGATCAACTGAATGTGCTGAGAAACTGAAGTTTCCATGTAGTAGGATGTATTAGGCAGAGAAAAAGAACCTTTTTGTCTCTCTAATTAAAACACATAGGTCAAGCAGAGACACTTCTGAGAAGAGCAGAGAGCTGACAGTCAGGGATCAGGGAGACAGAAATCAAACTTCATAGGCAGCATAAGGTAGGGCCATGTACACAGGCAAGGGTAAAGTGGTTTGTAAGCCTTTTGTTTCTGATATGTCTTATTGTTAATTTTGAGGCTTCTCTCCATAAAGAATTAACCACTTGAGTTAATATTCCACTAAAAGTTGTATTCCTATATATTTATCTTTTTAATTTTTGTAATGCTTACTTCAGGGAAATAGTTTGGACAGATTCAAAGAGCAGGCTGATTTGGTGTTCTATCATAGAAAGTGATAATAAGTCTTTTATCAGAAGCAAAAGATTCCCTATTCCACACCAACAAAGCGATACGTTATTATTATTGGGTTTGACTGTGTTACTCTAGGCCTCTTCATGCTCATGAATTTTTCAGTACAATTCTTTTTTTTCTTTTTTTCTTTTCTATTCCTCATTTTATGTTTCTCAGGTATTTGGGGAACAATATTACCTGAAAATACAGTTTATTTGCCTAAGGACAGTGAATTGTTCTAAAGACTATCAAACAGGATTATTCTGTGAGATCCAACACTCAGAATGGTTGAACTAGTATTTATTAGTCTCAGAACTAAAACAAATTCATAGGCAAATATAAAAACATTTATTTGTTCAATTAAATTGCCATTTCATGCCAACTTATTATTATTTCTTTGCTGGAAATTTACCTGCAAATAAGAGTAAAGATTCATCTTAGCTAAATGCATTTACAGGATATTTTAATGTATAAAATTATTGTTACGACTGTCAAACAATCTGCTGTAACATGTTTTTGAATATAAGTTGCCTATAAGTATGCATAGGCTTGTACTTTAAATGAAAGTGTTTGAATATTGGAGCCTGTGGACAATCTCTTTTTATCTTTCTTTTTTGACTTTAAACGTGAGTTTATTTAAAACAAGACAGTTTTGTTGTTTGTTTTTTTTTTTTTATTCAAGGTCACATACAGTGGAACAGATCTTCTTTCGTATAAATTAGCACAGCTTCTTGAAAAGCCATTCTTTTGCTAATGTGCAGAAGAAAATAATTTCTATTATGCATATCACTTAAAAGAATTTTTCAATGTAAAATTTAAAGAACACTTCAAAAGATGTATTTATAAGGTCTGCATAGGCATACATTTGAGGATATTGCTTATGCACTTTATAAATATGTCTTTGTGATTAAATATCTTTGAGATATTTTATTGCAAATATTAAAATATATTGATCAAAAGATTTGAGTCATAAGTTAAGCTGGAGCTGCTTAGATGCATTTACATGTATAGATAGCGTCCATGGACATTTTTAATGTTATCTTTAAAAAGATAAAAGTATAATCAGTAAAATATTGAGCTCTTGAAAGACTCAAAATGAAAGGAAATGCTGAACTATATAGTAAACATTGTCACTATTCCTGCATATTTTGTATAGCTACTGAGATGAAAAGAATAAATGAACTTGAATACTATACAAGCTGCAGTTCATAGGCACAAGGAGGTAAAGTAAGTATGGTTTCAACCTTAACTCCAGTTACACTGCTTTTATGGATTTAAGCCATAAAATGTGGGTCCTGATACAATCATTAATGCACTTTTTGTGATTTAATTTCTTCCACAATCATACTTAATTGCTTACCATGTAGTATAATGTTCAATAAAGCAAAGCAATGAAGCAAAAAATAGCAGGACCTCTTACAAAGGCTAAAATGAAACTCTTATTAAGGCAAGAGTGAATAATGTCTCAGTGTTAATTACCATGGTATAGCCAGAGCCTATAAACGGTGAGAAACCTCATTAAGCTCTATTAAAATGTGCATTTAGAATTTATCTGGTCAGATAGATGAATAAAAATGTGTAGTTATATTAGCCCCTACTATCAACCTTTGCTTCTCAGGAAGGAGTATTCTCAAAGAGTTTGTTTACTGAATAATGTGCAATGAACGAAGGTTCCATTTCAAGCTTCAAAGTGTAATAGACATTCTATATATAGTATAAGAGAAAACTAAAATGTGTTTTGATGCTTGTGTAGCTTTACAGAAAAAATGCTACTAAAAATAATGTTTGCAATTTAAATAAATAAATACATACATACATACATAAATAATATTTAGAGACATTTTAAGAGTGTTCCAGCAGAAATCAGGGGTTTTATTTGTTCTTTGGTCAAGTTATTTTTGTATTCTCATCTCTAAAAATAAGCTTCTAAAACTCATATTGCTCTGTCAGTCACTACAAACTATATCCATAGATTAAAATCATTACACAAATAATACATGTTCATTAATATTAATATCATTTTTTTTTATTTAGTAACTGGATGACTCAGTTTCCCTGGGCGAATTAGACATATGCTAGAACTATTATGACTGCTTTTATTAATAATACATTACTGTGCATTAAACAATTATTTCTTCGCTAATAAATGTGATGGGATACTGAGAAAACAGGCCAATGCTCAAAGGAGATGGACATGTCCTGTGGTAAATGTAAATGAGAGCAACGACTGCAATAAAATAGAGGTAGTAAATCAAGTACATATGTCCCCATCTTGCAAAGTCATAAGCATATATTTAATTTTAAATAATCAATAATTCCACTGTTTTTAGCAAATTTAGATTACAATCTCTTTTATACACCCTCCCCACTCTTCTAAGAGCAGGCAAACCAGCTGACTCCACTTTGTGGAACTGACTCCATATTTTGTTGACAACAGAAGTGACTTCCTTGTCTTTGAGAAAACTCATCCAAATCCTCTAAAAACGTCATAAAGAGTGTAGAAGAGGCCAGGGCTGCTCTGAGCTCCGGTAGTGATTTTGCAAGGATTAGCTTCCTACCAGCTCCTAGAAACTGATTGTTCTCATTTGTTCAAAACTGCATTAAAGGTTTTGATATCTGGATCAGTCTGGATATACCTGCTGGGACATACCTTAGCTCTCAGTTGAACTCTGTGCTTTATATTTATTTCTGTTTAAACTATAGTGTGTGAACTTCTGAGGGCTGGAGTGAACCTGGACCTTGTCCTGGTTAGGGTGCAGATATGACATGACTGTGACTGTGGGAACTAGCCAAGTAGCCAAGAAAGACATCTATCAGCAATTCTTTTTGTGACAGTACTGTTAAATAATGCTAAAAGTCCTGTAAAAGCACACTGATGTATTTTAGCTTTATATTCATTTCAACCTGATCTAAACAGTGTTTTAAACATAGAGAAATATGTTTTTTTATATTATTTTATTTTTTTGAATGCTTTGCCTCTGGCTAAGATAGTATCTTATTCTTCTGAACAGTAAGGAATGACTATCACAAGAAGCTTCAAGCTCAATGTTCATTCAGAGGAGATCAGAGTGTGAGTACAAGCTATAGCTTTGCTATATTAACATTAAACCTCTCTTGAGTCATGAATGACATTCCTAGTATTTTACACTTTGTTTTACGTGGTTTTGTTGTACACACTGGGAAATAAACTTAATGTGTAAAGGAAAAGACTTAAAAGTAACTTTTTTTTTCTTTCTTTTTAATGGTTTTATGATAGATATCTCATTTTTTTTAACACCCCAAAGTATTCAGGGACAATAATTTTAATAAGGACAAAATGGTTATATTCTGTACTCAACTAGTCTGCCAGAGACTTTCAGAACTAACTTTCAGAACTGTAAAAGTCTGTAAAGATATATCAATATTTATATAAAACTATATTAAAAATACATACATGCATATTTAAAAGCTCTCATGCACATATTTTTGAAAAACAACAAAATTAGTCTGTAGTTTTCTCAGTTTCTGGTTCCCCACTAAACATGGCTAGGAACTTAGAAGGCAGTTTGAGGATGTATTACATGAAAACTGCCTAAGAAACTTCCAGATCAAAAAAGGTGATACACATCAATATTAGGTTTTCCCATAGTTGTGCAGTTGCTGAGTCACTGCCACCTATATATTTCAAAGGAAAGGACAAAACAGGGTACAGGAAAATAGAAGTACTAAATAATCATTGAAAGCTTATCTACAGATAAAAAAACCATCTCCCAGCACTGCACAATGCACTCTTATTTTGATTTAAGATTAATCAGTCCTTTCATCAATAACAAGCACAAAAATAATTGAGAAACACTACTTTAAAGGATTTGCTTCTTTTTTTTTTTCAGATTTCACTTTTTTTTTTTTTTTTCCCCACACTGCAATATCTCATTATTTAGGGTACTGAAACTGAACATTTATACAGTGCCCAGAGCCATCATACTAACATTAAATTGAACTCATACCTACTGTTTGGAAGACTGGAATCTGTGAATTTTATCATCTCTCTCCCACAGTGCAATTCAGTATCATATGTTCCTCCTGTTTTGTAGCTGTGCACCTCATGAGTAAAAGTTCTGGATTTATTTATGAGATATTTTTTAATATATATGACTCTTTTTAGATGTTGTTTCCTATTGCAATTTAGTTTCTAGTGTTTTGCCTGTCAGTATTCAAGTTGCTATTTTTAGGTATGCTTGTTGATTTTTAACAAATGCCTCTGCCAGAAAAAAATATTAACCTCCTTTAAAATATTTATGCTGTCAATATTAGAAGCTGCCATCTCATAGCACTAACCATATTAAAAGAAAAAAAAAAGAAAGAACAAACTTAACTTTCACTTTAAAATGCTCTAGCACCAACAATGACAGTTGAAGCCAAAGACTGCAGGAAAAGGAGTCCACTCTTTTGGTAAAGGGAGACAAAAGAATCCAGTCTTTGTACTATTACTCTGTGTTAAATGTGTGGGAAAAACAAGACAGATGGAAGATTTGATCTTGCAGAGGGCTGAACAGCTTCTCAAGGTGCTGACTATTACTTATTGCTATTCAAGATGACAGGATTTAAGAGAGGTTCTGTAAAAGGGTTCTTGGTTAAACGTACTGCATTTCTAAAAGTTACTGGCAAGCCAACTTGAGATAATAACATTTTTTTTTTTCTTACATTTGTTCCAAAAAAGTCTGCACTTGATCTCAGTTATTCTTAGAGCCCCATGAACTGTGCAAATCTGTGCCTAGGGAATTGAATTCAGAATGAACTCCTAGCCACAGAACTGCATGGCAAAGAGTAAATTTCCTGCGTTCTTTTGTTTTTCCTTTCAAATTTTATCTGTTTCACAATAAAACCTTAGAAGTATAAACAGTAAACAATAGCAAATTTTGTCCCTTTGCATACAGAATCTCAAACATCAGTGCAAAGAAATGTTTGGCTCTTGCTTTGTCATCTCAGTCAGGATCTGGCTGAATGCCTACACAATCAATGCAGAACTTTTCAAAACTTCTGTGTGAACTGTGTCAAAGACTTAAAGTTTAAAAATGAGACCAAAACATGAAAAGTTATGTCAGTATCATTAACAGTGTCACTGATGATTGAATTGCAAATGCTGTATTTATCTCACCATCACAGGCAGTCCCCACATGCTTTTCTAATTTCCCCACTCTGCCAGTGTGGAGGGTCAACTTATTCTTAAAATTCCTGTAATAGAGTACTGGGCAGATGAGCAACAGCTCAATGAAAAATTATAATTGAATTTCATGAAAAAGTGAATAGCAGGTGCCTGTAACTTTTTTATTATTCATTTTTATTTAATTAACAATATGTTTAATTCATACAGTTAAAGAGCTAGAAAATTGATACCACTAGTGTTACTGATGTTCTCAGTTTTAATTTAGGTTGTTAGCTCCTGCTAACTCTTTCACTCTGTGAAAACAGAACAAGAAAACCTATTGCATTGTTTAGACTTTTTTTTGCCATAGAACATTCTGGACAATGGTGGACTTTGGTGGTGTGTTTGAGGAAACAGGACATTTCTCTTTAGATCTGAATCTACCTAGCCTTCCTGCCATTTGGAAGAAAAAGAATCTCTGTGATTCCATCTCATCCATGACCTTTTCCCCATCTCACAACATATTACTTTTTGCTATCTCAGTACAACCTTAGCAAGTGTAACTAAAACCTCTTTTTTTGTGTGTTAATATAAAATTTGGTAGGGATAACGCCAACCTGTTTTTCTATAGTTACAATTTTTAATATGTGTAAAGATATATATTAATAGCTAGATTTTTTTAATCCAGTCAGGGCAATCTTCTATTATTATTTCATAATAAAAATGAGTAGAATTTGATGTGTTCTTTTTTTTTCTTCATGCAAAGTCTGTATTTGTTTAAAAGTGAGCAACAGCAGTCCTGTAGTTTTATAGAGGAGGTTTGGTTTTTTATTTTGTTTCATATTGCTGTTTTCTTTTTTTTCACAGAAACAGCCTTTAGACCACAGTTTGCAAGCAGTGAATACTTATATTAACAACAATTATACCTGACTAATTATCTTATCACAGAGGAAAAGGTTAGAATTAAGTTTCTTCATTGGACACCTGCTGTGTAGATAATTAAGTATCTCTACGGTTTCTTTCATTACTGCATTCAATAATAGCTAAATACCAGGGAATCTAACCATAATCAGACATGATTTGATGAGATACAGGGAGGAAGAAAAGATAGAAGCAAAGAAAATTTTCACAAGGGGGCACTAGGGCCTATATTTTCCATCTTAAACCCAAATCATCTAGGAGAGAACTGTGGAGAGAGCCAAATAGTAATATCATCAGGTAGTAGCAGCTTAAAACAACACAAAAACAAGAGCATTCTGTAAAGTTACCTCAGGTTACACTGGATTTCTTTTCTGTCATGTATTGCTCTGCCCCTGTGTCCCTTCCTGGCAACAGCCCAGTGGCAGTCTGTTTCATTGCCCATGATCTTATGCTGTCCCTCCAAAATAATTTTTACTTCATGCCTCCATTTACATTAATAGTTTCTAATTAAGCTTCCCACCTTCCCTGCAGGATTGAACTGAGATGACATTTGCTGTAAAAATGTCATTTACTGTGATTGTATATTATAGAATTTTTCCCATCCCATGGTCACCTAATATGCATTGATTTTAAGCTCTTTGGAAAGGAGTCTTATCTGCTGTTTCGTACTTACGTGGAAGGATCCAGTCTACTTCTTGTTGACGCCAGCTAGTACCTACAGCTTAATTCAGTTGTCCAAACATAGGCACATAACGTGATTTGAGATGTTCTATAATATACCACATAGTCCCCAGCTCCTGATCTCATAGGGCATGGATCTTGAATGTCAAGATCATGCCAAAAAACATTGTGTACTTATGTACAAACAAATGAATTGAGTTCCTAAGGTTATGGAGATATAAGGCTCTGCTTGAATCAAACACACGTAGACATGTGTTGTCATTTGTCTTGCCCTAGAGTGTCTAAGGAGCAGTGAAGGTCAGGCGAAGGATCCAAAGTTGTCTCAAATGGCACTACTTGCCTACTTGCAGGAAATTGGTTTATGTTGTAAGCGCATATAGTGAGCAGAACATGAAGATCTGTCCTGCTTACCCTAAATAAGATACCTATATTCAGCTACTCAGAATGAGGCAGGTCTCGTTAAGTATCATAAGCTTCCTGCATAGTAAATGGAGATAAGCAGAAGTTTTTGAAAATTTCTAGAAAGTGAATCTTCCTACATAAACTCAGGCCTCAAAGTTAAATAGATGAGGGCTTCTTCTGATAGTTTTCAAAAACACCAACATCTTTCCATTTACTGTGCAATCAAAAAAGACATTTAGGATGGCTTGCTTGCTATATACCTAAACATTAGGTTCAGGGCAAGTTTCTGAAGTATGTGCATTGGGCCTCACATAGAGTAGCCAGAGCAATGTAGCATCATTCTAAGCTGGGCTTTTAGTCTCTAGCATTAATATATTTGATAAACAATAATAATTCACCAAAATCACTGGAAGAAATTGGAAATATTTGCATGTAACAATAATGTCACCTGATAGCTTCAGAGTGGATTCTGGTTATTTTGCTTCCTCATTATTATAACTGTTTTCTTAAAAAAATCCAAACTGAGTGAAGAGTTTAGGAAAAACCTGAAAGTTTCAGGATACAAATAAATGTAGAATTAATTTATTGCACTCCTACAGATATGTAACATCATAGTTCAGTTATATAATAAAAAAAATCTGATATTTCTTAATATCAGTCCATCATAATGATTTAAAATGAATAAGAAAGAGTGACCTTTGAAATTTTCCACTCTTAGATAAAGATAGCTTTGCATACTGTTAAAAAAAAAAAAAAAAAAAAAAAAAAAAAAAAACAAAAAACCAACCCTCATTATATTTGCAGTCAGAAGCACTTGGTTAAAAAGACTAAATATAGCCAGAAGCTACTGTGTGATATAAATTCCATGGAAGACAGATAAAAATTAAGGTCAAAACTTTCAAATCTTAGGTTCTAAGATAGACTCCTATAAAAATTAGTATTTTTACATCCAAAAGAAAATCACCTGGTTTTCAGTAATGCTCTAATAAATTTCAAAAATCAGAATAAAATAGAATTATATTTTCAGTTACTTATCTATTCAGACTGCATAATCTTAGAGTGTCCCTTTTGTACATATTCAGAATAATATAGCTTTAGTTTTATATGTAATGTGAACTGGACTGAAAAGATGAGACACCAGTTTAGCATTTTGTCATCCATATTTAATGGCCAGCACCTGTATTACTTGTTTTAACTGCACTTTTTTTAATTTTACAATCCAGTGTTGTATCTGAGGGTCT
>NW_008825617.1:1016273-1018960 GCF_000699105.1 Pygoscelis adeliae
ATTACATAAATTTTGCAGGTAAGAACTCCTTATAATTGGCCAAATCTTCCCTCTCCCTGAAGTGCTAACTTGTCTGGAATCATGCAGAGATACCTGAATTACTTCAGAAATAAATAGGTCTGTTCATGAAAAGTATATGGACATGCCATTATGATCTTGCATGCAGTGAAGTGGTTTAAAGACAAAGATAACTTGCCTTAAACAGTTCCTTCATAACTTAGTAACATCTTCATCCTTTGAACACTATCTTCTGTGAAACATGACAGTTTTCAAACATTGATATATAAACCAGTGAAGGGAATTTTAAAGGACAAAGATATAGTTTTTCCCTGATGAGTTTCAGTTGTCTGATGTTATTAACAGGTGTGATACAGCTCCCCTCAAAAGATCACCAAAAGTCTTTTAAATTGAAAAAGTATTATCCTACTACCTGTTGGGGGTCATTATCAGTTCCTACAAGAACAAAGACTCTTAGATTGTTTCCACTTCAAAATAAAGCTAAAAGGATAAAAGTTCAAACCTTATGTTTCAATTAATAGAGACAAACATGTTTCCTGGGGAAAAATAAAATCAATCTCCTGCTGAGCAATGGAAACCAAGAAAAAATGATGCAAATGTGCTGTACAACAGCTATTATAGGACATCTATATCTGTACTGCTTCTTGGTTACCTACTTCATGTTCTGAAAGTGTTTTATTACTAAAACAAAATAGCAAAATATGTGGAATTACACCACTTTTCTCTGGAGTTCTGGAATTTTCTTTGCCAATATGCCAGTGAAATAAAAATAGGACTTTTAGATTCTGTTTGTTTATTATTATGCAAAGCATGTTTTGGCATGTTACTAAACACATTTTAAAAGTTTCTAGACAGTACAGTTAAATCACTCCACATATTATGATTCAGTGTTTTATCAAATGTGCTAATCGAGTTGGAAAAAACAAAAAATCCCATGATGAATGTTTTCAAACAGTCTTTGCCATACTAGTGGATAGTTATGAGCCCTGTTTACCAGTATTTCCAGTAATCTTTTCCAATCAGTAATTGGATGTCTTTGTATTCCTACATAGGAGAAAGGACCTCAACTCGATATCCTTTTTTTTCCTGTTGAGGACTGAGTAGGTACAAGGTCTTGAGAAGGAAAAATTTGACAGTGTAAAAGATGAAGCAAAATATAATTTGATGAGCAATGATCTGACAAACTTAAATTCTATCCTGGAGCAACAAAAAATACGGTCTTTCATAAATTTCAGATGAAGGATGTTCTTAATGGCTTCCTGACCTGCACTTTGAATCTTCTACTGTTTTGAAATACATTGGTTGAAAGATGTACAGGAATACATTTGTTGAAATCTTCATTAATTCACTACTATCAGGCAGGTGGAAAAGGGATAATTTTATAGGGACTGCATATTGCATTTGAGTGAAGAATCTCTATATCTGTGAAAATTATCAACTATTTCCAACAGACTGTATCTTTGCAGGGTTTGGCTGGTTTTTTGGTGGTGGTGGTGGTATTTTTTTAAAGTTCTCTGTGACAGCAAGGTTTGAACTCAGAATTGAGTTCAGTGTTTAGTATTAATCCCTATAGTGGCCCTGGGTAAAGAATGTTTTGAATCTGCAAAGTCACTTGCAAAAAATAATATATAAAAGTAGATTTGTCATTTTATTATTGCCAGGAAAGATTTGTACAAATAAGCAGAAGCACAAGCAAATGTCCTTTTGTCATTTGGAACATATAGTCACATTAGGGGCACATGACATTGCATGATATAAAGAAAATTAAAGGGATTTGTCACAGAGTACAAATTAACTTGCAGAATACTATAACCCTAGCGGGAGTGATACCAAAGAAATATATTTAGATTTTTTATTTTCAATTAAGAATATTTCCAGTTTTGTGTTCCATACCGGACCAGTATATACAAGTGTTACATTGAAGCCTAGAATTCCTGTGCCTTCAATCTGGACAAGGCTAATAGCAGCTCTAAATCAGCAGACACTTAGTAGTACGGTGCCTGATATCGTATGGCCTCACTTTCATTTTCTACCATTTAATATATAATACAATTTTGAAGTGAACTTTTAAAATCTTCATATATTCCTATTTTCTTTCCTGTTTTTCACAGTATAAAATCTATATGTGTGTGATCCATTCTGTTCAACATTTCAGAATTCCTTTAGCACCAACATATTAATTTTAGATTGATTCCCTGTGAGTCTTAGTAAATTACTGAAAATATATTTTTCTAAACTTTCCATATAAATAGTGGAAAGAAACAGCCCACCTAAAATCATAGAATCATAGAATCATTAAGGTTGGAAAAGACCTCCAAGATCATCGAGTCCAACCGTCAACCCAACACCACCATGCCCACTAAACCATGTCCCTAAGCGCCTCATCTACACGTCTTTTAAATACTTCCAGGGATGGGGACTCAACCACTTCCCTGGGCAGCCTGGTCCAATGTTTCACCACTCTTTCAGTAAAGAAATTTTTCCTCACATCCAATCTAAACCTCCCCTGGCACAACTTGAGGCCATTTCCTCTCGTCCTATCGCTAGTTACTTGGGAAAAGAGACCGACACCCGCCCACCTCCTTTCAGGTAGTTGTAGAGAGCGATGAGGTCTCCCCTCAGCTTCCTTTTCTCCAGGCTAAACAACCCCAGTTCCCTCAGCTGCTCCT
>NW_008825617.1:1019040-1042647 GCF_000699105.1 Pygoscelis adeliae
GATCACTTCCCTGCTCCTGCTGGCCACACTATTTCTGATACAGGCCAGGATGCCATTGGCCTTCTTGGCCACCTGGGCACACTGCTGGCTCATATTTAGCCAGCTGTTAACCAACACTCCCAGGTCCTTTTCTGCTGGGCAGCTTTCCAGTCACTCTTCCCCAAGCCTGTAGCGCTGCATGGCATAGTTGTGGCCAAAGTGCAGGACCTGGCGCTTGGCCTTGTTGAATCTCATACAGTTGGCCTGGGCCCATCGATCCAGCCTGTCCAGGTCCCTCTGCAGAGCCTTCCTACCCTCGAGCAGATCAACACTGCCGCCCAACTTGGTGTCATCTGCAAACTTACTGAGGGTGCACTCAATCCCCTCATCCAGATCATTGATAAAGATATTGAACAGAACCAGCCCCAAAACTGAGCCCTGGGGAACACCGCTCGTGACCAGCTGCCAACTGGATTGAACTCCATTATCTGAACTCCAGATACTCTTAACTCCAAAATCTGAAGTTGTCCCTAGAGAGTCCCAATATTTGTCTGTTAATAATATAATGAATCATGGGTGGTTATGCTCCTAACTTAGGTGGTTCATTAAGTACCTTAAAAGGGGTGGGCTCAATCTGGATTTAAAAGCAGTAATGAAAATAAAACTTTTATTTAATCTTGAAATGTTTGCTCCATATTTTCCATGGAGAAAGGTGGAGCTCAAACTCATGAATCATCTGAGGAATTATGATATTAACTGCCCTTTCATTAAGATCTTAAAAGAGCAGAAACATACAGCCAAAAATATCTCTGAGGGATATACATACAAATCTCTGCTTTTTATAGCAGATTTAATCATATTTGAGTGAAACTTTGTTTTATAAATTTATGAATTTAGTCTGTAATCCTGAAATAATAAAAGGTTTGACATTTATCTAGAATAACTTCTGGAACTACAGACTATATACATTATGGGTGTAAAATCTCAGCCATCTTTCAAAGCAGTACTGATAGAAATAAGTATAATTTGGAAAATATTTGCTTTCTGAGAGCATAAATTATAGGAAAAATATTTCACTGAACGACAGAAAAAGCAGCAATTCTGAATTCACTTAAACAATTGGGCAAAAAGATTGCAAGTGAAAGCAGAGGTAGACAGCAAACTGATATTAGACTTGACATTTCTAGAAGAATTCAACAAAGACCTTTCACTACTGGAAGAAGAAGAAAAAGGGAAGGGAAGGGAGGGGAAGGGAAAATAAAAATCAAGTATTCCTGTAAAAAGAGAAAAGAAGGAGCATGTTAAGTGTGTACATTCCACAGTATTTAAGATATTTGGAAAGTACAAAGAAATGCTTTACAGGCCACAGATGAGTACCAAAAGACCAGAAATGGTAGTTCGCCCTGATAGGAATCATTCAGAACCATGAGGTCCCAGAGACTAAAACGAATATTTTGAATTTGCCAAAGGCGGGAACTTATTTTTACTACTTGCTGCATATCATAATGATCTTTTAAAACAGTTTTCACAATATAAAACATTGAAAAAATGACAACACGTAAGGACTGATTATGGACAAAGGGGCTTGAATTGTTAAATGGGGTTTGAATTGCTAAATGGGCAGTTTCAGGTTCTTGTGAAACTTGCTTGAGACTACTGCAGTATCTCCTATTCAATCAGTGGGGTTGGCCAACCACACAAGTGACCTGTTCAGGCTGGTATGTGATGCACAGAGTTTCCAAATAATATTTTGGGAATACAATCACATTTCCTGACATTGTGAATTGACCCTGGCCAGCAGCCAAGCACTCACACAGGCTCAGTCATCACCTCTGCAGGACAGGGGAGAGAATAGGAAGAGTAAAAGCAAGAAAACTCATGGATCGATATAAATATGGTTTAGTAAGTGAAGGAAAGAGAAGAAAAACAAGTGATGCAAAGGGAATCACTCACCACTTCCCACAAGCAGACTGATGCCCAACCTGTCTTAGAGCAATGGCCACCTTGGAAACCAAAATACCTCCACCACCTTCTTCCTCTACCCCAGTTTTTATCGCTACCCCAGTTTTTATTGCATGATGTAATATAACATGGAATATCTCTTTGGCCAATTCAGGTCAGCTGTCCCAGCTGTGTGCCCTCCCAACATCTTGCCCACTTCCAGCCTACTGGCTTCTCACTGGCATGGGGGCAGAGCCTTGATGTTGTGCAGGCACTGTTCAGCAGTAGCCAAAACATTGCTGTGTTATCAACACTGTTTTAGTCACAATTCAAAACCATATGTATGGGCTGCTATGAAGGAAGTTAAGTCCATCCCAGGCAGACCCAGTACACCTGATCAAAATTTGAAACAGAAGATTGGAAAATAGTGCAATGCACCTAAAAGTACCACAAATTACCCCTGAAGAGTCAAGGAGTAATTGAGTACCTATGAAGAACCACAGGAGGTGTTCTGGTCAGATTTTATTTCGGCATGCCTCTTGATGAAGTTTGACATCTCCACCTCCTAATGACTTTTAAAAAAAAATCAAGAGTAAAGGTTAGATATTTCAGTCATGTCAGATCTAGTTCATGTAAATTATTCTAAGACTAAGCAGGGTTAATCAGCATACCACTCAAGAGGATGTATGTGGGGGTTTGTTCCCTGGTTCTCTGAATATGTCAGAATTTTACATCATAGAGTCAGTCAATCTCTCTTTCTGTCTCTCTTTATATATGTTTATGAAGTTTAGAAAATAAAAACAAACAGAAAGCATGTTCTGGTACTGTGGGTCTTCTCCCATCCAAGTGCTCAAGCTAGACTCAGATGCTGTCATGTTTTCCTTCTGTTCCTATGTCTACAGTGTCTCACCCACAGTGGCACAGCCTGAAGGTGATGGGAGACAGACATCCTGATCAACTAACAAGAAACAACATTCCCCACATATCATACAAGATTTTAGTTCATACTTAGAACACCAAATTTTGGTGTCCACTTTTGCATACTTTAGAGCACCTAACTTCCACATATATGGGATTTAAGTGTAATCAGTAACAGTTTCTAACTGTGACTGATTTTAGTTTATGAGTTCAAGAGGTATTAGTTAGAGTAGAGCTGACAAACTTTTGCTGATAATAATTTCACCTATAAGGTGGAACTTTTTATAAAATATTTATGGAAGCATATGTAAGACCAGGGATGATACATAAACTCCTTACTATTGGAACCATAATCTTAACAACTTTGCTTTTCTCCCTGCCCCAAGCAAAACAAAGTTTTAAACAATTTTTTTTTTTAATTGTGAGCACAAGAATGTAAATCTTTAGCATTTTTTTTCTCACCAAAACTCTGAAGAAAAATAAATCCATTTTGTATCTTGTATTCTCCAAATTTCTAAAAAGATCCTTGCCAGCATCCACCTTTTGGCTCTTAAATACTGCATGTCTTCTCTGACTGCTTATTCATTTCACTTTGTCATTTTTGTTATTTCAAACACTTTGCCATAGTCCTTTTGTTCTGCAAATATATTTATCTGACCCAGTCACCTTAGAATAGTAGAAATTGCCTTAAAACATGCATTCTGAAGAAGTGTTTCATATGAACCACTTAAAGCAACTATGTTGGAGTGAGATGTTTTCCACTGACACTCCAGAGTCCTACTCTAGAAAGATTTACTTTTCTCTATTGACCATACAGAGAGACTAAAGTGTCTGGCTCAGAGGCAGTCAATGCCTAGCTGCAGACCTTTAAAGCCGTTGAGGTGAATCTCCCCTCCCTCAAATGACTGGCTAACTCCAATCTCCACAAATGAAAGTACAGGAAGAAGGTTAACACTGCAGTGACTGGCAAAGATAAAAGAGAAAGAAAGAAAAACAGAACCTTTGAAAAACATATCAAGGCATGACAAAGGTGAATGAATAGGAAAACAGAAAAAAAAGAAAAAAAACCACCAAAACACACATGTAGAAAGGCTGGTAGTGAGCCAAATCTTTCTCTGTGGCTATCATGATTCTGTAGAACTGAGCTAAAAAATTAGTTCAAATATGTATTTAAATGCTTAGTATTTTCTCTATTCTGGACATAAACACCTGTAAGAGCAATCTTTCTCATGATATTTGTTTGGTGAACCACAAAGGTTTACAGAGGTGTAAACAAAAAAGAAAAAACATAATTAACATTGTAATAGTTTATCTAGGCTCTTCAGTTCTTATCCAGTTTGTGTATGTTTTATTTTTTGACTGGAGCTTATTTCCCTGACCTGAGTTGAAGGCCAATCACTCAGGCTGGCCCAGAGCTCGACCTGGAAGTCAGGTCCAAAGGGTGGAGTTTTTTATGCAAGTGTTGCCCATCTCTTTCTTCAGATAGACATGGTTACACTGCAACCAATTATTAGTATATTTTCAGCACATTTGTTTGGATCTAATCAGTTAAAAGCTAGGTAAGGGCTACCTAGCTCCAAAGAGCTAATTAAAAGTGCTAAGAAGTTTTGAAGATCTAGACACTTCTGTTAGGTCCTTACATGGCAGCTGATCTCTTCTGCAAACTTGGCTTGAATGCTGCACTGTGGCAGGGGGGTTGGAATCAGATGATCTTTAAGGTCCCTTCCAACCCAAGCTGTTCTATGATTCTATGATTCTATGAAAACATGGCTTCTAAAATGTGTATCGCTTTATAGTTTAAATAGCCTTCATGGCAAATAGGACAGAACCAACTTCTATGTAACAATAAATAGAAAATTAAGAAAAAATTATCCCTACAATATTTAGTTAGCTTTTATAGCATGCTGTACTCTGGAGTTATTCGCAAAGAAAGTGAAATAGTAAGTTTTATTAACTGCAGTATTTATGTAATGCTTTTAAATTAACTGATATAGTAATTGCTTTTAACTTCTGTTTTAAACAGCCTTTAAGTGCCATATAATTTTTACAGTTTATGTGCAACATTAAATGTTCTAAACTGCCTGAGTTACAAAATAATAAATATGAATAAAACCAAAATAAAAATAAAATGTTTCTAAACTTTGTTCATGGAAATTGAGGAGCATATCTATTATACAGTGTCTGTATAATTGTTATCAGAGAAGAGGGAAGAGGAAAACACAGAAAAGAGAAGAAGGAGGAAATAGGGAGTGAAAAAATACAAGCAAAGACTATTATGTAATTAATTCAGGTGTCTGAACTCAGACCTATACATAGTTCCTCCACATTTTTCTTTAATCACGTAGGAGAGATTGTTAAATGTCATTGCTATAGGAATTTAAACAGAAAGATCAACAACACAAGGTTTGTCAGTCAAAGTCTTCATGGCTGGTAGACCCTGGAGAATTTCACTCCCCTGTTACTATGTCACAGCAAACTCTGTTATATATGCCCTCTGCCAGTGTAAAATGTGACTTGCCACTACCTGACTAATACACTAATACACTACTAAAAAATAGTAACTTTTGTATCTCATAAAACAAAATATTTGCGCATGTGCTGCTACTAGTATGACTACAACGCTGCAGTGGATAAGCTTTCATGTAGAACTGGGTCCTGAATGATAACACAATTGCCCATATAAATATTTTATGCTTTGAAATAATTCTTAAATATGCATGGTATATGTACAACTATCTTAGAAACTTAAAAAGTAAGACCCATAACTGCCCCTCCCTTTCTTTTTGTTTGAACGGGGGCTCAAGTACCATGTATTTTTACTGTGGTTGCTAGGAAAAAAGTAACAAACCTTGTTTCTTCTATGATTCCTTCTTGTTTCTGTTACAGAAAGGCATGGTAAAAGCCTGTTGGCATTTAAAAAGCCTGTCTTCTCTCCCACTCCATGTCAAATGTACAGAAAGATGGAATTCTTGTTACTTTTAGCCTTTTTAATAAAAAATAGAAGTTTCTCTGATTAACCTTGATTTTCTGTGTAGCTCACACTGAACTATCACATCACTTATCCTAAAGGCTTTTGGATAAATTATCCTAAGTTTGTTCCCATCAACCTTAACACCTAGTCTATTTTTCTTCTCCCCCTGCCCCCATGTCTTTTTTCCTGCATGTAAACCATTGATAACTGGTGTCCAGATGGGAGCACCCCTCATTGTCTCCCAAACTTGAGTATCTAGTTGTGTAAAATAGTTATGTGGTATGGTGATTTATATCCCCAAACCCTTTCTGCGATTAAGGTCTTAAATTGACTAAATGAAATAGAAGTGCTTTCTTTTGTATAGTGGATCATACACTACAACACTCATACAAGAAGAATGCAAACCTATACCCTTCTAGAGAGTTCCCAAGCCACTACAATAGCAGCCAGGTACAACAGTACAAACTCCAATTTTCTCTTTGAATATGACCAAATCTATAGAGAGGAAAGAATAAAAGCCTCTAGTGTTAGAGAGGAAGGAAATAGGATAGAGTATAATGTCTTAGTTATGAATCCTCTGGTAACAGAAAAGAATCCTAGATCATCTTCCCTGTTCCCTGTACTGTTTGATCAATGGCTTTTCAGTGCCATAATAGTTAAATTAGTCCTGAAATTACTCCTCTAGAGAAGTCAGGTTTAAAAATTATGTCTTGGTGTTTCCTGGTGGCTGGTTTCTGGTGGCTCTGTGCTCAGTATGTTGATCCTAGCTGTTTCCTTGTACTGATTGCTAGGAATTCTGTTCTCATGCCTTTTATTGTCTTCATGCACTCTATATGAGTTTAAGTGCTTCACTCAAAATTTTGGATTTTGTTCTGGAAGAGCAGGATTTGTTTGACTAAAAATACCTTTGCAGAAGTCTGCACTTGACCTTAAGCTCTCTACAGAGAGAAATATACTTCCAGAATTAGTTGCATGAGTTAACATGTGCCTACATGAACTTCATGAGGTTACTGTTGGCCCATTTCTCAGCCTATCAAGGTCACTCTGCATGGAAGCCTTGCCCTCCAGCATACTGACCACTCCCCACACTTTGGTGTCATTCAGAAATTTGCTGAGAGTGTACTCCATTTTATCATCCATGTAATTAATTAAGACATTAAACAATATTGGGTCCAGTATTAATCCCTGAGGGATGCTACTAATTACTGGTTGCCAGCAGGACTTTGCATCACTAATCATAAAGCACAATACTGGGGACAATACTGTGCTGAGGTCAATATTGTTCAATATCTTCATGAATGACTTGGACAGTGGGTTGATGTACACTTTTGGCAAGTTTGCAGATGATACTAAACTGGGAGGAGTGTCTGATACACCAGATGGTTGTACTAACATTCAGAGTGACCTGGACAGGTTGGAGAACTGGGCAGAGAGGAATCTCAGGTAATTCAGCTGCGGGAAATGCTAAATTCTACATCCAGAGAGGAATAACCCCATGCTCCAGCACACACTGGGGATCAATAGTCTGGAAAGCAGTTTTGCAGAAAAGGCCCTGGGGGTCCTAGTGGACAACAAATTGAACATGAGCCATTAATGCACCTTCACAGGAAAGAAGACCAACACTATCCTGGGCTACATTAGGAAAAACATTGCCACCAGGTTGAGGGAGGTGATCCTTCCCCTAAACTCAGTACTGGTGAGGCCACATCTGGAGTGCTGTGTCCAGTCCTGGGCTGCCCAGTACAGGATATGTACTTACTGGAGCAAGGCCAGAGCAGGGCTTCAGGGATTGAAATATTTTTCATGTGAGGAAAGGCTGAGAGAGCTGGGACAGTTTAGCATGGTAGAGAGAAGTCTCAGGGGGGCTATGATCGATGTGTATAAATACCTGATGGGAGGGTGTAAAGCAGATGGAGCCAGACTTTTCTCAGTAGCGCCCAGTGGTAGGACAAGAGGCAAACAGTGCAAACTGAAATACTGGAAATTCCATTTGAATGTAAAAAAACGTGTTTTTTTACTGTGAGGTTGGTCAAGCCCTGGCACAGGTTGCTTAGGGAGGTTATGGAATCTCCATCTGTGGAGATAATCAAAACTGGCTGGACATGGCCCTGGGCAACCTTCCCTAAGTGACCCTGCTTTAACTGGGGGGTTGAACAGGGTAGTCTCAAGAGCAATCTTCCAACTTAAAAGATTCTGAGATTCTTTGAGCCAAGTGGTCCAGTCAAGTTTGCACCCACCCTATCACTTACTTATCCAGCCCATTTCTTACCAATGTGATAATAATGCAAGTAAAAATTAACAAATACTTGTTTAATAATGGTATAAAAATAGAGTGATAAACTATGTATGTTTTGTAGAAGACAAGGAAATGTGATTTTGTATCAATGACTTTTCACGGGCATACAAGTGTTTAAATTTTTGTTAGAATTTGGAGTTGTGTCTTGTAAAGAATACATCTAGACAAATCTTAGTCATCAAACTCAAACTATAGTTATGCTGTCTAGGAAAAACTAGGGAGATCACAGTGTTGACATCATACATGTACAAAGACAGCAGACAGCAAGTGTCCAAGAATAAACAAGCAATAATCACTAACACCTATATTCACTAGCTTTAGCTCTGAAATATTTCTTGATATGTTAAACAAAACATCCTTTGAGAACAAATTCCTAATTTTCCTTGCTACAAAACCAATCATGAACCTAGGAGAAAATTTTCTACGCACACTTTGTATATTGACATACATGGGACATTTAAACATAGTCGGGGAAAAAAAAAATTAGTATTCATTATCAACTTCTGGCTCTTCATAATCTAGCTAATGACTGACATTAGGAATGTGACTGAAAAATTTTTTATAAAACAGGTATCACAATGCAGCAGTAATAAATTGTTCTGGAAATTCTTTAATTATTTCAAGTGTATTGAAATGGCTAATCATAAACTTTGATTCTTTTGTCTAATTTAAACCTCATTAAAAGCACAAGCTTGCAAGTTTCAATATTATGTATCTTATCAACAAGTGTAGTCACAGAATTTTTATATATGTAATCCTACAACCATATAGCAGAGAAAATGAGATTACTCAAATATATTCTTCCACTTCAGTAAAATTCACATGAATATTACATATATACTTACAGCTATCCTGTAGAAATAATGAGATTATGATTACTCTACTCCCTCTAAGGATAATAAGAAAAAATATAGTACTTTACATGATTATATTTCTTAAGTCATTGTAAATGACAAAGGAGACCATGCTTTTCTATAATAATAAAAGTGCAAAAATGTCACTATTAGTTCTTCACAGAATTAGCTCTTACAATGTATTATCAACACATATAAGAAGGACAGTGAAATTCCCTTTTATTTTTACTAGCCAAATTAGAAAATACATAGTGGGGGAAAAAAAAGACACTTTGATTATATTGAAATAAAAAAAAACACAGGGAAATAAATTGAGTATGTTTCTATTAACTAAGTCTTTTTTCCCTTTCTGTTTTGTTTGTTTGGGTTTTTTTGTTTCTTTTATACTCAAAGAATTAGCTAACTTGTTCCAGTTAGAAGCAATTGGCTGTGGTACGAGGTTTTTTTTATGCAGTACTACCTATTTTAAAGAATATACAAAATCCCATTTCCCTGAATGCAACAGAAATAAAACAACAAAAAGAAAATTTCTTTCCTGCAATGTTAAGGGTTTTTTTTCAGCTATCAGTCAGTCCAGAATCCAGTCTTCCCAAACTTTTCTCAGGACCAAGCAATATGTATGAATTCAGGTTGTTTGATGATTCTTGATGCCTCCCTATGAAGTGTTCTACTTCTTAAGCTGTTCTCCCCTTTAGATGCAGAAACACAGAAGTCTGCTTCAGTGTACGTTTCAGCTGCATTTGCTCCTGATAGGAAGAGAACTATCAATTTATTTTGGAAAATAAGAACAATTCTTTTATCAAAAAAATTAACTGGCAACTTGCTGTATGGGATGCATGGCTGTAATGCACTTAAGAGTCCTGACATTTTAAACAAATCACAATATAAATAAAATAACTTCTAAAAGTCATTGTAATTTTCAGATTGGTAATGATTAGCTGGAAGTCTTTAACACTGTCTGAACTAGCTCTTTCATCATTCCTGTAAGTTATAATCACATCACACTAAGATCATTTAAAAAACATATGAAGATGGGTATTTGTCTTGGTGAAGACTGATCACAATATTTCAGGAAATGAAACTACTCAACCAGTCATGCATTTGTTAGATGAGATAGTTCTGTTGTACATACAGTTACCAGGTTTAAATCACAGATATGGTATATCAACATGGATATCAAGTTTCTATTTTAGAAGAAAAGGTAAGATTGCAATAAACACATACTTTTTCAGGTTTTCTCCATTAAATCATCCTTTTTAATTGCTAGCTTCTTTCACTTTGAATTACAAAGATAAGCAGAAACTTAAACAACTAGCTTTTCTAATACATCATTTAGGTACTGACTAGGAAAAAAGTCTTCAGTTCATGCTGGATGTCCATATAGTATAGGTGTATATTACCAATATATTATGAATTTGCTTTTTTCTCCTCCCCCACAAGAAAATAAGTGTGAATACTTCAGTTTTATGTCATCATTGTCTAAAAATTTGAATAAAATCTTGAATAAAGCAGATTTGGAGGAAAAAAATCTATAACCAGGATGGTTCCAACTACATACTATTATTTAGTTTGAGTTTTAGTTATGGCAATATAGAATTAGCAACAATGTTTAGCACTGTTGTAAATGGATTAATACTTTTAGACATTTTAGGACCAGAAAGGAGAATTGTGATAATGTAAAGTAGCCACTAGCACAACACAAACTATCATAAAGTACGGTCTTTAGAAGGATATTGAAATCTTCATCTGAAAACTGCTGAGTAGAAAGTCTCCCTATAAAATAGTGCTCTTTTATATGTAACATGCAGAAATAAATAAACAAAAGTTTGAAACAAATAATTGAAAATAACAGAACAATCTGATCTAAGGCAATTCCAAACTAAAGATGATATTCACATTAACTTTAAATATCTAAAAATTAGATTTCTAAATTTGAGCTCTTCAGTTTATTTCAAGGGAAATTTTAATCAATGCAGAGGAATAGATGCCTTCAGACCATGATTCATGTAGTGTAAACCAGACACTTGTTTTAAGATCATTATCAATTTCTCAACACAGATACTTATTTTTCTCCATTGGCTATAAAACAAGAAGTGGTATTTAGCACTGATTTACACACCTCGCTTCTAAAAACCTAAGCTAAGATAGCGGAATTATGGGACTCGGACTCCTGTCCTACTTTGGACCCAAAGAATTAGGAATGGTATTGTGTGAACCACAGCTCATTGGAATTTTGAGAAACTGGAGGGTTTTTCAGATTTTTTTTTATTTGGCAAGCCAGCTCTGTTTCTTCTATGAAATCATATTCACCCTGTTGTATTTGTGTATACATTTTGTACATCAAACTTATCGAATACAACCTTCATAACAAATGAAATCTGGGAGGTTTTTATTTCAAAATGCCATTTTATACATGGATTAGAATTCCATGGGATGTTCTTGTCGCTTTTATAAGATTTTGAAGATGTGAGTGCATGTGCATAAGAGCACACATGAGAGCATGTGTTTTTGATTCTCTCCCATGTAACTTCTGAGTATGCATTCAGTTATAGCACAATTTGACATAAGTGCAGATATCTCAAGGACCTTAAATTTCTTCATCCCCATGAGATACACAGTATTTCATTGAGCAACCCTTCTATGAAAACTTTTTGTGGGCAGAAGACAAGGAATAAAGCTGGTGTGTGTTCTTATGGTCCTGGCAAGTATCTCAGATAAAGTATAATAACTGATTTGTGACCAGCTTGGATGATCATTTGAAGTCTGAGTGAACAGAAGAGGTGGTTTTTACCTCATGCCACTCAATATGGCAAACCTTGGTGACCTACATGATAGAAGCTGAGAAAATTTGCCAAAAATCTGAGAAAAAAAAGAGAAACTTATACAAGTTGATAATAGGAAGAAGCTGGTTTGAAGACTAATGTATATTGAAATTTAATTACAATATTTCTCATCACACCTTAGGTGATCAGAGGTCTCTGTCTCTGCTTTACTCTCATTTAAAAGGCAGGCACACCCAGAGGAAAGCCAAAGAAGGAGAAAAATAAAACTACTCTCCCCTCAAATCAGGCATGGTTGTTCTGCTCCCCGATTATTTGCCTCTGCCCCTCCCTTTTACACTAACATCAATCAGAAGAACACACTGTGCTCCTAAAACTGTCCTGCGAGTCCTTCCTGTCCTCGCTCCCCCCACCTCCCCCGGCTTTAGAAGGAATGGCGAAGCTGGATACATGGGTTATTCAGCTTGGATCTGATCCTGGAGTTCCAGATTCTTACAAAAGCATGTAGTCCCATCAGTAGCAAATGGAATAAAAGAAAAATCCCAGGAAGAGGAGTGATTTAGAGATTTTGCAAACTGTTAGTTTTGCCAATGTGACTTCCCAATACTCATCTGGACATGTGGCATCAAACGTGGGGTGGCAAGGTTAAAAGGTACTTCAAGGTATGCTAAAAGACCGGTAAAACTCTGTGTATAACTGCCGTACTGTTACTTAAGCTAAAATACAAAGTTATTGTAGCTGAAGATCCAGGAATAACAAATCTGGTAGAGGTCTGACACCCTGAAGTGCAATGAACAGTAGTCCAGTAGGTCAGCTGAGGTGAAGGAGGTGACGCATAACCTTCAAACCTTAGCTGGGAGCACAGGAGAGAAGCAGACTGTACTAAAAAAGAAAAAAAAAAAAATCATACAAAAATGGCAACAAGCAGAAGCCAGTACTGATGAGGAGGAGCTCACCATGACCATCTTGTTTCTTCCAGGAAAGAACTCTGGATGCCAACAACTTGTCTTAATTCTCTCCCCATGTTTTCTTGAGGAAAGCTGTGGACACAAAGGGACATCAAAAAGGTGAACATAACATCAGGGAGAAGGGGTAGATAAAAAGAGGTCATTTCTGTGTAACAATTTTAACTGTATTGATGTTGGTGAGATCTTCCTATGTTATTATATAATTTGGATTAAAACACTGTTATAAGACTAATTGGACTAACAGTCAATTCCGCATATTAATGGTGTGTTCTCTTTTGCCCATAACAGTATTTCAAGAGTAATGAGAGATAGCACACCCGAGGACCTGAGATTTCAAACAGAAGTTTATTTGGATACTTAAAGTAGCACTACAATAGTATCCATATCTTTGCTGAGACAGTTTTAGATGTTCCCCTCTGGCCATATGGAACCGAGAAAGCAGGACAGCAACAGTTACTTTGTAAGACCCTGGTTTTGTAATGTAACTGGACACTATCTAATGCAGTGTTGAATGCAAATAAACGGAGATGACCACGTTTGCACTCACCTGTTGTAACTTTAGAGCTATATCCAAAAAGAGCTGTACTAGAACCTTGGATTCTCCCCAGCCTGGTTTCTAAAATGATAAGGAAATTGTTACAGTTGAAAATACGTTGCAAATGTACAATGTGTATATGCAATAAATGTGTATACATTTTACATATATAGTCACATAATATACACATATAACGCACACATACATTCAGTTAGGGAATTAGAAATCACTGTGGTGGAAATGATTGACAGATTAGGCCAATTTTAAACCTCAGGATAATAATTTATTGGGTTGCTATTCATCAGCAATAAACATTGCCAATCTTAGTTCTTACTCATTAGCAGTTGTTAATACCACACATATAAAACAGTCCTTAACACTTAGAACCTAAATTAGCAACAACACGGAGCTGATACTGTATAGCTAGAAATGACAGCTACAGCCCTGGATTGTCTTAGTCCCTGAGGTCAAGATGGCCACGTCTGAGAACTATTCTACAAGGGAAGCTGGAACCAAAGTGGGAATCTTAATTCTTTCCCATCTTGCCTCTCTCTTCACAGATATTTCATGTTCCCCAGCTCTCTCTTCAACAGAAAAGAGGTAATCTTATCTGCTAAGGACAAAGATGGTCTTCTGGGACCTGGAAAAACTATGATTTTGCCAAATACCATGCCTGCTTACTCTACATCCTTTGTTTTTCTCTTACAGATTTTATTACTTGCATATATTTTCCGGAACCCTGCTTGTGGACCTATGCTGCAAGTCTCCTCTGCAGTAACATTTTACATACTGCAGATATTACATATCTTATAAAATGCTACAGATTGTGTTATAGTGTTACAAAATGCTTTATGTACTGTTTTAGTTTACTTATGTCTAGGTGTAAGACAAACAAATATTAATTTAATCTTGTTTAGTCTACTTCTACCTTATATATACAACAGGCCACTGTTTTGGCTACAACATTGAATGTAATCAGATCTTCCATAATCTGGTCTACCTCTGGTGCCATTTCTCTGGCACTCCTAGCTGCACAATGCCTGGTTTCAGTGGGAGATATGAAGGACATATTTTTAAACAAAATATCTGGTGGTTTTGTGACTGTGGTAATCTCCTGGGATGTGAAGAATACAACTGCAGAAATTTAAATCCAGGTCTCCTGATCTCTTGGAAATGTTCTCCTTGAAAATTTATTCAAAAGCCTTTGATTTTAAGTTAAGTAACTGAAATAACACAGCACAGACTTAAAAAATGCAAAGTACAACTTGTTCTAAGCACACTGAATACATTAGGTCTCTTTTGCATTTGGTTTGTATTTTATCTAGACACTAGCAGCTGTAAATACATGCATGCTCATGATCTTCAGTTTTAGGGTCTAAAGTATTTTCAAGTGACTAACCAAGGTTGACAGTGTTTTTCTATATCACTCTCCAGGAACTAAGCATAAATTTAAGTATCCTTTTTATCTATGGTTTGTTTTGTTGTGTTTAGAAACAAGCTCTGATTTTGAAACAATCCTCACTGTTTTGAGCCTAACTGATTCTGAATGCAATATTTTGTACGTGGTTTCAAATATTACTGAAAGGAGAAATATTGAATGCTGAAAAACAGTATGTATGCACACACATACACATTTATCATAGTGCAGAATGTTGACATTAATGTAGGATGACTGACAATACTATCATATACATTAATAATACATGGAATAATTTCTCTTGGGAAATCAAATCACATATTCATAAAAATATTCAGGGATATTATTTGATAGCTGCATTACACATAGCAGAACTGTATCTTCTAGCAAATATATTCTAGCAACACTTACCAGTCAACTCTTTTTACTGTTGTCAAAGCAGTATTTCTGTGTGTGTAACTGTAGATCAGAGTGTAAATATTTGGGTTTAACAGAAGATTACAAGGATGAATTTAAACAGAATAAAGGGAAAAATAAAATTTAAAAAAAAACCCAAACCAACAACCATGCTTTAACAATCCTGTGAATAATATAAAATGCTGATCTACAATTATTAAAGGAAAAAAATGATATCTATATTTGTCAAAGATTAATCCATATTCGAGAAGAATTTATTTTCTGTGTGTGTTATATCAAGTAGGCTTGGATCAGTCATGATTGTTCTTTCCATTTCTCTACATAAAGTGATAACACTGCTAACTTATTTCAGGAAGTTCCTTCTTTTTTCCCCTCAAAGTTTATTTATTTATGAGGAAATTACTGCACTACTATACACAAGAAACTTCTTATTATACAATATTGAGACTAATTTTGTTCATCCCATTAATGGAACCAAAGAGGGGGTTTAGGCTAGTGGTATTCTGAGGATTTCTTAACTAAAGCATAGACTAGACAGTTCACTTAAGACTAACTAAAGTAAATCCTGTATTCAGAAAAAGTAGTCCAAATTAACTAATGTTTAAATTTAAAGTGACATAATTAAACTCTTTAAAACCATTACACAGAGACTTTTTTAAAAAGAAATTAAATGCTAGACTCTCTACATTGACTACAGATGCAGACCTAGATGACTAGTGTGAATTAGATGCTTGATTTTAAGGCAATGATTTTAAGTTCATTAACGTTAGATGAGGAAACTCCCCCCTTATGGTATGTCTATTTAAGCAAGTTGCTTTTTAATAAATGTGTGCATCTCACAAAACATCCCTGAAGATTGGTGTACTCACCTCCAGTAAAAATCAATAGCTAGCTTTGTAACAAAATGCCTACTAATATAACTGTTCAAATATAATACTTCTAAGGTTTCTCTGGTCATTTTCCATACAGGTATTTTCTGGTTAACTTATTTTTTGCCGAAAAACTAGGTTTCTTTACATAGGGATTGACAGGCAGCTTCCTTGATACATGTTAAAACAGGTTATCAGAAGCTAGAGTTATTACTGAGAACAACAGTGAACCGAAACCAAGTCAAGAAGAAGCAATCAATAAGATTGAAAAACATTTTTCTAAGGTCTTGGCACTGGAAGTTAATTTTTCTATAAACATAAACATAGAAAATATTACCTGAAAATTATGATACATTCATAAAAGAACATTCATAATTCATACCCCTTCTGCAGTTTAAAAAAAAATAATATATAAATTGAAGCAAGCTATGGACAATTCCTTATGAATGACTCATTATATATATGAAAGCTTGAGGCATGGGAAAGCTTAAGAAGATAGATTTTTTTTTCCCCCAGCAATTAATAGAGATGTTAGAAAAGGTCTTTTTTGACTGTGAAGTTCCTAATCACATGTCCAAGAATTGCAAAATATATGCACCCTTTGGTTAGTGAACTGCCAACAAAGATCACTTGACAGTCATTTTACCATCCATTTCATATGACTCTGATAACATTTTCTATCAATCAGGTATAAATGGTTAACATGTTTACAGTATGATATCTATTATGAAACTATGAAAGTTATTCCACATAAACATCAAACTTTTGCTTTTGTAAATACATTTCATCATTTGAATAGTGATGGAGTGTTGAGGATACTGGTGAATTTTTATTAATTATATTTTATTTGCAAGCACTGTAAATCTACAATTAGAAATAAGTTTTCTTTTCATAGAAAGTTGATAATGTCAAAATATTACAAAACTCTAAATCAGGATCAGGTTCAAATTTTTCAAAATAGACCTCATGAAATGTAGGAGTTTAAGAAAAAGTCCTGTGAATCAACCATGTTTATATTTCTTCTCTCTTCTAAAATCATGTCTGAACACAATCTAGTATATGGTGCCCTTGATAAAAAAGAAAAAAAAGGTATATCAAAAAACACATTTGTTCAGTCATTCATATTGTTGTCTTGTTACTAAATTCATTTCAGATTCCAAAATTCTTGCCATGCCTTCTGACATTTGAAGAAATTCCTAAGTTTGTAAGGTGTAAATCCAAGAAAAGATTTTAGACAGTATAAAAAAACCTACCCAAAACTTCTAATCTTTCTCCCTTTTTGCAATGAGTGACATTGTAATATAGAATACAATTTTAAGATTAATTAAGCAGCACTAGTTATGTAATAAGAGACATTGTAAATAATTCTCATTTAGATTATTAAATTTATTTTAGAATATAAAATGCAATGTCAGCTACAGTTTATTCCTCTTCCATTATTTGGCAGAGTTAAAATGTTCAACTATTTTTTGATTCCTAGAATTATTAAAATAACTGAAATTAGATGGGAAAAAATCATCAATATGTTGGAAGTAGAAAATGAGACTGAATCCTCAAACCACACTGGGCTGCCATAGCAACTTTCAACTAGATTTGATCCTCAGTTTTCTATCAAGCTCTGAATAAAGAAGATAATTTAAAATGTCGCAAAGAGTGACATGTACCTGCAGCTGTGGACAGCCATAGTTAGTCAGAAACCAGAACATGACAGCTTGGCAGAGTGAAATTAAGATTTTAATTGAAGACTCTGACTCAGGTGAGACAGGATTTTACTCCAGGGATGAAGAAAATCACATAATCAGACTCTTGGGGAGATATTTGGGGGAGAGGGTCTTGGTGAGACACATGGAGAGTAGCTCTGAGAGGTACTGCTGGAGACACACGGATGGAGAGACTTTGAAGACAGGAGACACCAGGGTGGCGGGAGAGGATCTGAGGCAGAACTGACAGGACTGCAGAAGAGGGTACCGAAGTGACATCCAGAGGCTGCCATGGCCCAGCCCCAGGACGGTGCACTGCACAACTGCGACCACCACACTGACCTGCCTGACCTTCCTCCTGGAGAGAGCCATTATCTCTCACCGGACAGGAAAGTCATGTAATTAGCAAAATTGTGCATATTTCTGTGATTAAAGCATTTTGGTATTTGAGTCCATTTAGTCTCTGTACTCAGTTTCGTCTTAAACTGACACAACAGTATTCATTTTTTTTTCCTGAGAATTTTGCTGATTGCATGAGTAATCATCCCCCCTACTCCCTTCCTGTGAGCAGCTGAAAAATTTAGATTAGGCCACCCATGTTTTCATAAGAAGAGAGAAGCAGCAGCATACTCTCAACCTAAACAGCTGAGAGATAGCAAACAAACCCCAAAAGGAAGCAGCTGCTACATCTCAGGTGGAATCAGCCCTTCTGTGTCTGAGCAGTCTGCTTTTGCTTCCCAGTGATTTAAATCCCATTTCACTTTGCCTGGACAATCATTCAGTCTCCATAGAACCTTCTGTGGCTGAATCATGACACTTAGTAGCTCTTAGTTTAGCTGAGCTAAATGGCTGTCCTAAATATCCTAACCCTTTTCAGTGTATATTCAAATAGATGAGATTTAAGTGACAAAAGGAGTTCAGTTTTCTCCTGCTTAGCTTCCCGCAGTCAGTTACACCTTTCACGTTTTGACTGTCACTTCTAAACAAAGTTTTAGGAAGTGACTAAAGTTTTAGGAAGGGACTAATACTGATATTTTCAGTACCGAAATCTTTAGACTTTAATATGGATTTGCTTTTTTCATATGGTGTATTATACGTGTTTAATCACAGGGCAAGTGGTCTTATTTAATTCTATGCTGTTTGACGTGCGTGCCACTTCAAACTAAATAAACTCCATGGAAAGAGGAGCGTGGACGTGTGGTGTGGACCAAATGTGGAATCTCAAGACCATGCTACTCCAGTCGTATGCAAACATTAAGCTATTGTGTAGGTTTTATCACAGCCTAGAAACTCATTTACCAACCTGAAGCACATTTAGGAACCTAAATGAATGTGGGAACCTAACTAAATAATGCTTTTTTGTGAATACAGACTTTGGCATGCACTTTGGCCTGTGCTTTTGTGAAAGTCAGTTTATTCCAATTTCAAGGAAGATCCATATATAATCTGTGAAGAGTAGCCATTGTCATATAAATTCATATAATGCATTTAATGTGCACTAACTTCCATTGTCCTACAACTGATTTTTCTGTAAAATGCCAATTGATTTCAATAGGATTTATAAGACTGCACAAAATGCTGACACGATATAGCCTTTGCATTTTATAGTTTTGTAGACAGAAAGCTGGAGTTAAAGACATTAAAAAGAAAATTACATTTTTCAGAATTTAGAGAATCATTTGAACTGCCAGAACAGCCAATACAGAAAATACTTACTAATAAATTATATGTTACAACACAATACAAATAAGGTTCACCTACTTACCTTCCCTTTCTCAAACACTTTTGAAAATTCTTTCTAAAAACAGGTATGATTTTTCAACTTGTAATTTTCACTGTCAACTACTGTAAGAAGGAAGCAGAGAATCTTTATATCATGTAAACTAAACAAGTATGCTTCAGTGTATATAATTCTCATTGTAGGATGCTGTAGGTAGAAATAAAGAAGCAGCAAATAGTGACTCTAAGAGAAAGACAGTAGATCTACTAAATATAGTTTTACAGCAATGTCCAGCCAAAGCTCTGGACACCCAAGAGGGCACAAATGTCTTGTCTTTGTAAAGGGCATATTCAAGGTTTATGTAGACAAAAGGGACTTCAGTCACACAATGCTCTCCATGGCAGCTGGCACCCTGGATTAGGTTGCACAACAGAAAAGTAAGACATAAAAGATGGAATCAGAAAAAAAAAATCTGGTGAAAGCTAGTGATAATTTAAGCATAATATAATAATCTAAATCCAAGGGACCGATATCTAAAACTTTAACATGTTGAAGAGTGATATTGGCCCTACTGGCTTTTTCTCAAAAAAAAGTTCTTTAGGTATTTCTGGTGGGACTGAGATCCATACCTACATTCAAACACCATTTGTGAGATTTAGTTACCCCAGTATAGTAACCTAGTGTCATTTGTGTGTCCTAGGATGCTTACAAACTGTACAGGCATATTCACTGGATTTACGGTTATCAGTGTTTTTTGGGCTAAAATCTGGAAGCCAAAAAAGTTTTCCCACAGTGCCTGAAATTCTATTAGATGCTTATACAGACATAAATCTAACGAGGTATCTGCAATGTGGATTGTGTTTAATACTGAAGTCTATGCTCCCTCTCTAGCCAACCGAGTCTAGACTTTTCAGCAGGTGGTGACTAGACAGCTAGTCAGCTGATGAAATTTAGTTGTCTGGTTTACAATGACAACAATCAATTCCTGAAATTATTTGGTTTTATTGATTGCAAATGTCTCCATTGGCTACACTGTGAGATTACACAGCCAACTCACTTAACAGACACCTAAATTTGATGTCTGACTCTGGACTTGATCCCACCTTAACTGTATTATAAGAAGTACATTATTTCTGAAATGCTAGGGTAGACCAAGAATTGTCAGTGCTTTGGGAGAGGTGAGCAGTTCAGCACCTATCACTTCTTTATGGCTGTTTGGATTCATGATCTCTGATCTCAAGTCTTTTTGATCCAATGTGCTAGAAATAGCCTTGGAACGTATAATTAATGTGACTGTATTGAGTTCAGTAAATAGTCCAGCATTCAAAATTTTTTTTGTTCAAATACGTAACTGGAGAAGGAAACTGCACCCCTGTTTTGTATATTAGCAACCTGATTAAAATGCTAGACCAGCAATTATACATATTATCTTCTACGTCATAGGCTACCGGTTGTAAAATGTACTGAATATGTGCCAGTCTCCTGTGTGACTTTAAAGATTGTACTATTCATTTGATTTAGAGCATTGCATGGGACATAATAGTCTCTCTGAATCTTCAGTTTTCCTTTGATAAAATGAAATATTAATACTTTTCTACTTTATGGACTCTTGATGTGCCATATTCAGCTAACATGGGTAGTGTGATTTTAGTGCTACAAAGTATAATTAAATTATGAATTACATTATTTGTAGCAAATGTATTTTATCTTTTATTCTCATTATTCATACAGTTGTTCAACAAAAATATTAAGGTCCTTATCAAAATAATTATGTATTAATTAAATAACATCATTTCTCTTAATTTAGACCAAATATTCAGTACCATTTAAGATGTTGTTGGAAAATGTTAGGTTTCAATAATCATGCAAAAGAAATCAACTAAATTTCAGAGTAGAGGTTTCAAGATTATAAGAGGAGAAAGATTGAATTTTGAATTCAATTACTTCATCAAAACACATTCAGGTTATCCCTGAATTCTATAACCTCTGAAATAACTCTTTTTAGTATTACTATTACTGACATGGCAAATTAACTTTCCAGGCTCCTAAGTCTTTCTCCTCCTTTGTGTATTCATGTACAAGCTCTCTCGACAAGTCACAGTATCTTTCAATATTCTTGAAACTATTTCCTTTCTTTAACTATCATTTGCAATGTAAACCAGACTTTATCTCAAAATATACTTTCCTGACTTTTTTTCCTCCCTTTTGGCTTAATGAAAAGCAATAGGCTGACAATTAGTTGTTCTAGATGCCTTAGGTATTAGGGGAAGAAAAACACAACAGGTGTGAAGTACTGTCAAATATAGTCATAGGATTTTACACTATTTATTTCAGTGATAATGTTAAAAGTTACTCTTAACGACAAATTTGACTTTTGCAAACTAATAAAAAAATACTGATTATGTAGGGTTTCCACTTTTAGTGAAAATTAGTTACATTTTGTTGCAATTAATTCTTCTTACATGTTATTGAAGGTAAAACCAAATACTGAAAGTATTAGTCACTTTCTCTTCAAGCACACATGCAAAAATATGCAAGCACACACATGCACAGAGGACAAATTATATTTATATTCTTGAGAGAAAACTTAATTATATCAGGTAGAATAAATGCATCTTCTGAAAGTAAGTGCCTGCATTCCCCTATGTGGTCAATAAAAATGAGTACTTCTGAAGACCTTCAGAGTGAAAAAACTTAAAATGAGTGTCTCATTTTAAGCGTCTATTAAGAGGGAAGAATAGCAGAAGTGAAAGTTGTATCAACAAACCTCGAACATCTAAGAGGCAGCTAGCTCTAAAACATAGATGTCTAAATCTGTGGTCTCAAATATCACCATGGAATTGCTTTATAGTCCTCTCCAGAGACTACTTCGTCTGATCTATTTAGGGCATTCATTTGGACTGAGATAAATTGCCATCCTGAGACACTTACTCTTTCTGCTGGCTAGGGAAGATTCTAATGTGACATTCCAGAGATTGAACAAATCTCACCCAAGATGCCAACTATTTAAGAGGAAGTCAGACGCTGAAGTTAGTCAGAATAGATCTCCTTTTTATGGAGTGGTATTATAGCTATCATAAAGCTACATCCCATCAAAAGTACCTTTTGACATACATAAAACGCAGTTGAGAGTGATGAAGGTGCACCAACATTAACTTTGATGACTGAAGAATAAGCAAGACCCCAAGCAAGCAAACAAGGCTTTATAAAAATAATCTGAATTGTTCATTCAAAACTCAATTTGGTGTTGGGGGGGGGAAGGTAACTCAACATTTTTAAGACCCTATTTAAGTACTGCTAAACATGTGTAAAATGAACCAAGCAAGCAATCAACCAAATAAAAAAAATGTCCAAAGACAGAGGAATATTTATATAGAATTTAGGCTCATCTATTTATCAACATAGCACAAATAGTAAAGATATTATTATAATTTATTAGATCATAAATAATTTTACTTTTTTAAATCTCACAAGATTGTATCATTTTTTATCTTCAGTTTTGTTACCCTTTCCTCAGTCTTTAAAAAGGGATAAAGGCTCTGACTTTCTTTCTAGAGAGCTCTGAGGTATAAAAATTTAGGCTCATTAAGAATATATATTTTTAAAAGTTAGGATTTATTTTTAATACTTTTGTCAAGACTTTGTTAATTCAAAAACCATTGGGGAGTTAATGTTTGTCATTTTCTTCTTTACGTAATCCATTGCCATAAGGCAATTACAGGCTTCCAGGATGTGTAACCAGTCCTTCTACAGATCATTGATTCAATTTCTTTTATTCCAACAAGTCATGTTTGAATCCTTTTAAGGCAAAAGATCAGGCCAGATGCCTTTGACTGTGCAAGAGTGCTATAAACAGTAGGAGTTGGGTCAGGAGTCTGTAGATCACTGGGATAGCTGTTTTTCACAAATGTGGGTCAGTGAAAAAGACTAAACCAAGGACCCTACTCATGAGAGGAGATCAAACAGTATGCAGCCAAGCTGGATGGCAGCTCAAAAGACTGTCACTGAGAATGTGTTGCTAGTCTCTTCATTTCTTTCCAGTTCAATGGGCTTGATACTATCCTTGTCTGAAATATACACAGTATGACATAATATTCCAGAGAGGGGTACCAGAACATTGACCCTTGGATCCTGGTCGCTGCTTTTGGCCAACATACACAATGTAATAGGGTATTAGCACAAACAGGTCTTTTCTTCTTCACATATGTCGTGGTTTAACCAGGCAGACAGCTAAACACCAAC
>NW_008825617.1:1042793-1055157 GCF_000699105.1 Pygoscelis adeliae
ACCTGCTGACTGATGCCCAGCCAGTTCCTGAGCAGTGGCTGCGCTCCCCCAGCCAATTTTTTGTTCAGCGTGACGTCATATGATATAGAACATCCCTTTGGTCAATTTGAGTCAGCTGTCCTGGCTGTGTCCCCTCCCAGCTTCTTGTGCACCTGCAGCCTCCTCACTGGCAGTGCAGTATGAGAAGCTGAAAAGCCCTTGCCTCTGTATAAGCACTGCTCAGCAAGAACAAAAACAGTGTGTTATCAACATTATTCTCATACTAAATCCAAAACACAGGACTATACCAGCTACTAGGAAGAAAATCAATTCTATCCCAGCTGAAACCAGGACAACATTTCTGGTGGGGGGAGTTTAAAAGGCATGAACTATTTGCCAACAGTTATTTGATCTTGTAGATAAAAATGCACAGCCTGTACATGCTAATTATCTTCACTCACTTTACACCAACTTCTTGCTTCTTTATAAACCACACTGAGTCTTCTAATAAGGCATTAACGCTGATGATCATCAAAAATCTTTTCTCCTACTGGTAGAAATCTATGTACATTTACTTTATTCAGCAATATAAAGCAACTGAGATTGGTACTGTTAATTATTCATGGTTTATGTATCTGTTACTGGAATGAATGAGTGAAACTTTCAATACAAGGGAACAACAAACAATGAAAGCTGGATTTTTCATTTAAGAGGAGGAAGGGGGAGGAAGAGAAGATACCCTCCGAGGAAATGTCCAACATTTTTTTATTATTTCAATGGATATCCAAGTGGAGTCTAACATCTCATGAATAATTAACAAAAGGAATCAACAATAACTGATTTAAATATTCTAAACAACTGTCAGAATATGATTTAATTTCATTCTTTAAGGTTACATGACTAAATATAATCAATGTTATGTGCTCAGTGCCAGTGCTTAGTCTCTTACAGATTAAAGGTTGATTTATGTAACATTTTTTCAAGAAATTGTTTTCAATAAACAGTAATTAAAAGGTGAAGAATATTGCAGATTTATTGAATGTTTTATGCTAACAAAAGCCACTAAGAATCTTATGTTTCATCCAATAAACTTACAATTAATAAAACTTTTATGGATTATAGTTTTTATTCCTATGCACTAAGGGTATGACAAAGAAGTGTCTGAATACTCCTTAGATGTATTAAAAGACAGCTGCTTGTCCATTAGAAGATACCATATAATTGAAAATGTTTTGAGGAGAAAAACAATTCTAAAATTATTGTATGTCACTCAACCTCTTCTGTGACTCATAGAGAGACAGTAATTAAATACAATTTACATGAATTTTATAATTTACTTGAAGCCCAAGTTGAATGTTCTTTTACCTCACTTTTTGCATGTAAGACGTTAACAGGACTAAATCCACAAATAAAACTGTCGTTTTCCCTTCCCTTCTCCATTTTGCTATCAATTACAGTTGTATTAACAATGGGTCATACAGAGATCATTCTTGATGGGCCTATTATATTGGAAATAACAGAAAATCTACCTAGGTGGATTTAAGTATACACTTAAAGAAACATTGTTTGTTAAATTACCTTCTTAATGTCAACAGAACTTTTACTAGAAGTCAAGAAAAATAATTATGTACCAAGGCAATAGCTAAAATTGCAAACATCGTGCAAGAAATTCCTTCTCTTTTTATATTTTTGTAGCTGAAAGCAAAACTGCTAACTCAGAATTAGATTTCATTCCTACCGAAGAGCTAGGAAATGGTAATACTATCTCTGTTTAGATACCCATGTTCATTATTACCAGCATAGGTAGAACTCTGGAAAGCCTTTAAACACCCTCACAATTATAAAGCTATTGCCTCAGATGTAGGAAGCCCAAATTAATATCTTTTGCTGAAAGGACTTGTTCCACATTTCTCACAGGACAAAACAGTTATCTCCCTTGAACGCTATTCTTCTTGAATTCTTCTTCTGAAGCTGTTCTGTGAATCAAAAATAAATAGCTTGGGTTTGGTAAGGACAAGAATCATACAAAAGACACCATGACTCTCCAGAACACTATTTTGAAAATTTACCAGGCCCTTGCTTCAAGAATTATAAAAAAAAATAAAAAAAAATAAAAAAAATTCTTGCTGTATATTAGATGCTAGAAGCTAAAATGTTGGGTATTGTTTCTGCCTATCACATTTTGTGTTTATAGCCTTGAATTCTATGCCCTTTAGAGTAAAGTTAAAGTATTGGGTTTCATGCAAGCAGTATTTCATCACTGGAAGACATCTGAATTCTACTGTAATCCTTTTACTATTAGTTAACAACTCCAAAGAGATTCAGAGTCCTTCCTGATAAAAAGCATCAGACAGGAGTCAGAAACCTTAGAATATAAGATAGATCTCAAAAACACTCTAGGAAAAACTTTTCTATTCTACAAATTGTATGAAAACAGTGTCACAGTTGTTTGTGCAAATGAATAGAATCATGAACTTTGAAAACAAGGTTAATAGAGAATATGTTTTATTGTTATATACAAACTTTAAAAAGTAGAGAAATACAATAGAATAGATATATATAAATGTAAATATATATAATAAAATGGATGGATGGATGGATGGATGGATGGAATTTTTTGTCTATAACATATTGGGCATTCATCAACTCAACTTTTGGTTGTGCTAGTGAATAGTCATTGTCCAGGTACTTTTTGCAGATCTATCTTTATTGATTCATGTCTCAGTCAATTCTTTGACAGGGTATCATAGCTGCAGTTTCTGACACTGCCTTTGGTGTTGAATACAAATTATTTGCATTGATGTGAACTTTACTGATAGCTACTCAGAAATCAGTTGGTAGTAAACACAGGAAACAGAATATTCTGAGTGCAGAGCTATTTTATGACAATACATTAATGATTTCATTTCTCTCCTTAGACTGGATTTCTTCTTGTTCTTGGGTTGTTTGTTTTAATTATTTTTCTTTAGAAGGATATTGTGGCTTAATTATGATTATAATGAGTCCTTTTGCTGGGGTTTCATTAGCTGAAATTTATCCACATAAAGGGAATCATTCAGCTTAGTTATCTTGCGAGACTAAGAAAGTACATATAACTTAGTATAATTATTCTCACAAGCATGCTTGGTATAAAGTGCTTAAGGGGAAACACAAATAAAGAAAATAATTGGCAATTTAAACTACTTGATGTTCTCATTTGCACTACAGATTAAAAAGTGTGAATGACAGTGTCTAACAGATTAAGAGCTATATGAAGAACTAGACTGGTAGATTAATATATTCATATGGTAGACTCAAGTCAGTATGCAAAAGGCATTCTACTGGAAGATGTCTTCTCCTCCTATTTACCATGAATGCAGTTTCTTTCACATTTAATGCTACAGTAAGAGGAAGCAATGATGACATGGATTGCCAGTATCACAAAACACCAATGTGCTCCCCTCTGCAGGGGAGCACCAGATTTTTGAATCTGCTACAACTATATCTGATAAAATTGAGTGATCATTAGGACAAACACAATCGTACTTCATCTGAATGTGAAAAAAATGCTGCTATCAAAAGTATTTGAAATTTTACCAAAATATCTGGACCTGAGTGTTTTTCTAGTTAGTGATATCCAGCAGTTCTGCAACTGTAAATATGTATATATTTATACAAATAAATATTTCAAGGCTGTGATTAATTCTGCTCTGTGCATAATATCAATAAAATTGTTAAGAAAGCTAAAAGGGACTCAACTTCATGATTTTGAGGATAATTTGGAAAGTTCTAATTTTGTATTCACCAATCAAATATCTGTGACATGCTACTTTTTTCTGGGGTGAAAATGGCATAAGCGGTGACAAGCAAACCTGGCAACTTTCATTTTACTGAATTTTTGTTCCTTTACTTGCAGATTGAAACTGTTTTGACATATTTTGGGAATATCTCTTTCATGGGGGTACCTTACAAAGCTAAAGACTATTTAGAAACATTTTACCTGGCTCTTGAAAAGCAGTGTAGGACTGAACACATGTACAAAACAATCCTAGGTGGGGAAAAAAAAAAGGCACAAACCCAGATCATATGCAATGAGATGAAAACTGATGTGGGTTTTTTTTCTCATAAATATATCAGCTGATAACTTTTTGTATATTCAAGTGATTTCTTCTAAATGCTCTCTTCCTTTAAGAAAGTAATTCATACTTGAATTTTAAAACCTGGTGGTGATTATAGTGTCCCTTCATATAAATACCTGCATTGTGTAGTAGAAATGACACCTGCTAAAACAAGTAATTCATCAGCCTATAGAGAATAATCTATACATTTGCACTGTTGGTAAAAATCATGTATTTTAACAACAACAGCAACAACAACAACAATAATAATCTTTAAAAAGCTTATCATCTTTGATCAAGACTTATACGGTAGCAGTATCTTTATAATAGATACTTTTCATTAGATAATGATACTATTAGATAATGTTGTTGACATTGTCCTAAATGAAATAAGTATTGGTACCACACCAGTAGCTTCTTGAAGGATTGTAGTATTTCCTTGCTTACCAAAAGAAAAAGAATATTTTTAGGAAAAATGCGTGAAAAATTATAATGGAACAAAAAGAAGAACAACATCTGCTTAAGCAACTTAATAATCACATGCAGATTCAATATCATCCTGCCAAACTGCTAGAGAATATAATGTAATCAGAGAATATCACTTTATAAGCATCCCTTGAAAGACCTGAGGGGCTGTATACACTTAAATCCTGGTTACAAAGCTAGTTTAGCAATGAAGGCAAAATTGAATTTTACTGATCCAAGTTGCTAATACAAGGTTTATTCTACCACAAAAGGTAGCACATGTGTTTGAACAGGGCAGGTAATGGAAATGGACTGGAAAGCTGCAGGAAGGAATATCAATTCCACCATATTAGTGTAAATTTAAATGAAAATATATATGTTCATTCACATTCATACAAATATATATGTATGTGCATGTGCAGTCTACTGATTTTGTATATGTATGAAATTATGTTCAAAATTGGATGAATAAAAAATATCAGATAATTTAAGATACTGCCTGAACTGGATTTAAGTTCAGTGAAACAGCAGCACAAAGAGGAAAAATAGCACTTTCAATACTTTCATTTAGAGTTATCTCTCTGTAAAGAGATATAAACAATAACTAAGTGATTGGACCGAATGGATGATCCTTTTACTGAATCTAGCTGATCACCTGCAATCAAAGTTATACACTGCTAGCATATCTGCAAATTTCATGCACCTTTTGATGTGTTTTATCTCTCTTTGAGGAAACTACATGCATGAAAGAAAACTGAACAGGCTAGTCAAATGGCACTTCTTATTTTTATCTGTGTGGCTCTCCAAGATATATGTAAGTAATTTAACCTTTATGAGATCCCTAAAAAAAAAAGCATTGACATAACTTTGGGACATGAATTGGGGTATTTGATTGTGAATTCTACTATGGGATCTACTCTGCTTAACTTAGGTTTCTAGTTTGCATCTTAATTTCAGATATGTAATGAATATGTACTCCTAAATTAAGTACCTAATTTTCCCATACGGTTGAGAGAGAGAGAGAGAGAGAGAGAGAGAGAAGTTAGAAGCCTCAACAGGGAGATTCTATCCACCTGTGTTAGGTACCCAATTCAGTATTTATGTGTCCATGACTGAGTGTCAAATCACTGGAGACTGAACTTTAACACCTAACAAGGGAAGGCTGAGTCACAAAGTGTTTCCAACAAAAGCTTATTAAAAACATCTCCTTTTTTGAAACCAAATAGTTACTCAAGCTACTGGAGTGGCCTTTTGTTAGGCACATAATTAAACAGTGTAATAACAAATGATGGTGATGAGTTTAAGGAAGTGAAGTTCATACTAATTTCTCCTTTAGTTCAAATTCGTTCATGAGTTCTTCTTTAACGAAGAACCTGTCTGTAACAGACTTCTTAGGTTTTGGTTTTAGACAAACAAACCTGTTGGGAAGTAGGAGTTGTCATGAAAGCATAGGGCAAGGTGTCACTGTGCAACAGTACATACAGTATGGAACATGGCCGTGGCCAAACACAGCAGGAAGCAACCCATAGTGAGCTCTGCACATCATTTTGTGTGACCACTTCCATTCGTAACAGCAGCAGCACAATGGTGGATGGTTAAACCCAACTGCCCTCATGTACAGAAAATGTGGCTTCCCCAAAAGCTTCTCATCGTTTCAGGCAAGAAATCGAGGGTATCCCATGCAGTATTTCTCCACTATATTGTGAAAGCTTATCCTATTCCTCCCAGCTTTTCTCGGATGTTCTTAGTCAGGTTCCTTTGATGTGTACATCTGCAGATCTCAAAACAGACTGAAAACAGCTCCCTGCTCTAGTTATCTCCATACTAGACTATACTCAGTTTTACTGGGAATCTCTACCTGATTTTGGAGACTATACAGGTTTGGTTTTGGTTTTGTATTTATTCAAATACCATGACATATCATATAAAGGAGCAATGCTCAGCCTCGATGTGATCAAAAAGAGAAAAAACTCAACATTTGGAAGATTGATAGCTATCTGAAACTTACACTATATATGAGTTTAAAGATCAACACGAGTACACAAAAGAAAAAGTACAATAGGTCCTGGCTCTGCCTGCCTGCAGTTATTGACAGGGGCACACAGCAAGCAATGGAAATCTGCCTGACCATAGGCACTGAAAAAGGTATACAGCAAGCTACACATTCTGCCACATACTACTGACTTGAGATAAATGTTATACCAGTTTGGGAATATGGGGTCTGAGGTTTCAATAAATGAATATAAAATTACCTGCAGCATTGACCAACCTTTCTCTTCAGGAAAAGAAGAAAGTGAAAAGGCCAGAGAAAGAGAAAAGAAATAATAGAAGCAGAATGAGGTCAGAGTGAAGAAGCCAGAGAGCAGGCAAAGTCAAACAGCTGGGCACAACAGAGAGAGTGCTGGTTTATGAGAGAGTCTGATGTCTGCAGAATTAATGCACTGTGTACAGAGATGTGAGCCATGAGAGTACTGTATTTGGGGGAGGAGTAATACAAATGAAAGCTTTCCTTTGAATAGATAGAAAGTGGTAATGCAGCTGATAGAAATTTTTCTTTCTGATGTATTATGCTCTTTCATAAAGAAAGATGCTTTGTTGAATAGAAGCGGTGTTGTGCTTTTCCATCGTGATCCATGTAAAATATTAACTCAACAGCATCACATAAATTTTTTTCTACTGTATTACTTTCACTGTATGTAAAACAAGTTCTGTTTCCCTTTTATGCTTAGAAGAATAAAGAGGCTTTTCAGGAGTTAGAGGGCTATGATACCACTTACAAAAGAAGAAAATATTTGCTTTTAATGAGAGAAGTACAGTTCAGCATGACTTTAAAATACTATCAATAATGGCCAGATCCTTGTGAAGATACTTGTATGACATATAAATAAGATAAGTACATTTAGTGTTAGGTATTAAAAAACCCAAACAACTTCTGAGCTTCAATTTCTAAATGTAATAATGTGTAAACTATGCATAAGACAAAAAAAAATCATGTTTAAAAGTGGCATTTTTTTCCTAACAAATTAGCTGGAATTCTACTGAAATTAGTGGAGCTATATCTTTTCATATTCGATCTGCTGGATATGTGTAGATATTTTCCAGAATGTCCAGTTATATCACACTATAAATGTCTACTATTTGTATTATAATAAAATCAGATTAAATATTCTCCATCATCTTCTCAATCATATAAAATATGCTTATGATTTAAGTTTCATCTGTGTTTTTTACTCATCTCTAAATATACTTAGCCCATTTCCTCAATCACTTAAGCTATTACTTTCATTCTCTATGTTCATTCAGCTACCAGATTTGTTCCTTCACAAAATATTTAACATTGTGTTTTGTTTAGCGATGCTATTATGAACTGTCATCTGCTTACTAATCATGACACTGACTTACCCTCTATTTCATCCTTTTCTGAGTTTATTGATTATTCTATTGATCTTTCTATTCATTGTATGCTTGCTCTTTTGGACTTGTAACATAATGTGCCTTTTATTCTTGTTTCCATAGGTTTGCTTCAGGCACAAACATTAAAAGCTGACAATGTGCTTATTGTAAAGTCAAGACTTTAAATTTTATTCTGTGATAAGTAATTGATCTCTAATAAAGACTGTTTTATCATTACAATCTAAAAGACAAAAGAGATTGAATTTAAAGGAGAAAAAGTGTGTCACTGTTACTGAAGGAGAAAGAAAGAAATAGAATGATGTGAGAACCATCTGCAGAAAATTTTTAAAACAACAGCATATAAGACTGGGTCTGGGGCCTCATAAAGTAAAATTTAAAGCAATGAAGAATTAAAATTATCTGAATCTAAAATGTCAGATGCAAGATATCATTTAATACAGTCTTCTGACTGTAGTCAAAAGACAGTGACAGACTTGTGTAGCACAACTGTACCAGGCACTAGAGATGCTAAATGTTATACTGTAAGGTAATATACATGGGAAAAGAATACAGAGATAAAATATGTTGCCACTGACACTGCAAACAGAGTAAGAACTCCTGCATGTATTCAAAGTCCCACTGACTTAATGAGTGTGCAGGAATATCTAGGACTGTGGACCTAACCAGATAGTCTCTAAAACTTTTTCCCTTTTCTTCTCAGAGAAGATCCCAGGAGTAATAAGGTTTGAAAATATTAATGTTAGAATCCCAATTTGATAGGAAGAATACTTCCTTTAAAAATATATCTTTTTTGTTTTAAGTACACATTAAATGTTTTTAATGATTTCTACAGCTGCTCAAAGCATGTGGCAAATTTTATGCAGCTTTCTATCCCCTACTCCCTTTCAAAGCTTCCAAACCAACAATAATTTTTTTTTTGTATGTTGCTAAACAGTTTTCTAATGCTTTGGGTGTCTATGTGAGCTCAGTTACTTTTAGATAGGAAAAGCATCAAACAGAACTGCCTCGCAGATAACCTAATTAAGCCTGAATCATTTTTATATAAAGGCTTAAATCCCCTATCTATATATTTCAGAAATAAGCCAGAATAAAAACAAATGATGTGACAAGAAGAGGAAAAAGGATTTCTAATAACTGCACTTTGCAAAACTTTGCATCTTGAGTTATATACTTAGTACATAAATATCAGAGCAGATATAATGACATATTCTATTATATATGTCTAATATGACAGCCTCAGAAAATTCAGTCTCAAAATTTGAACCAAAATTTTCATTTCATCTCAAGGAACTGATTATTTCCAGAAAGATAAATTATTTTTCACATATCATATATTTAAAACTTAAAATTCCTAGCAATTAAGTAATAAAAGCAGAGTTTGGAATTTACAATTAAGGGTCCAAATCTCCTTGTGTTTTCATGAACGAGAAACAAATTCCAGAGGCTCAGAAATTCATTGGGAGAGTAAAATCCAATAGAATATGCTTTCAATAATCAGCAATAATTTCCAGTGGACAGTTCCAAACATTCAATTATCAACAAAACAATTACTGGAAAACAATTTGTATACAACTGTAGTGCAGTTCAGTTCATAAAAGAAATCTGTAAATAACTGCATGCAATCAACAGGTTTAATATTGATCAATTTCACATTTAAAAAATAAAGACAAGAAAGGGGCACACTTTTTGTAGCTTTCCTATGCTTGTTATATGAGCTAGTCCTACTAATAACACGGAAGAGTTAATTTTTCCCTTGGAGGAAAAAAATCCATTTCTTATATATATACACACACATAGATATACCTAATGTTTCATAGAAAACTTGGTGTGATCTCCTAAAAAAAAAACATACTGCTAGCAGGTTTGTTTGTTTCTTTGTAAGACCAGAGTTTTTATGCATCAAAATAAATATGCTGTGGATATTGTTACTCTCAAACTCTGAGAATCTGATTGTGGCCAAAAGGGAACTTGCTACTCAAACATATAAAAAAAAAAAAAGTTGTTATTCTAATTAATGTATTAATGTGCTAGAATTCCAAATTATCTAATGAATATAGAAAAGCCTCATAAAAAAGGTAAAAATTACTGTCAGACCTTTCCTAGTATCTTCCCCTTTTCTTGGGTGGTATCCTTACTTTCCCACAGTACCTCTGGGTCCTAAGGTCAGCAGTTTCAGTCTTCCTCAGGAAGTGGGGTGGAGGCAGCAAGTATTTACAACAACTAGCAGCACCACCATTTCCCTGCTGGGAGGAGTTTGATGCCTATGGTAGTAGTAGCTTCTTCCCCAGTCTTAAAGTCTGCTTGCTTTTCTTTCTATATGATTCCTATCACAGTCATCTTCCTTCCCATGGGCTCCCATCTAAAGCTGCACAATAGTCTCCTTCAGACTCAGCTTGGGGCTATTGCACTGTGATTAACTAGGGACAGCATATGATACATCATTTACACTATCACATCTACACTATCATATCATATATGGTACATGGGAACTGCTACAAGCTAGGACCAGCTCAGCCCAGGACAAGCTCAGACAGATCCTGAGACCCTGCAGTGTCAGTCAGTATAATGTCTATGGCCTTCTACTACTAATGGCAAAGTAATATTTACTGGGCTAGAGTGTGGTCCTCGTCTTTGCCTTCTGTAAATACAGGCATAACTTATTTTATAGAAAGCTCACTGATGTGGAAAACATGAGGAGTCCTACTAAAAGAAAAGATTTTGAGACTGACTCCCCCGCCTTGTTTTTTCACCTACATAAGTTGGTAGCTTTTTTTTTTAGTTCCGTACCAAAATTTCTTGTGTTCTTACACTCCTATTAATTTTTATAAATGTCCTCCTTCCTGTTTCTTTTACACAACAAAATGCTGATTTGCATTTGTTTTGATCTTTAGCCTTTGTTCTTATGATGTTTACGTGTTCTATTGGGAACTGATTTCTGCATTCCTCTACTTCCCAGATCAGCTCCAGTCTCACTCATTGCAGGCTCAAATTTCCACTTAAATACTCTATCCAGCCACTCTCCCATTTGCCCTCCTCAACAGGATAGCAGCAGAAAATAAGGTGAAAAAGCTCATGTGTGGAGGTAAAGACATAGAGATCACTTATCAATTACTGTCATGGGCAAAACAGAAAATTAATTTAATTTATTGCCAATTAACATAAATACCTAATTAGCGATTTGAGTATTGGGAAACAAAGAAGACAAACATTAAAATACCTTGCCTTCCACTTTCCCAGTCTTAGCTTCTCTCCCAGACTCAACTTCGCTGCAAGCAACTCTCTTCCCTTTTCTTGATATTGCCACAGGTTACACTCAATCTCTTCAGTGAGGCAACAGACAGCACAGTGGGTTGGGGTCAGGACACAGTGGTTTGTCTCTGCCTCTTTCTTCCTTTTCACACTTCTCCTGTGTTCCAGCATGGGTCCCCCATGGGCTGCAGTAATTTTGGGGATGTACCTGCTCAAGCAGGGGCTTATCCACAGGCCACAGTCCCTTCAGAGGGGTGTTTTTTCTGCCATGGAATACCTCCTACTCCTCTGTCCTTCTTTCCTCTGTTGTTCCGTCCTCCTCTCTCACTCTAACATTTTCTGCCCTTTCTTAAATACATTCTCCCTGAGGCGCCACCGCCTTGGCTGAGGGGCTCAGCTGTTCCCTGCGGTGGGTTGGTTGGAGCCGGCTGGAACCGTCTGTGTCCGGCACAGGGCAGCCTCGGCCTCTCCTCAACAGAAGCTGCCCTTGCAGCACCCCCCTGCCAGCACCTGGGCACCTGGACTAAATACATTGACCTTTTCCAGTCATGCAGGACCTTCATGAAACTTCAAAGACGGTAGATAATATTTTTATTATCTTTTTTTTCCTCTTTTTCGATACTTTTTGTTTTGTTTTTGTCTTGTGGTATTCCCTAGATGAACTAACTGCATCTAAATACTGTTGTTGCTTCATCTTCATTGTTAATGTCAAAAATTTTTTCTTGAATTTGGAAGTAAAAGTTGAAGTTAAAAGACAAGACAAAAGAAACAGAAGCTGAAAAAAAAAATCTGCAAGAAGGAAGCATTTCAGAAAAATTCCAAATAGCCAAAGTATTCTGGAAGTGTTGATCAATGAACATTTTTTTTTTCTTTAGATTTTACAGGTTTAACTTGCAACAAATAAACTTGTAAGTATATTCTAGAGTATCTTCTCCCCTCAGATCTGTTTATCAGCATTACAATAAGTTGTTTGTGATGTGAAGAAATATGAATGTAAGTTAATCCTGAATTCTCAAAACTACCTCCTCTATATTCAGAAAATAATTGGATTTTACTTGTTTGAATAGGAGTAAAACTAGATATTTTTTAGTGATTTCATTCAAATTTCAAGAAACAACATAAAAATTTGCAAATTAAACATTTTCCCCCTTTGTTTACAT
>NW_008825617.1:1055197-1076300 GCF_000699105.1 Pygoscelis adeliae
AAGCGCTTCAAGGGTCTAGTGATATATGTGTATTTAACCTTTATTAGTTTTCTGAAGTTGTTACATATGCATTAAAAGAAACTAATCAAGACAAACTTTCATCACCTGCCCTCCAAAGATTTCCCTTGGGCATTATTAAAGAATGCATACATTGATGTATCTGAGGAAAAAAACTGGGTTTGCTGCTTTCATTTTTTATTTAAAAATATTTTTTGTACTTTGCATGGCTTTCAAAATATACACTGAAATATGTTTGTCTTATTAGTTATACAGTGATTCGCAGTGGAAGTTACGATTTTAGTGGCAGAAATCAATATCACTTTTACCAACTGATATTAGAAATATTACATTAAACGATTAATATCTAAGGTTCTCATAGAAGTTCCCTCTTTTGCCCCTCTCAATTAAAACGTAAATCATTCATCTATACATTTTCACACATATTTCCATAGCTGGATTTGTGCTAAATGTTGCCCTAGCATCTTGTCTCATTCTTTATTACTCTGGATTTACATAATAGTCCTATATTTCAAAGATATTTGAAGGAAAATTCTTCTGTGTCAAGAAAAGAACTTTCCATCAGGGACATGAGGATAGTAGAAATGAAAAAAAGTCAATCCAATGCATGCAATTGAATTACTAATTGCATTCAGACCTGACTTGTTTTTCCCTAACACCAAGAACTTCTTTTCAGCTATTTTTGACATGAAGTTTGTGCTATTCAGAATAAATAAATAAATATATAAATAAATATATAAATCACATTTTAAAGAAAATGACTCGGCACTTGTTGACCCTTCACTAACTGCATTTAGACTGATTTGGACACCTTATTTTTGGAGGATGAATCCAAGCTTATGCAACACTACATTGTTAACATGTACAAAAGACTTTTACCTAATCATATGTTTAAGTAACATAACTTCACTGAGATGTAAGTTGATGCTGCATATCTGAGAACATTTATTATTTATATAACAAAAAAATGGCTTTAATAAGTAAATTACTATTTTAAAGCTTCACTAAAGTAAGAAAAAAATAGAATTCAGGGGTTTTTTTGTAGGTACCTATATGTACTTTTAAAATTCTTCTTTGCTACATTTATTTATTCTATGTCAAATATATAAGCTAAACATTATCTTATTTGCAAGTTGTGTTTTATGTTATTTCTGATCAGCTGAATATTTTCCTTTTCTTTTTTTTTTGTTCAAAAAAACAAAAAAAAAGTAAAAAGAACATATAATTTCCTCATAATTCCTTTAAACTTTAATGTGAATATTTGATTCTGGATCATTGTTCTCTGAATCATATTGAAAGCCAACTTTCTGTCTTGAGAAACCAAAAACAATAATGTAAATGTCACCAAATGCTACCAAGTGTTGTTTATATTGGTATTAAACTAAGGAATAATAGATTAAAAAAATTATATAGCTAGGGCTAATATTCATATGATGATATCTCAAAGGAATAGTTCAGAATAAGCTAGAGGTAAGCCATGTATATACATTAAAAAGTTTGCCATAGTTCCTACCTATTCCTATTGTTATAAAAGGGAGATGCCTAGAATGGTTACTGAACACATGATTATATAGAGAGAACAAATGTTGTTAACACAGGTGTAACAAAAATTGCAATAGATCTTGATGAAATGTATTTCTTGTTACTTGTTAGCTATCGACTTGATAAAACATTTCTGAAATTTATTGGATCTAGGTCTGTTGTGAAAGCCCTTGTTATTATCTGCATCTATCATTTGAATTATGACAGTTCCTTAGATGTCTGAAACTCATTGAATAAATACTTGGGGGGGGGAGTATTAATTCTTTTCCAAGTACATTGATACAGTATTTTATGCATATTTAGCAAATTAACAGTGAATAAAAGTACTGTTACAAGATTTATTAAATAAAAATGCATATTGTAATTTCAGACATTAGCATTCAGACGTTAGCAATGTTGTACTAAAACAAAGGATAATGATTAAAATAACAATGTATTTATGATTCCAGTAATGTTTAAATTCCATACAAACTGATAAACAAGATGTAAATCAGATCTATGAGATCTTATTCCTGCCCCAGCAAGCATGTGCATATGCACAGATGTACATACATGTGCACTAGTTTTTTAAGCAATATAACTTTAGTGCTGCCACCAAAGAAATTCTCGCAACTTTTGTTCACTCATGACCATGTTCTATCTGCTTCATTCCTTCATCTTCTTAATATCTCACTGCTGTTTAGTTTTTTATTATGTTTCTGTATGTCATATTTGATCTAATATTTTCTTTTCCCCTTTGATTCTCCTTTAAACATTCCCCTAAGGAACAGGACTATGGCAAATACTGTGATTCTCCAAAACTTAATATCACAGGCAATCAGCGTAACAGAATTTGTTAAACTAAATGTATCAGGACCATCTGGCAAATCTCAAAGTAACACCATTTAATATTTAATAAATAACATTATATCCTCTGATTTCATTTTTCACAGCATCTGCTCAATACACTATCTAAAATTTTCCCTTGTTCCATCAGGAAAATCAGAAAAAAACAACAGAAAAACACATCTCTGAAAACTGATTTTTGAAGAAAATTAATTATCTTTCTAATTCTATTCAGAATTATACTGTTTGAGAATTTCTGTCCTTCTTCATGTGGATATATCAGCCATTACTGTCACTATAACAAATAAAATTAATTTTAAGCCTAAAGATATTAACTGAAGTGATTAACTAAATATTCCTTGGTAAGCATGGTCTTCAGGTACAACTCTTACAATATGTACTGTATACTAAATATGCATGGTTTTGCTTATTTTTATTCATGTATAATTCAGATAAGACTGTGGGGATTTTACCAGGCAAAGGCCTAGAAGAAGGAAAAATATAAATAAATAGATAGATAGATAGATAGATAAATAGATAGATAAATCAGAAGTTTGTTTTATACCAGGAATCTTCACTGACATTGCCTTTAAAGTTTTACAAGTGAGGCATAGATTCATATGGGGTGATATTCAGCTTGAAAATAGAGCAAATGTAGATGCCTATGGTATCTACCTGCAGGCAAGCAAGGCCTGACTCCATCCGCCCATGCAAAAGCAGGTCCACCTGGGGAACCCTAAGGCATCAGACACATGCACAAGACTGGCACGGAGACATGGGACATGCAATAGGGTGGTACTCCTTGGAGCAACAGCCAGGAGGGTCTCAGGCTTTTCAATGACATTAGATGACTTGGCATGGGTTTCCAGATAACATACACTAATGGGATCTGGAATGCCAGTCAGGCCTCCCAAAAATAAACATGTAGTTGGCTTAAGAAGTTCCTTTAGGATTCTCCTATTTAGTCAGGAAATAAAACGTGTAAAGGAGTTTAATACCACAAGAGTAGACATCTCCTGGGGAAAAAAAAAAAAAAAAATTAAATCTGAGAAACGACTCTAGGCTTCTTCAATGTGATTAATTGTAAGGGATAGACACTTAACGTGAAATAAATAATTTAATCAGCGGTCTCCCTGTGAATGGAATTAATCTTCTAGAAATGTCTGTTTTTCTTTGATTTCTATTTCATAGAATCATAGAATCATAGAATCATAGAATCATAGAATCATAGAATCAGAGAATCATAGAATCATAGAATCATAGAACAGCCCAGGTTGGAGGGGACCTTGAAAGATCATCTGGTCCAACCTTTCGTGGGAAAGGGAGCCTAGATGAGATTATCTAGTATCCTGTCCAATCGCAACTTGAAAACCTTCAGTGATGGGGGCTCTACCACATCCCTGGGGAGGTTGTTCAAGTGAATGATTGTTCTCACTGTAAAAAATTTCTTTCTATCAAAATGAAACCTCTCCCAGTACAACTTATATCCATTGCCCCTTGTCTTCTCTATGTGGCTCCTTGTGAAGAGAGCCTCCATCCTCTTTGTAGCCATCCTTTAAGTACTGGTCCCCTCTGAGCCTTTGCTTCTGCAAGGAGAAAAGACCTAACTCCTTCAGTTTTTCCTCATAAGGCATGTTTTCCAGCCCTTTAATCATCTTCATGGTCCTCCTTTGGACCCTCTCCAGTCTGTCTGCATCTTTCTTGAATTGTGGAGACCAGAACTGCACACAGTACTCCAGGTGTTGCCTGACAAGCACTGAGTAGAATGCTAGTAATGCCCCTGTGGATGCAGCCCAGGATCTGATTTGCCTTTGCTGCTACAGCAGTGCACTGCTGACTCATGTTCAGCTTGTTGTCCACCAGGAACCCCAGATCCCTTTCAATAGGGCTGCTCCCCAGCCACACAGACCCTAGCCTGTATTGGGCTCTTTGGTTATGTCATCCCAGGGGCAGAACCTTAGACTTAGTCAATTTCCCACCCATACCACCAACCACCCATCCAATCTATATCTTGCCAGTTTGTCCAGGAGAAGACTGTGGGAAACAGTGTCAAATGCCTTGCTGAAGTCCAGGTAAAAACATCCACCGCTCTACCCATTTTGACAGAAAGTGTTACTTTGTTGTAGAAGGTGATCAGGTTAGTCAGGTATGATTTGCCTTTGGTAAATCTGTGCTGGCTTTTCCCAATCACCTTCTTAATTTGATTTGTGATAGTTTCTAGGAGGACTCATTCCATTACTTTCCCAGGGAATTAAGCAAAACTAGTGGGCCTGTATTTTTCTGGGTCTTCTTTTGGGCCCTTGTTGTAGATGACAATTGCCCTCTTCCAGTCATCAGGGATGTCCCCTGACCTCCCTCTAGGACTTTTCAGATATTATAGACAGTGGCCTTGCAACAGTGTCAGCCACTTCTCTTAAGCCCTAGGTTGGATTCTGTCCAGGCCCATAGATTTATGTGGGTTAAGCTCTTGCAAGAGGCTGCAGACCAGCCTTTCTTTCACTAGTGGTGGGTCAACACATACGTTGTCATAGCTACTTGATCCTGTGATCAAGTATTTCAATGTTAACAGTGTCTAGATAATTAGTTCCAACATATTCAACCACACTGTTGATGTCTAAAGTTATGTATTGCGAGTTTACAACCAATAACTATTATAAGACTGTCAGTGGCACACCATCACTTTATATGTCACATGCATTTTGTTGTTTGACATATTAGGCCAGTATATCGATAGTCTTTGAAACCTGCCATGTTACCATTACTGCTAGTAACATTGCACAGATGCTAAAAAGAGTTGGACTCTATCCTTTCTACCACTAAAATATTTTCAAGGTTTGATCTGCAGTGAAATTTTATATGATATTGTGCCAATACAATTAGTAATTCGTAGAGGGTGTATATGTCCTTTCATGAGTTTAAAGCAATAAATTAGGAGGTAGAGCTATATGAAAAGGCAGTCCAACTGTTAGATTATTACATTATCCTAATTCTTTTAACAAACAATTTACATCTGTATTTATACAATAAAGTATCAAGTAGGAATAGAGATGGAAACTAAGACAAGGCTTTGACTTTTTCTTTATTTTGTTACCCTTACCAACATTTTTAGCTGAGTGATTTTTTTAATTTGTTTTAGTACCCATATGAAGGACAGAAATAACTAGAAAAGTATTAGGTGTTTCCTTGTTTTACTGGTCTGAGTATAGGTGAAGGGAAGAAAGTGATTTAAGGAAGTGGCTCATCACTGTGTCAGATATAGTTTGCTAATTAAAATCTAAAGGAAAAAGGAAATGGGTTAAAATATTAAATGTAGAAATTTGAACATTTATCAAAGTTTTGGAGTCTAAAAGAAGCAATTTGGGACATATCTAATTGCATGTCTGAATGTGGACCTTAGAAAAAGGAATGATCAAGGGATAAAATTTGTTTTGCTCTTAGGATCTTTAATTAAGTATTCCAGAATTTTGAGTTTTAATAAGTTATGCTTTACTCTGTTTTTCTCTGAAACAGCCCACAATGATGTTTAATATGGAGCACAAACTGCAGCATTGCAAGGCATTCTGCAAACACACAAGCTACCTAAATGTGTAAAGCAAAGTCATAATCTTTCAAAACCTCATCTGCAATAGTATAATTACATGATTACACCTCCAAACTTCTCATTTCATCTTACTTTAACCTGTTAATCAAAAATGTTTTATAATAGAGATGAGTGATAATATTCCTGTATTTTGTAAGGTTACTTGAATTTTAATAATATTCTATTTTTCAAGGTTCACAATATATTTTCAATTTACTATAGTTTGACCTTGGTAATAAAAGTTTCATTCTGTCACGTGAAAGTGTAAGGTATGTATCTTGTTGTCTTACAGAACAAATCAGAAATTAGAATTCTTTTTCCCTTTTAAATGAAAATGCCAAATGAAAGGTAGAAATTAATTATAAGCTTGTTTTAAATGTTTGTTTGTTTGTTTGTTTAAAAAAGCTATAACAAAAACTGAAAACTTAATCCCTGAACAAAAAACTTAATGGGTTTTCCCAACCAAATTGCATTTCTGATACCATTACAAGTCTCAGTTATATACTTGCAAAGTGTAATTATGTAACTACAGTACAGTAATATTAACTAAGTAACTAATTCTGGGGCTGTGAAACATAAAAAGTGATGAAATTAACACAGATATTTGCCAAATTTGGATGGTAAATTCAGTGGACATGGGGACAGAAAACCTCACAATATCTTTTATCTTTCAATTCAGTCCAAGCCAGCTTAGCTTTCAGCTGCAAGTGAATAAAATGAGTAAGTAGGTAAAAAAGCTAGGGAAATAACTGTTCTGTTTGAAAGTATACCTCCAAAAGTGGGGGGGGAAAGAAAAAAGGTATTTAAAGTAGTAAGTGCAAGTCTATGACTCATGTTTTACATCATGTCCCAGTGTTTTGAAGCCAGTCATTGGGGGGGGGGGGAAGCACAAAGTATTTTTCTGCATAAAAGAAATGTGAAAATATATTCTATATGCCTGTGTTTAAAAGACTGATATTATTCTGACCGCATAAAATTAAACTAAACAGAACCTGTTAGGTTGACATTAACAAGAAATGAAACAATAACAAAGATAAGAAAAGATATCTTATTAAATGTGTTTGATAGAACCATGGAAAAGCTGTTAATTGGAATATACCCTGTCTGGTTTCATCTGGGAAACAAGAGTTAATTTTCTCAGAACTAAACCTAGTATCAAAGGAAACTGCAAAACCTTTAAATTTCTGAATTAGGAAAGATGAAGTACAGAAACTTGTCAGAGTAGCGTATATATATACATGTGAATTCATTAAAGTGTCTGTGTGTGACAGAGAAAAAAGGGAGAGTCAATGAGATGCTGTTACAGCAAAACAGCATGCGTTTTTTTTTCCAGACAGAAATGTGATTAACTCAGATGAGAAAAAATGTAAAAGACAAGTATCTAGAGGCTATGTGCATGAGTGGATTTATTTTTTTTATCATTTCACTCCGAGTTTTTTTCACTTTAGTTTTTGCTATTTATGTTGAAGTGAAGAAACTCTTCTTTTATTCTTTGAAGTTTTTTGTCAGCCACTGGCACTATATCCTTGAGTGAAAAGGCTTACATATGTTGAAGCCAGTTGAGCTTGTTATGACAACATAGATGAATAAAGTATAGGAAGGGAATGAAGAATGGTTTTATTCTATTTCAGGATGACTGAATCATATGCTTTCATACTAGGAGAGGTGAAGTATTGTCTGATGAAGGAAGAGTATTTGGGATGAACTTATAATGGACTTAAAGTCATTCTGAAAACATGACAAACACCAATGGCAAAAGAAATTCAGAGTGAGCTATATCTAAACAGCAGAACTGCAATAAAAGAGACTTCTTAGCAAAGATGTGAGTTTCTTCTGCATAATAGGATGTCAGTTATTGGTAACGGACCACCCTCATCTTTTCCGGAAGAGAGACTCTTTTTTATATATTTATATACACATACAAACATAAGGCTCAACTTCAACTAATAATTAACAAAGAATTATAATATTTTTTTAAAGTGTTGGAAAAGGTCCTTCTTGGGTCTTCTGTTCCCTCCGGCTTTCATCCTGATGATGTCTTGTACCAATGCATCACTAGGACAACAGTGCCTGGAGCTCTTACAGATTATGCATTGATGGCAGACATCTTTACAGCACTTTTGCTCTAATCATGCACCATTATAGTATTTCACTACACCAGACAGCAAAAAAAAAGAGTCATATTGGAAAAAAGAATTACGTACCTGAAAGATCAGCAGAGGAATGAAGATTTTGTAATATATTTTGTAAAAAACAAAAGTATTGATTGTACAGGTGAACCTCAACTTTTAAACAGTCCACATTTTCTGAGAGTTAAATTTAAAATAATCAAACAGAAAACAAAATTGTCTTGTTTGTCTAAGGTGAAAACCATAAACCTTCACGTAGCAAGTATATATTAAAATCCTTACAAAAATTTGCAAAATCAGACTACTGTCCCATTATTTCAGTAAATAAAATTGGATAGACCCCAGTAAAGAACGCAACAGTGTTTTCATGATCACATGCTCATCCATGCAGAAATATGTAAACTTGTTGATAAGGAACAGAATTTCACTAACACAATAGGTCAACATACCTCATATTAGGAAAACTCATTTCTCTTCCCAGTTCCAGTACAAATTTCTGAACAAGTGTCTTTTAGCAGACAACATACACTGTGTTCTTATTTTCTGAGCTCTCAGTTTAACCAAAACTCTGAGCATGTAGTTGAACAGCTATCTGTGTGATACTGAGTCTAAAAGAAAGGATATAGCATTGAGAGAACGAGTAAGGGCCTGCTGGATCTGTCCCTAAAAATGAACAACATTGAAAGTGGCACTTTGGCTTTCTGTCTCAAATACAGTCTCTTCTGCAAAGAGAAATAATTTGCAGGTATTCAAGTAATGTGGAGTGTGGGAGTACTAATTAGGAGTTTTCTCCTCTTGTTGTTGACAAGCAATTCAAATCTTGGGAAGCCTGAACTGTTTGTTTCAAGAGTCTGCCATGCTCCATTCCCTACCTGGGAAACTTCAGGTGATTTCTATTGTATACTTTAGGTTTCTTTTTAAGGTCAGAAGATATGAGCAAACCTGTGAAGAAAAGCCTCCATTGACACATTTGGCCTTTTTCCATTTTAGGTGTCTCAGTTTTCTGATGCATTAAAATAATGTCTGATATGACAAGATAAGAATTTAAAAAAAAGCAAAACAACAAAACAACCACAAAAAACCAGTCTGAAAGTATATAATTACAGACTGCACAATTAAATAAATGTATCAAAAAGACTTTATTATGGTTTTGTGTCTGAAACGGTAAGCTCCCTTGCTCACTTTTTGTTCAGTTTTGGAGGAGGGATGGTTTGGAAGAAAGATTGCTGTACTACAATACTGAAAAACCTGATATAACCTAAACATTAAACCTATTCAGAACACAGGTGTGGACCAAAATATTTCTTGATGTCACTTCCAGCCTAATTTTTTTTGTGATTCTATTTCTATGCAATATATCAGAAGACTGTTATGGTCACATTTAAACCAGGTATTATCTTCTGTATCATATGGCTTACCTTAGAGTTATAAGTTATAAAGTATGCTTTCCACTTCCTGGTTATTAAAGGACATGAGGTAATGTTTAAAAGTCCCTGAGGTTCAGATGAGCATTGTACCTTATTCATAAGGCAGTCAGCTTCATTTAAACAGAAGGAAAAAATCATCTACCTAAGAGAATTTTCAGTGCAATCACTGACAAGTAGGAAATAGAAGGTTATTCTTAGAATGAGTTTTTTTGTGATACAGAAATAAATCTTAATTAAAGAGAGTCCAGGACTTCATTGCTATTCCCATACCAAACGTTAAGCCAGTGGCTACCTTAAAGAGTGTACAATCACTGTGTAAAACAAGAGATTGCAGATGAACACTGGTCACCATAGCATAGACACAGAATAACTTGTTGGTTAACTATTTACATTTAACAAAGCATTTCACTGAAGATTATTTTAATGAAGATTTTAATGTACCTGATTGCCACAGTTAATCTTATCTTCTTATTAAACTCTATTCCTAACTACTTTCTCTGTGACCTTACTTTCTATTCTGATGGTGTTGGGGCGCAGTAAGTGGTTCACTATTAAACTTCAAACAAGTCTAACAGGTGAGGAAATGGAGACCAGCAACTAGAAAGACATAGCCTCTAAACTGGAGACCAGATGAAATGCCCAAGCTCTGGACATGAATACTGGATGATCTTAAAGTCAGTGTTTGAAGGACCAGCAAGTGTGGCTGGACAAGTGACTTAGTAAGTGGTGGTACGTGTAAGTTCCTATAAGCAAACCTTACTAATGGTTAGCCCTGAGGAGGAATAGGATTGGACCATTTCTGTTGCTCTTGTTTATTTGAGTGCTGTTTGTGTTTATGTTGATGCCTGTAAAAGTGCTGTTCACCTGTGTTCAGCTGTTTGTGTCCCTCTGTGTCTGTATTGTGTGTGGTTTTTTGGGCAAGCCTTTTGGGAGTGCATGCTCAACCTCACTGCTGGCAGGACCCATCTATGAGAACCACAGCAACCTCTCCTCCAGCCATCCGGGAAGGGAGGTATCTCCTGAGTCTTCAAGTCAAGACTAGGTTTTGCTTTCCTTTTACAAATACTAACTATTTACATACAAAAAAAGTCAGAAAGAAAAGAAGAAAGTTTTTTTGTGAAAGAAATAAAATTTCATAACTGAGAAGAAAGATATAAGATATCAATAATCGACATTTATTAAAAAAACTACCTGTCAGTATGTTGTTTTGTAAGGATCTCTTTGAGGTGATCGGCTCATGCACTACATGAGTTTGGGCACAACCTCCTTAGGTCCAGAATCATAAGACCTGACTTACATGCAGAAATGACAGCAATTAAATTAGAAATAAAGTAGCTGAATCCACCCAGGAACTAAACTGTCCTTTAGATGTTCCTGTGCCTCTCTCTCGAATATAAAGCCAGATTTCTGATATCAGTGTATCCTTTGGGTGCTAAGCCTTAAAGAACAAAAATTTTGTCCTGAATTCCACTATAAAGACAAAGCCAAAAAAATCCAAGGTTGCAGTAGTTGCCATTTTGGTATGAAAATTCATGTCTATATGACAAAAAAAGGCAACACAAAATTGAAAGGTACATTTTTATATTTATCTGTTTTAACAGTTCATTGATCTTATTTGTCTATCTGTTATGAACTGATAGCAATAATTATGACATCCTGATATTTTAGTGTATTTATGAACATCTTCCACTGTATAAATCTGTAGTTCTGTAATATAAAATTTTATATATCCAAATAGGAAGGAACAGTCTTCAAAAATCCAGACTGGCAGATCAAAAAAGATGCAATTGGATAAAGACTTAAAATATTCCTACCAAAACCTCCCATTTTTGCACATACAAACAAGAAAATGAGTCCACTATTGAATGTATAGCTTATAGAACAAGAAACCTCAGTATCTGTGGCTTCAATATGAATAGACCAGAGGAAAACATCGGGTCAAGATTATAAATACAATTTTTAAAAACTACCATAAAAGACACTCTTCTGTTCACCAAAAAAATGCCTATGCTTAAAAATAAATAAAAATTATCCAAAAACTTTGTAGGTCTTTATGGGGAAAAAAAGAAAGAATTAGGATAAACAAAAACTATGAATAATATACTTTGAGAGGAGACCACATTTTCTTTGTATGTTTTAAATAAAAAAAGCTACCATCAAACTAGAAATGAAATATAAATCTCCACCCAGAAACATTTCAGATGTTTATAATAAAATAAATCCTATGTTCCTATCAGGCCTTTTCCTGATAGCCACATGAAGAAATACAGAAATTTTCATTAAGTCCTTAATTCAAAGGATTTTTTTTTGGTTTTTTTTTTTACTTCTATATGAACTTTCACTACCAAAAATTAGGTTTCTATTTAAACAAATCATCTGAGTTTCCTCCCTAACCACAGAGAGGGGAGCTACTAGAGGGTGATGCATATGCATCTTTAATTCTTTAATTTAGGATGGCATTCATATTCTTCTGGAAATACCTTTCTCTCTACCTTCATAATAGAGGGAGTTTACGTAATAGATTTAAACATAAGGTACATTCTAACTGCCGAACAAAAGCAGGTCAGCAAGTGCACTCCAACACTGACCACTTATTTTTCACATTGTTTAAATCTTAGATCATTTCCTGACTCTGTTTTTTATTATTCCATTTAGTCATCTTCATGAAAATCTGACACAAAGAATACTGGCTTTAAGCATCATGGATGCTGAACATTTGACATTTGATCTTAGGTATAAGGATTAGCTGGTCCTCTTTTATTAAGAAGTATAGACATAACATTACAGGCCTAATTTTCAGGCAGCTAAAATCAAGTGAGGCAAAATAGAAGAGATATAAAGCTTTTATTTAATGATATCTGATTAAGCTTTTTTAAATGTGGGCCACCAGGTTGGTGGGTAAAACTGTATCAAGTTAAGACTCTTTCTTGTGTCGACTCTTTGATCTACTTTATATTGTGGTCCTAGGAAGGAAAAATGAGAAAATAAAACAAGACCTTCTAAGCAAATAATATCTAGGTATTCTTTTGAAAGATCACGGGGAGCCTATTAACATAATAGACTTTTCCTGTTTCTCTCATGCATTAGAATCTGTTTTGTCAGAGTTTCTAAATTAAAAAAAAAACAACCTACAAACGATTAACATCTTTTATTCCTGAATGTGTGTGTTTAGGTGACCTGGGTGGGGAGGGAGGAAAGGAGAAGGTAGTCAACTGTTAGAAAATATACATTAAGTTAAAATTTCAGACTAAAAAAAAAGATTTTTAAATTGGAAATGGAAAAAAAGGATTTACCTTTCTTAAGCATACCCAGAGAATGGGTAAGACTTAGAAAGAAAAATAAAAGATATAGGTGTGTGCATATGAGTATAAATATGGTTGTGAATGAGAGAGAAATTGTCTTTAGAAAAATAATGTTTGGACATAAATCTGGTATATTGAAATGTGGTAACCACTGCTATTAATGAGGATCTGGAATTAATGTAGGAGAAAAGTGTGATTCTTCTTGGAGTCAAAGGACTACTAAATACCTGAGATTAGAGGAAATGATGTAAAGAAATCAACAGTGATTGGAATTTCAGGTAGGTAATAAGCTTACTCAAATTTATGAGTAACTTGAACCTAAATATTTCAAATATCAGACAAGTCAGTGACTCCAATAATGAAACAAGCAAAAAAGTAGCTGTATCAATTACTTATTGTAAAAATGAAATATAGGTCACATCCTCAAATTGCATGGCTCTGCATAGATCATTTGAATTCAGCAGATTGTTCTGATTTACATCAGTGGAAATTTGGACCACACAGCATCCTTTTTCCTTCAAGTTATATTTCATTGTCATCTAGCAGTAGCTAAAACATGTATACCTTAAAGGGCATAAAAAAGGATGCATTACTATACATCTGGAATATTTTCACTGAAGGATTTGAACTGAAATGTCTGGATCGTTGGTTTAAAATTATATTTTGCTTTTGAACAAATAAAACATGAAGGACCTTATGTATTCTTTGGATTTGGAAGAAACATTAAGTTCAGTGACTCTTGCATGCAATTCAGGAAATGTCTATTACTAAATAATGGTTAAACAATGCAAAGGACTTCAAAAATATAATGGGTAGATAAAGCTATTCATATGTGAATAGCACATTATCATCAACTGAATAACAGAATGGAATATCATTTATCATTGTCAGTCACTGGCAACTCATACACAGTATAAAAGACTTTTGATTACTGAATAATTTTGAATAATTTTCAAATAAAACTTTACCGGCTTACTTTACTCTCCTATTGCAGCAATAGTAATAATGTAATACCTCATTTTCTTACTACCTATCCATATATTTTATATCACTCCTTCATTATTTTTAATTGCCAAAGCAAAAATAACAATTAAAAGTGTGCAGAAAATCAGTAGAATTTTGAGTCTGATTTCTGTTTAGCATTAAATGTCTTCTGTGTGGTAAAATAGGCCTTCAACTTCCTAGGAAGCAAATTTATTTTCATTATATTTAGCACCTTTCTGATAGTACTTAAGCAAAACATTATTCCTATTATAGGAGAACATAACTTTTTTTTTTTTTTTTATTGTGCCTATGGATCAGTGTTCTTTAATACTTCTGTTCTTAACACCAGATGAATTTGAACTTATGTGTGATAATAGTATGAGTTATATTAGCTGGGTTGCTGCTCAGATTACTATTATAAATTCTAATTTTTAAAACCTACAGATCATCTGCACTGCCTCTGAAACACTGTGAAGATCCACCAGAGAAGGATTCTTCACTAGAATATAGATATAACTTACTTTAGAATTTTTAAGCTGGAAAAGCAAAAGAGACGTAAAGGCAGACATAGGAAATTATTATCAGTGAGAACCTTTGTTTCACTAAATTGCAGGAGAATATGGCAATCAGGTCCTAAAATATGTATTGATATCCTCAAGAAAAATGAGCAAGGTAGGTACCTTTGAAATAAATGGGATCTACTCGACCCCAAGTAGGCTTTTAATGGTACCTATTAACTGGGAAAACTCAATGCCTGGGAAGAGGACATAGGAGCACTCTCTACTTTTGTTGAAGTAGAGCTGCCATGCCACCAGGAAAAAAAAAGGAAAATAGAAAAGATAAAGCCTGTCTCTGGGATTGTGCAAGCCTGGATTTACAACCCTTTTTCATGTGGGCATGTGAGACTACCAGTGCAAACAGAAATAGACTGCCTGAGAGCAAGACTCAAACACTTCCATCACCTGAGTAGCTTGAACGTTTGGTAGAATTTGGCTTCCTCATATATGATCTCCTTCTGTCTGAAAAGTTCTGGCATTCTTGGCTGTGAGTTAGCCCAATTTCACAAACAGGGACGGAAAGTACTGTCTCAGCCGCTCGATGGACTGGAATGTTAAGTACTACAGATTCAGATGCATTCAAGACCCAGAGTCTGCTCTTTCAAGAGGTGTACACCAAAGCATTTAGGTGGGAACTAGCAGTACTAACTACTGTAGCTGTAGACTTGCAGTGATTGAGTCTTAAGACTTCTGTTGTTGAGATGGGCAGTTGTAGCAAGTCTAGAAGAAAGTATGGGTTGGAGTGGAGGATTGGTATCCCAACATAGTCAGGCACTACAGGGACGGTGAAGACATTTTAGCCTTTGCTTTCTCTCCAGGGAAAAATAACCATCCAGTTAAATGATCCTTAAGACCTGATCAATGCAGAAAAAAATGGTCAAAAAGATTAAATGTAATTACGGAAACAAAAGGACCAAGCAAAGGCCAAATTACTAGCTTTGTCAAGCCTGGTTTGTAACCCCAATGATAATTCACCTAACCATTTTAATTCACATCCTGCATGAGACTTTTATACAGTAATCACTAGACATGGTACTCCTGCGCTGTTTTCTGATTGTGGGCAGTGCAATTGGTAATGAATTACCAGGGTAATTAAGATTGCCAGAGAAAAGGGGCATTTTTATTATACTCTCTAATTCTATTTGTTCAAATAGGTCTAAAGACTATGCACAACTAATGTAAAAACTGTCCAATGGCTGCCCTTAATTTATCTAAGAAACTGTCCAATAAAGCTTCAGCACGAGGAAAAAAGGGATAGCAACATTTTCTAGATAATCAGAAATTCAATCTCCAGGGATATGTCTGAGTTTAAGAATGCTAAATAGATAGTGAGAGATTTTCTGTATTTTGAATCAAAGATGTTTTTCCCACATGACTAAGTTCAGTTCTGGGCTGTATAAACTTGCTATGAATGCTGTGAAGAAATATTGAAATTACAGAAATAACAAATGGAAAATTTGGTAAATAACAAATGGACAGTGTCTTGCAATTTTCTTGGATTTTTATTTTAGTAATTTGCCATGTCTCTTTTGTTTTAATTGGAGTCAATGTCCCTAACCTTTTCAGAGGACAGGGTCAGACAGGACTGTCAGGGAGAACCTCCTGTTGAGTCATGAGATTCAGAAAGGACCCCCTTGCTTTCTAGACTTCTCAGAGAGGAGTTTAGGTGCATCTAGATACAATCTTAGTCCCAGTCTTGGTCAACGGTTTATGTCTAAAGGATTATATATGCTCAATCAATCCTTTATATCACTTAGCTAAGATTTCAAAGTTTAGCATGCTATTAGTCACTTAATGAGTATCTGTTGCGGCAAGGAATCTCTCATCCTCGAGGAGTAACCTTGAGAGGTGTCCCTATTCAAGGGGAGATCCTAGCATCCAGCCCACTGCTGTGCAGAAGAGCTGCAAGGGCTCTTGGGCTGCTCACTATTTATAGGGGTAAGATGATTGACATAGTCAATGTCAATATGACATAATCATATTTACATACTGATAACTGTGGTTAGGTGGGCGTATTTCTCACAATAACCAAGGGCTATTGTGTTGTTATCTGGCTCCCGAATGACTTCGTTAATGGACGAAGCTATCACCATCAGCATCCATTAACGACTGCCCCTGGTAGTTATCGCTTAAGCAGGGTTACAAGAGATAAAGGTCAGGTTGGCCGGCGGAGCACACGATCACACCCAGCCTTTTTGTCCTTAAAGATATTCAGTCTTCTTATTATGAATATTCTTTTCTTGTTTCTGTTCCTCTTTTGTGAACCTCATCCAGATTTATAAGAGTTAATGTTTTAGAGCAAAATGTAACAGGTATTATTATAATTTCTGAGTTGTGTTGTAGATGAAGAACACAAAAGAAAAAAAAATAGACACAGTCATATTTAAAGAATCAGAAAATCAACTGATCTTTAAACAATGTGACAAGAGGTTAAGAAGGAAAATAATTTGTAGACTGATGAATATTTAAAAAAATTCTGTGAACTTTAACTTAATGGATATGGAATATTTTTTATTTCTTCTACCCAGAAAGATAAATTGAATATTTAAAAGTAAAAAATGTTTTGAAGTAAAGAGCTTTCCAGCTAAAATATCTTTGTGAAGATAAGACAAAGATTACATATTTAATTTGGAAGAAAATATTTATTTTGATACAGTATTAAAAATCATACATGATTGGAATATAAGACAAGATGTCAACAGCAATGCAGTGGCCATATTTAAAGTCTTTTCTGGTTGCATAAGTACTCACCTTTGACTATATACATTTCCTTAAAATTAATTATTTAATTAAAATTAATATAAAAAAATAATGCCAAGAGCAAAACTCATAGTATCTTCTACAACCTTATCTGCTCACTTAACCATTCACTGCAGTTAATGGCAGTATTTCTCCTGCTTTCACTAGTACAGAATCAAACCACTAATTCATGTTAAGATTAATAGACTTTCTTTTGTTGGATGAGCATTTTAAAAAAATTGCTGGTGATGAGCCTTTCTAAATCTTCTCACAGATACCTTTATTTTGGGTTAGCAAAATTATATAATGTGTAGAAATAATATAATGTGTAGATACCATATACATATATGTATGTATATATTCATATTATAAACTTACTGAAGAATAAACAGCTATTTTTTAGAACATTTCAAATCATTAGTTACAGGGAAAATACTGAAATCATAGAATTCAAAGCAAAAAAAGTCTTTTTTTTTTCATGTAACTCAGTTGCAATTTCTCAAAACTGGAAGACTGAATATGATCTAAAGTACCGATGACTTGCTCTCTCAGATATGAATAAATGGAAAGAATGTATAGCATAGCTCTGAGCCTCATTATTCTAACAGGTATTTTAAAGGTATTCTCAGATTATTTTTATTTATTATATTCTTCTTATATTCTTACTTTTATTTTTTTTAATCATTATACTCTTACAAGCCTTTGGTTAGCAGTGTTTCCCATCAGCAATGTTCTGTTTTGTAACCAGTATTTACATGAATGTAAGAGAAAAATAGTACAATAAAAAAGAAAAATATATTACAGAGATCTCAATTCTTTTAATTTAACTTTAGTTATCTAAAACTCAGAGGATAGGTTTAACTCCAGACTGTAAACACCAAAATTTAGCTGTATTAGAATAGAATAGAATAGAATAGAATAGAATAGAATAGACTATTTCAGTTGGAAGGGACCTACAACGATCATCTGGTCCAACTGCCTGACCAATTCAGGGCTGACCAAAAGTTAAAGCATGTTATTAAGGGCATTGTTCAAATGCCTCTTGAAACTGACAGGCATGGAGCATCGACCACCTCTCTAGGAAGCCTGTTCCAGTGTTTGAACACCCTCTCCATAAAGAAATGCTTCCTAATGTCCAGTCTAAACCTCCCCTGGTGCAGCTTTGAACCATTCCCATGCGTTCTGTCACTGGATACCAGGGAGAAGAGATAGAATCATAGAATCATAAAATAGTTTGGGTTGGAAGGGACCTCTAAAGGTCATCTAGTCCAACCCACTTGCCATGGGCAGGGACATCTTCAACTAGAGCAGGCTGCTCAGAGCCCCGTCCAACCTGACCTGGAATATTGACAGGGATGGGGCATCCACCACCTCTCTGGGAAACCTCTTCCAGTGTTTTACCACCCTCAGTGTAATAAATTTCTTCCTTATATCTAGGCTAAATCCAACCTCTTTTAGTTTAAAGCCATTCCCCCTTGTCCTGTCGCAACAGGCCCTCCTAAAAAGTTTGCCACCATCTTTTTTACAAGCCCCCTTCAAGTACTGATAGGCTACAATAAGGTGTCCCTGAAGCCTTCTCTTCTCTAGGCTGAACAACTCCAACTCTCTCAGCCTTTCTTCATAGGAAAGGTGTTCCATCCCCCTGATCATTTTTGTGGCCCTCTTCTGGACCCGCTCCAACAGGTCTGTGTCTTTCTTATGCTGAGGGCTCCAGAGCTGGACACAGTACTCCAGGTGGGGTCTCACCAGAGCAGAGGAGACGGGCAGAATCACCTCCCTCCACCTGCTGGCCACGCTTCTTTGGATGCAGCCCAGGATACGACTGGCCTTCTGGGCTGCGAGCGCACATTGCCGGCTCATGTCCAGCTTTTAATCCACCAGTACACCCAAGTCCTTCTCGGCAGGGCTGCTCTCAATCCCTTCATCCCCCAGCCTGGATTGATACCGGATCAGCACCTCCCTCTCCACTTCCCCTCCTCAGGAAGTTGTAGAGAGCAATGAGGTTGCCCCTCAGCTTCCTTTTCTCCAAACTAGACAAATCCAAAGTCCTTAGCCGCTCCTCATAGAACATTCCTTCCAGCCCTTTCACCAGCTTTGCTGTCCTTCTCTGGACGCTTTCAAGTACCTTAACAAAGATACTTAACCTTTTAAATTCTGGGCCCCAGAACTGCATACAGTGCTCAAGGTGAGGCCACAACAATGCTAAATACAGTGGGATAATCACCTCTTTTGACTGGCTGGTTATATATACTGTTTTTGATGCACCCTAGGATGCGGTTTACTCTCTTGGCTGCCAGGGCACACTGCTGACTTATATTGAGTCTGCTGTCAACAGGACCCCCAGATCCCTTTCTGCAGGGCTGCTCTCCAGCCACTCCTCTCCCAATTTATACTTGTGTTCCGCACCTATACAGGAAATAAGTGTTTAAGCTCCCATGATAGCCAACACAGTGAGTAAAGCTTAATTCATTTTCCCCTCACACAGGTGCTAATGTTATTTTAGATACTGTAGAGTGTTCTGCCTGGTCTCAGCTGTCCCCTGCAGAAGGGCTTGGATCTTATGGAGACACCAGGTCACACTGCCTGCCTTGTGTGGATGCCTTGGATACCTTCAGCATCTGAAATGGCAGATGTGGATGTATCTATGTGTGGGTAACTGAACTCAGCCTAATGAATGAGTTCAGTTATTAGGAACTTCAGGGAGCTGTTCAGCTCATTCTGAAGTAGATAACATTTTCTTGGCTGAATAGACGTATAGGTTATATTGACTTTATCCCTCTTCAATTATGATGGAAGATTAAACATATGACTTACAGGTAGACTCCATAATTAGGCATCTAAGTGTATATAATGTGCATTGTTAAACTCTATCACACTTACTGCCTCGTTTAAGCCGGTTGTACAAGCTACTTCTGTAATCAAGTGTAGTGAAAAAAAGAGACCAGTAACATCTATAAATTTTAAGTGCACTAAAATGACATATCTAACTAAAACATGTGCTTTGTAACACTGTGATGGCACAGCCAGATTCAATTTTACAAAACTATGTAAGCAATGTGATCATCAGAAGGGCAAAGATGGGTGTAATTGCACATAGAGAGCATCTAAGTAAGAAAATTGCCAGAAAACCGGTAAGAAAAACACAAAGAACTGGAAAGAGGCAGGACATCTTCCTGAATACACGAAGGCTGACAGATGGGAAAGAAAGGGAAGGGAAGGCAAAAGGGGAAAAGGGAAAAAGGAAAAAGGAAAAAAGGAAGAAGGGAAAAGGGAAAAGGGAAGGCGGTAAGCCTTATAGGTAGCAGAGAATACTTCCCCCTTTTTGGGAGGGTGTGCAACAGCATAAAAACATCATGTGAGGACAGGCAAGGAATACTGAAAAAGGAATTTACACTTTGGTTACAACTTTCTTGTTGATAAGCTCTCGAGCCTGATCACCTTGACCTTGAGGATAAAAGCTGTCCTGGTTTCGGTTGCGATAGAGTTAATTTTCTTCCTAGTAGCTGGTACAGTGCTGTGTTTTGGATTTAGGATGAGAATAATGTTGATAACACACCGCTGTTTTAGTTATTGCTAAGTAGTGCTTACACTAGTCAAGGACCTTTCAGCTTCCCATGCTCTACCGACTGAGAAGGCTGGAGGGGCACAAGAAGCTGGGAGGGGGCACAGCCAGGACAGCTGACCCAAACTGGCCAAAGAAACATTCCATACCATGTGACATCATGCTCAGTACATAAACTGGGGGAAAGCTGGCTGGGAGGGGATGCTGCTCGGGGACTGGCTGGGCATCGGTCAGCGGGTGGTGACCAATTGCATTGAGCATCACTTGCTTTGTATATTATTATTATTATTATTATTATTTTATTCTATTTCAATTATTAAACTGTTTTTATCTCAACCCATGCGTTTTCTCTCTTTTAATCTTCCGATTCTCTCCCCCATCCCACTGGAGGAGGAGGGGGAGTGAGCGAGCAGCTCTGTGGTACTCAGTTGCCAACTG
>NW_008825617.1:1081110-1091845 GCF_000699105.1 Pygoscelis adeliae
TTTGTTCTTTGGTTTAGCCGGGGTGGCTGTTGCCAGGGTCAGACTGGCCGCAGTGCGTGTTGTTTTACCATCAGGTCCAGAGACCTTCTCTTCCCTTTGAGGGTACTGAATGGTGTTGAACAGGGCTCGGTAGGCATGGGCCAGGCCCCAGCACGTTGCAGTGATCTGTGTCTCTCTGGAGTTACCAGGGTGAGAGCGTACTTTGTCCAAATATTCTACTAACTTTTCAGGATTCTGCACTTGCTCAGGGGTGAAAGTCCAAAACACTGGGGGTGACCATTGGCCTAGGTGCTTGCCCATCTTGTCCCACACACCCTGCCACTCATAACTATTCAGCCTTGGGGCAAATCTCTGGATGATATTCTTAAATTGCTTACTAACTTTAGGCAAAATCGAAACAATATTCCAAAGAAATATTGCACTGTACCAGCACTGTACCAGCTACTAGGAAGGAAATTAACTCCGTTCCTGCCGAAACCAGGACATATGCTCACAATTTATACTCACATAATTTAAAGTATAATTGTTTAAAAAGTGAGAGTTTTGTATATGTAGCAATGATCATTAATAATTTGTAAGAACTGACCATTTGCAAGAAATGTTTTGCTAAGGAATGTATTTAGTAAACTTTAGTTTTGAAAGTTTAAAACTTACCGAATTTGTCAGTCTTCTAAACACTCTATCACAGCGATCTCTAATTTCCTGATATAAGTATACATATATTCATTTGCAACACACGAGAGGAAGATAAATGTCTCGGGGTTTCATTCACTTCAGTACAGGAACCTCTATCCTTCGTTTCAGTGTCTTTAACTTTTTCCTTAACAGTCCAGTCACGATTATTTGCTTTAAGTCCATGTCCAACTTTTAGACAAATAAAAGTGAGATAAATCCAATCTAAAGTCAGATTTCTGGAGAAAGACAAGGAAGGTGATCAGAAGAAAGAAATGTCAGAGAGAAATAGAGTTAGGAAAGAAACAAGGAATACATATAAAAGACTGAACAGAGAGATAAGGACGAGAAAGGAAAAAAAAAGAAACAAGACCTAAGAGACCATCTGTTATTGACCCCGCTGAAATGGAACAAACTCAGGAAAGAAAAAACAGAATACAACCAAATAAATAATATGAATTATTATTCATATACCAGCCCACTGAATAGAAAGATTATTAACAGTATCTCACAGCTAACTCATTGTAAATCTCCTCTCCTGCATATCTCTCCTACCTTCCATTAGAAACTGCAAGTTGTAGATTAGATGCCTTTAAGAATATACTCTAATCAGGATATTTCAAAATTTTTTTGAAATTCAAGATTAGTAAGAACACAGCCTTGGAGAAGCTGTACCTGGGCAAGCAAAACAAGTGCTTTTCTCCTGAGCTACTGGTTTTAGTTCTGAGAATAATAGGTAGAGAGTACTGATATGATTACCAATATGTTCCATAACAATACAGATGTACTAGGAAATCACTCTTTTGTGTTTAGATGGGAAATTTAAAATAAAATTAACATAATTTTAAACCTATGATGATATCTTTATACAGAATTAATGAAAAAAAAAGACAAAACAGTTAAAAATCTAACCGTGGCCTTTATATTTGAACAATTGTATCTTTGTCCCCCATAATATTAATATTTCTCATTACTATATTAAATACATTTTTCTGTTTAAAGTAATAAAGCTTGTATGAAAAAGCTTCATAAATATGTCTCAAATAGAATACAGCAATTTTTTAGTTCAAAAAGAGAAAATAGTCCAAAGACTTTCTGTTTCTTTGTGTACTAGATTTATCCTTGAATGGGATTAGAACATGAACGGATAGACCATATGAAAGATGATAGCATACTCTGCCACTGTTTGAAAGGCATAAAACACTTCTGTAGAAGGTTATTATCAGAGAATTAGTAGGATTTACAGAAGGGATCTTTTCTGACGGCTTGATGCTGTTTTGCAGTTGTGTGCATTTTTATTGCTATGGCTAACAGGATTAAACACTGCATAATTATAGGACTTTCAGTAGTATTTTTTTTTTTGTCCTTCTGTTATTTTAACACTGGATGTTCATAATATTTGTTTTCTCAGGACTTTTTTATTAACAATGAACAATGACCCAAAAAGCTTATGTTAGGTCATTATAAAGCAGTATACAATATGCTATACACTAAATAGTCTCTGTTATCCTGGATAGAAATGTATCAGCAGCCATACCTCCATACTTTGGAATATAGATAAATTTATTTCCTAATAAAAAGCATTCTGCAAGTAGCTTGATATGATATGTGCCACAATTGTTATGAAGATCAAATTGGTAATCCTAACATTTCTTAAATGACATCTAACTTATTTTTCAAGACTTTCAGACCTATGTTTCTATCACCATCTTTGTCCATATTTTATTTAGAATGTGTATCAATGACTATATATACAAGTTATCCTAATGGTACTGAGGGCCCAGACTTTTTACCTTTGTATTGTTTTTTTTTTCCTAAATGAAATCATGATTTATATACAGGCTGTAATCTCTAACTTTTAATAGAAAGTTAAAGAAGTAGCATCTCTGACTGTTGTGAAAACTCCTATTAAGAAAATCCAAACTTTAAATTACAAAAGAGAGAATCGATACTAATAAGGTGAGTATATAGACTATTTTCGTAATGAAAATAAGTAACACTGACAATATAGATGAAACAGTGACTTTTTACTGTTAGTGAATAGAAGTATGGGAATGTAATTTAAGTTTTACAGTGGGGTTTATGAGTATTGCTTTACACCATCAACTGCTAAAAGTCAATGTATGTTTTACCACCTATTTTCAGATTATTTTACTTACAAATATGTATTAGCCATCATATACAATAGATGGGCATAAGCTGTGTAGACATAATATTGCTGTGTAAGAAATCTCAGAAATGACAATTGAAACATGATAAATTTTGTCATTGCCTTTTGTTGAAAGGAGAAAGCTCAGAATGGAAGTTCTACAAAATTAAGTCAGTGGGGACTTTCCCATGAATTTCAGTTGGAGCTAAAAAGACAGTTCAAAGTAGGTATATGGATCACCTGGGCCACCAGGTGACCACTAAGACAGCAACATCAGAAACATCAGAACATTAAAAGTTATACAAAGGAGGTACTAGCTGATCAGAGTTGAGGATCAAGAATAAGTTGCCAAGTAAAATTCCTCTCAGGATCCATAAGAAATGTTCTTTTCTTCTGTAAATTCTGATGATTACCTGTTTTCTTCACACTTCCCTGAGGAAGCTTCTTTCTTGTTATAAAACCCCTGTTGTTTCCGTTATTCCCTGTCCATGCCATCGTGAAGTATCCTTTGAAAGGAGTGAGCTCAGTTTTTCCCAAGGCCTCCCTCTTCCATGGTGGTTCAGACTGTGTGCCCCAACAAAGACAAGCCCACAGAGTAGCCTCATCTGGTACATAGACATACCCATTAAAATAAAGATAACACAGAGTAACAAGAGGTCATGACAGATCTGTTAAATCAGTTTTTTTTTTTTTATTCTAATTCCATTGTTTCTATAAGTTACAGAAGACATGAGATTATATCAGTTTATTAATATATATTCAGTTCCTAGATTTCAAAACACATTTATAGATAACCTCCATGACTTTCTACTGAAATAGAGTTATAAATTTATATCATTTTTTAAAGCGCATGGAGAGGTCTGATAAAAGAAAATTTCATAAACTAACTACTTAATCTGCACTGAAATACCTTTATGCTATAAAAATTTAGATAAAACATTTGTTCTCACATTTCTAATCAACTTTATTGTTTCCCATACTAATACTGTTTGAGTTTTGTAAGTAGCACTTTTGTAAAATAGAAAATATATGTACTTTAATAACAAAAATGTTGCTTGTTACTTATTTTTAGAATGCATCATTCAAAAGCTATTTAAAGATGCAAATTATTGTAGCAAAACATCATGGGGCCATAAAGATTTATAAGCTGTTAAATGATCTTCAGGGCAGAAGCAAATAACATGTAACACCTGGCATAGACAGTATGTTTAACGATAATACAAATCCTTTATGGTACATTAACACCTTCAGAAATGAATAATGTCTTAAAATCAATTCCACAAAAAGTTACAGATGAGGGTCAACACATAATGTAATTGCGCTGAACAAAATCAGCAAATAGAATTTATCTAACTCCTTTATGAAAGCTCTCTTACCATTAATATTTCCCAATAAACAGAATTTAAGGTGTGTTTGTGATGGATGATATTTATTTCCTTGAGGATCTGAACTATTTTGCTATTTATCAGAATTAGAGCTATTATGCATCCTATTCCTCATTACGTGCCTAATTAATTTGCTGTATTAAAAATTCATCTTACTTTGTTCAGATCAGGCAAGCCAAAACCTTTTAATTTCATTGTGCTCAAAAGATTAATTTTCTCTGCTACTGTAAGGACAAATAATTTATTCATATTACCTGAATTAATCAGAAAATCACTTTTTTCCCCCACACATTTATTGCAAAGCTAGATGGCTTCTCTAAGCATTTGTTTTCCTGTAAATTTAAAATATTTAATTGGCAGTAATGGCGCTAGATTGAACAAAAGAATGTGAACTTTTGAAACATGTATAGGGATATATAATTGCTTCTCAGTGAAAGTAAGGCAGCAAATGGTCCTGCAGAACACCATACTTCTAGTGAAACTCACTAAGAACATTTTTTTTTCTACTTTGAAAGATAGCTACAGGCTTGTGAAAACTGATCATATCTTTTGCATTTCAAATAATTGAAATGCAAATTTCATTACTTATTTTTCAGTCTGTATCAAGAAATCAGAACAATTAAAATTTCTATGACAATACAGTAGTGTCAAGAATTTTAGAAACAAACAACTAAATAAATAACTGTATGGACAGTCTACATATTCTCTGCATTCAAAAGTCTAAATAATTTTGATAAAAGATGATCTTTGATAAAGATAAATATTCAGTTCAGCAATGTCCTTTGATAAAGTTACATTATAGATATAGCTGTACATTTCTGAAATACATATATAATGAAATATGCCATTTTGGTTTCTACTGAAGATTTTTTAATGTGTTGGCAAATACTGTGATTTTACAAACTTTCTGATGTTTAACCTTTTTGTCCTTTATTAAGATTTTTATCTCTGACTTCTTTTCTTGGAATTACTGAAGTGCAGATATAGGTCATTGTGTTTGATCAAGATTGAACACAATGTTAAAAGTCCAAATTCTAATATGGGGTGAAAAATTGCAATTGTTTCAATTCTTTCCCCACTTTTACCCCACTGTAGGATGTAATTTATTTCACATGAAAATTGTATTTATGAACAAATACTATATAACTTTCTTCAGACTATGGGCATATATTAAATCAATGTTCACAATTTTCACTAAGAAATATGATGGCTAAGATGTTCCATTTATCACTGGCTCAGAATGACATTTATCTTGGCAAACATTAACTGTCTTTAAATTTGGCATATAGTCTAAGACAAACTATGGTGATTAATTTCATTTCAGAGTCAATGAAAAGAGACTGAAGACATATGACCATAAGATAGATGGAAAGAATAGACATTTTCAGGTGTTCTCTTTCCGTAGATCACAAGGCATAGATAACTTGATAGGTACTTAACTTATAGGAGGATGAAGAGAAGCAAGATGAATCCTATCCTTGACAAATGAAGGGGAAAAAAAAAAAAATCATTCACCTAAAAGCATATATGTGCACTACAATGTAGGTTGAAACAGAAAGGATCCACTTGTGACACTAATGAAGTCTTATAAATTCCTGATGTTCTCAAGAAATGTCTGGTGAAAGATCAGGGAAGATAGTATTCATGCAAGTCCAAGAACTTGCTATCATCTTCACTTTTCTGCAGGATAAAGTGCCACTCACAGATTTGTCTATGACCTTATAGATTTGAATTTTAAAGAAGCAATTATTATGTTTCCAATATGCATTAAAACTCATAACAAAAATATATTTTTTTTGTGTGATTTAACCCTCACTAAAATAGTCATAAGCATAGATCCTAACCTGAATAGGACAAGACTTTTTGTCAATTTCATCAACATGTTTGTATAATAAATTCAGAATATTATAAGAGGTCAAAGTGCTTCATTCTGAAACTTTCTGAGTCTTGTTTGACTTTTCATTTTTTAATATTCTTCAGATTTTTTACCCATAAAAGAAAGTGAAAAATAAGAAATAAATATTTCATTTTATACCAAATTTTTACTTCATTTTCAAAGACCTTATTTTTGCTCTTCAAATTATGGGGAAGTATGTGTTCAATTAAATTATGAATTTTTATCTAAATCTTTTTATTAATATTTGACTTTTTATCTAAGAAGACAGTCTTAATTTCATGTAAACTTATCAAAAAATTATCAAAAACTGCTCAATAAGGGTCTAATCCCATAGAACTCTTACTATACAGGGGTCAAAAAAAAACAACAACAAACTCAACACCTTGAACCTGTGGAGAAGTGTGACTCTCCAGCAAAGTGGTTGAAACAATGATCCAAGAGGAATGAGTCCCAGTCCCTAGTACACCACATGCAGTCCCTAGTAAACCACGTTTCATGCAAAACGGTTACACAAACAGGTGTTGGAAAAAAACCTCAAGCTCTGCGTTCTGACATTTTGGATGAGTATTCTTACCTTTAGGCTACAATTAGCCTTAAACTACTCTCCCCAAAAGTGAGAAATTTGTGGATGAATTAGCTCAAGAAATAGAGGTCTTCAAGGCACTGGATAGTGAATAGAAAGGCACAGCAGTTCCTCCACCTCAAAGCTCACATCTTAAAAGTATTTTGTTTTAAGGCAGACAATTGTCTTTTACAGGCAATAGGATCCTGAAGAGCTGTATAAATTATTCTCTAAGAATAGGAGATTCACAGGATTGCGCCTCTCAGGCTACATCTATCCCAGTCAACTAAAAAGGCAAGTCATGGGCTTGAATGCTGGCATGTGCTTCTCTGTGCTGTTGGACTGCCTGCATGCTCCTTGGCACATTTTGTCCCACTTCGTCTAGCACACTACCAGAAGAGATTCAGACATGGTTTGGGGGATAACAAATTCACTGTAAACAGCCTGATAAAAGACACCCTCCTCTGAGATGGAAGAAAATCATGCCATACAGATGTGAATTACCATTTTGCACACCTGTGGGGACAGAGAATAAGTCCTGGTCTCTTTTGCAACACACAATAGAGCATAACAGAAAAAGACCTAGTTTTGGATCCCATGCTAGGGATAAACATAAATATTTGCTGCTGTGTAAAAACACATCTTTAAATGTGTACAAAACTTTAAGGTCAAGAGCTGACTGATTGCACAGTTAAACGACCCCATGATTAAGCAGCACTGAACATGAGTTTTTAAGAATCTAATTCTAGATTCAGGTCTTGTAATTTCCATGTGTAATTTTGCTTCAGTAAACTTTCTAGACTTATTTTTTCTGTATAATAATCAGCTTCAAGTTAATTTTATCTCTCACTGTCTGAAATCCCAGAAATCATACTTCTCTGGGATTCATGTATCAGTTATTAGACATTTCCCTGTCAACACAGCAGATGTTAAGAATGAGACATTGCAGCACTTGCCTGAAAGCATCAATCATCTGGCAGCATGGGGAAACTAGGCACAGTTAGGTAGCAGTAAAAGTTATTTAAGATGTAGTGATAAGGAGCCTGCACTACCTCCTCAGTCCTGTATGCTGTTATGGAGTGTGTGTTTACGGGCCCCAGTTCTGTTAAATATATGTGTGTGTTTACATATGTTACTGTAATGAAATCGGCATAAATGAATTTCTGGATTTGAAAAGTTTATTATACAGACATATCTAGGAGATTCTGCTAAAGCACTCCTTGTAAAACATGAATTTGAAATCTGATAACAAAACCCACCCTTCAAGGTCCTTATATAAATTACCATATAGTAATAATACTTTGTTCTATCAGGCACGATTTTTCAGCATGATACTCTGCAGTCTTTAGTTCCTGCCAAAACCAAACACACATACCTTCATAAATCCTTGATGATCTTTTCTTGTCTAAAGCTGCATATGCCTCCTGCAGCCCTCTGCTCTGTTACATAAACAATTCATAGAAACAGCATGAGCTGGTTGCTTATGTGATTTTTTTTAATGTACAAAACACATTTTAATTGTTTGGTTGGCTTAATGGTACTAATACACTTAAATGATACCAATGGATTTTAATTATTTAGTAGTGGTGTTGCATATATGAACACTATGATGCAATGACATAAAATTAAGAGAGTTTGGGGTTTTTTTGTTTTTACTTTTAATAGCAGCGTTTAACTATTGTATATGGAAGGTACACTCTATGGATATAAGTCTTTTGAGGCAAGCTTCTTGATATATGTATAAAGAGGAGTTGTTCTATTCTAATTATGAAATAAATCACTAGTTAGAAGATTCAGCAAATAGTGGAAATAATGGTTTCTGTGTTTTCTTCTATTTGAAGACATTCTGCAGTTGCCATGAAAATACATGATATAATAAGATGCTTAAGGTAACTATCAGTTCTTCTACTGTAGCTACTGCACAAGGCCCAGTAAAATAAAGAATTCATAAAGAAATGAAAAAGCAAGAAGACATTTAGGGATTAGAATAGTAAACATGAATGTGTGAGAAAAAACATGGGCTTTATAGGCAAATTCCACTGGTTAAAACACAGAAGCTGTCCCATGAGTTGGTACCAGATTTAGGCTTCTTCCCAGCTTTGTAAGGTCTATAACTATTAAAGCTACAAGACTGTGCTCCTTTTTATGTTTTCTTTGTATGACCCAATGATTCTTGAATTATGTTCTGCAAAGTGGAACCATCCTAATAGACTTAGTAGCTTACACAATGGTTAGGGCACTTAAGTGGAAAATTGAAATATGGTTTTTAATCTACTCACGCACAGAAAGGAACCAGACCTCTATCTCTCTCTTCCTAAGTAATTTTTCTTTAACATACAGGCAGTTGTTGCAAAAGCAGGCAGATTCACAACCAGTTAAAAAAAAAAAACAACAAGCAAACAAACTTACTTGAGCTTTGCTCAATTATTTGGAAGAATGAATGTGGATACCTGATCTTACCTGGGAACTCCAGACTGCAAAAGGACCTTTCTGTATCTCCTGAGCGAGGCATTCAAAGGGAAGACTTAATCTTTGTGTCTTCACCTAACATACTGTGAGGGCTAAATCTAAGCATATTCTTGCTCAGTGTTTTGAAAGATTTGTCCTGTAATCAGTATCTTTACTGTTCCTCTTTTGACCCACATTCACTATTAAGGGGTATTTGATATGATAGGGCTGTATTTTAACTTATAGTCCATACCAGAGTAAGTGAAGTGGAATTATATCTGCTGTAGGTCAAGAGAGCCTGTCAGTATACACATTTATCAGGTATAGTGATAAAGACACAACTTACGATTTTGCAGCAGCAGTAAAATCCCCTGGATAACGACAAAATGTAATGACGTGGATGCTGAGTGAGGTGGTTGCATCTGAGAAGAAAGTGATAGCTTTATGAGGAGAATGATATAAAAATATACACATCACAGTGCTTGCATCTCTGTGAGCAATTTTTTAACACTGCCATCAGAGCATGTGGTATAGAAAAATATATCCTTTTATTAGTTCATAAACTTAAAAGCTATTTATGCTGACCATTTTTGATTATATGTTATCTTAGCTTCAATGGAAGATACAGAACAAGATATTATTCATTTCAATCTAATATACAGAAACCAGAACTAAAGGTAAAACATTTAAGGTTTTTGAAAATGTGAGTACATTTTTATGTGGAGTCATTATACATTTTTAAAAGTGAATTAATTGAAACAAACATAACCACACCAAATGATAAAAACCAAAAACAGTGAACTACAAAAATTCTCAGTTTTACATGAAAATATAAACTTCTATTTTTCACAAAGCTTACATTGGTAATTTTCTATACCTAAGGCAGTGTTTGGGACAAATTCTAGAAACATAAAATATAACATTTACGTAAGAGAGTCCAAATGTACATAAATTGTGTAAAATACATGTATAATGTGTCACGATGATTATATTCCTCTGAATAAACATGCCAAGGCTATCTTACATGACAAAAAGAGTAATTTGCACTATCTCATAAAATGGCAATATTTCCCAGTTAGAGTCCAAAGAAAGTTGATTTTGTTGATGGTTCATATTTTCAATGAACACTATATGCTCATGTGAGCCTTTTTAGATGACATTTAACAGGAAGTAAAGACTTGCAATGATGAGACTGTTTTTTTTATGTAAAAGCTGCAGACTGCAGTGCTCAATTTCTCTGGTTGAAAACCATTTATGTTTTGATGATAACCCACAAAAGACAAACAGTTTTAATGACAAAAAGCAGAATTAAAATTTCTATGATTTGGTTGAAAGAATTTTCTAGCTGAAGTAATAAACCTCACAAGACTTTGCCCTGTGAAATTTCACCTATGAAACTATGTTTTAATGGCAATATGACATACTGCCCAAACTTGATCTAGAGTTTTAGAAAACTTTTGCAATTCCCAGATGCAGCTCCTACTGTGTGGTTAAAAAAAGGGGTACTGTAGTACATGCATCTTTGGGGAAGGATTTCCATGGTATCCAGGTTTTAGCTGGGATAGAGTTCATTTTCTAATAATTATATCCTACTTAACAAAGTTCTCCATTGTAGTTTCCAC
>NW_008825618.1:0-11989 GCF_000699105.1 Pygoscelis adeliae
ATGTTAAACAGCACTGGTCCCAATACCGATTCCTGAGGAACACCACCCACACTGATGTTTTATCTACCTACTCTTTTTGCCTTACTGTGGAGGAACTTAGCCCTTTGTTTGTTCTATTGCTTTTCACATGTCTAGTGGCTGAAGTGTCCCCCATATCAATTGCTGGAGCACGTCCAAAGAAGAACTACAAAGCTGGTGAAGGGTCTAGAGCACAAGTCCTATGAGGAGTGGCTGAGGGAACTGGGGTTGTTTAGCCTGGAGAAAAGGAGGCTCAGGGGAGACCTCATCGCTCTCTACAACTACCTGAAAGGAGGTTGTAGTGAGGTGGGTGTTGGTCTCTCCTCCCAAGTAACAAGTGGTAGGACCAGAGGACATGGCCTCAAGTTGCGCCAGGGGAGGTTTAGATTGGATATTAGGAAAAATTTCTTCGCTGAATGGGTTATCAAACACTCGAATAGGCTGCCCAGGGAAGTGGTTGTGTCACCATCCCTGGAGGGATTTAAAAGACGCTTAGGGACATGGCTTAGTGGTGGACTCGGCAGTGTTAGGTTTCGGGTTGGACTTCATGATCTTAGGGGTGGTCTTTTCCAACCTAAATGATTCTATGACTATAGACCCACCGAGGTGTTCTTCAATGTGAGAATTAGGACTCTGATTTCTATTTCTTGAGCAACAAGGGGATGGCATTTTGAAGAGGTGACCAGCCTGACTACCTGCAACTGCCCTGGTTTGAAACTTTTCGTTGGTCATATGGGCACCGGAAAAGGCTGAGTGTGGTACACATCCACTTTGTTCATGGGAATTCTCCAGAATGCAAATCTATCAGCACCAGAGATTTAAAATGATATGCCTGATTGAACAGAGTGACTGAAACATGGGCAATATGCTCTCTATTTTTAAGATTTGTGTTCATGTCTAGGCTGCTGTCATCATATTATGGGGCTAGAATTGGAGTACCTGAAAAAGCTGGCGAGTCCCTTTTAAGAGGTATTTGCTTAATGGATAAACGGGATAAAATCTGCAAATAAGAACTAAGCTTTAGTCATGTTATTGTCAAGAGTGAATAGAGTAGCTTTTGACGTTTTGTTTATTAACAGTTAAACCAAGAAAACATTTTTTTGCTTTCCAAAAACATTTTCTAGCAAAGCCCATTTTAGAGGATGGTCTCTTAAGACTAAGATTACCTGATAGGTTAACTAGCTTGTAATTTGCCATCCTTCATGATGACAAGTAGCTTCCAGATCAGTCCTGCCCATTTGGTCAGCCTTTTTCCATCCCAAGCATCACGTGGAGTATTTTACAAATAAAAATGGAATTCTTCATATTAAAATGTGTAGTATAGGGGTACGGTTAACTTTGCTTTGTATATAGGTAGTATGTCAGTGCAACTTCTTTGCTGCTCAGAAAAATGTATTGGAAATCCATCTGGGAAAAAAAGGCAGTTGCTTGCTTCAGTGGTTTCTCATGAAAAGACATTTTGGCTTTTGCTTTCAGATGCCAAGTGTCCTGCATTGTTTGCAGTCCGTGGTCTGCAGGGCCAGAAGAAATTTTGCTAGCAGTGAAAACAGGTGATTTATCATGAGCAATCCCCCAAAAGTTGGGGTCACTGGTTGGCAGGTAATTTATGTTGTTGAAATGTTGTAGCATAAGCCCTTTTTAGAGAGATTTTTATGTTTACAATAGAATATTTTAATCTATGCGGTAATTACAGTTGACTTTACACAGTCACTTTGAAATCTTCAAGAACATAAATTTGTGTATTGTGGTTTGAAAGTAGTGTATAGAAGGACTGTGTTAATACTGCTTTTTCTGATTGTAGTAACACTTAGCTATTGTATACAAGTTGCAGGAGATGAAATAACGTGACATGAAATGTTGCTCGGTTGGTTTTGGCCCAGAAAATGCCTTTTCAAGACTTTAAGACAGTCCATTTATTGAGGATGGAGATGTCCGAATGGCTTTGTCACTGAGTTTGTCACTGGTAAAGGTAATTTATTTATTTTTAATGCATATACAGTTGAAGTCCCTGCTGACCTTCACAGTATTATCAGTTTGCTTTGTTTTCCTTTGTAATTCTCAGTAAGTGAATGCCAGAAGTTACTGTGTATACTAGGTACAATAGTGCTGTTCAGAGCAATGGTTTTTAAGAACTGTTGCCAAACTATGCAGCATTAGAGGATGTCTTCGCTCTTACTGCGTTACCATTAGTCCTTTTTTTAGAATTGTTGCTTTTAATACTCTGAAATACACTGGACTCAAGTAACATATAAAATCTGAAGTCTTTAGTCTTCTTATCTATGAAATATAGTTTATGATATGACAGGAGACATAACAATCTAATGAAAAACCTACATTCATCCTGAAGACTGTTTGGAAACGTTTCTTCCAAAGGTGTTTGTGATGCAGCAGCCCCATCCTATCAGCAAGTTGGCTTGTTTTGCCTTGAAAAAGTTTGAGCAGCTAACTAGTAGTTTTGCTTAATATTTCAACCATACTTAACCATGAAAACGTACTTTCTTTGAAATTTTCTGAGTTCATTATAGGAAGTTGCAAACACATAAGAAGGAATATTCGTTCATTGCTCTTAATGTCTGAATCTTTCCTTATCTCATTTTATGTTTGTGTGGTACCACTGAATGTCATGTTTCCTCCCTTGCTGTTTCAGGTAAACCTTCATGCATACATAGAACAGCAATATTCATTGCCAACAGTATGAAGTTAAGGAGCGGGTGGAGTGGAGAGAGACCCTAGCTTGTCAAAGTAAACACTGCCCACTAAAACCTGAGTTAACAAGAATGCCAACACAGCACTAGATCTTTCTTTTCCTTCTGAGTCTATAATGTGTATTTTATCCTTATTTACAAGCTAGGATTATTGGTCCATCTCCTGATGTTGCGAAGGTTGTGGAGGATAGGTAGAGTTGTTAGGAGTATATATGAGATTAAAAAAAGTTTAAATTGGTATGACAGAGATGCTGCTTTGTGTGAGAGGGGGGTGAAATGGCAATCACTTCATTTTGATAAATAAAAAATTAAAACAGTTTAATCATATCAAGAACATCCTGTAATAGAAAATCGTGGCACATGTTTACTGTAATCTCCCGTGAAAAGACATTTCTATCATAACTAAAGCCGTCATGCTTGAAGTGACAGAGATTGGGATGCATTCACAGGAAGTGAATTAATTGCTGTACTAAAAATTTAAAGTGAAATTCATGTAGTAGGAAAGTGGTTATGATGACATTCATTACTGCTACGAAATAAAGTTCTTTGGGATTTTATGCAGATGATACTTACGTGATGTTTTTTAAAAATAAGATAAAAGCTTGGCTTTGAATGGATTCTAATTTGGAAATGACATGCAGGAACCCTGGGCATGTTCTTCTAGACCTAGCTGCAGCATGTATTTCACTAGAAGAAATTGAATTGGAAGCATAAGGAAATCTTTGCCCTTAACAATTGGAAAACGAAGAGGCATCAAACCAGCTTGAAGAAAGATGAACAGCACGTGCTGTTTGCTGTTTTGGTCCTGAAGCGTGACTGTCCAGGGCTTTGGTTCTGCTCAGAGATCTACTAGTTATCTTTTGGTGGGTACGTAGTCAGTGACCTCAAAATCAACTTTTGAAGTGACGTATTTAAAAAAAAAAGGGGGGGGGGCAGGGCAACTAAACTCAAGATGATTTATTGCCACTTGTAATAAGTAAAGTTGCAAAGCAGAACTGAGTTGACACAGGGTGTTAAGGGGCGGTGGAATTGTCTTGTGTCTCTAAAATTCTCTGGTGGTACTGAAAGAACCTGTTGAGGATTAACTTTGGGAACGAGTTACCTAAGCCTCTAAATCTAATAAGGCAGCACTATATTAAAAATATAAAAAAAAATAAATAATGGGGCCCTTAAAGTCTGACTTTGCCTTAGTTTTGTCTGTATTTGCTCATAAAATGACAAGTGTTTGTTACTTTGAGTAGTTAGTTACATTTGTTCCTTAAATAAATTAGTTAAACTGTCTTTTTAGATTGTTGCAGGGATGAAGTAGCTGATGGAGCTTTCACGAGAGCTTATTAAATTTCTCTGGACTCTATTGTCTTTTTTTTTTTTTCTTAGACACATTAGGAATGGGTGACTGTAATAGGAAAAATGGTAATTGATTTTTTTTTTAATTATTTAATGTTTTTTCAGATGAGCATTTACATGTCTCTGCAAGTTTCCATTGACCTAATTAGAACCTGTGCTGAATAGCCACCCCATAGCCACCTTAGAGAGCAGAGAAGGCAACCAGAGTTAGTTGCCAGTTAAAGGTGTTTGGTACAGAAACTTTTGAAAAATGTGTTTGTTGCCAGTGAAGGACGTTGCTGTTCTGCCAAAAGCTGATCCCTTTCGGTGTTTCGTGATGCCTCATTCTTGCCTCCTGCTGGAGATGTCACTTAACGGCTGAATGTGTGTGTTGGGGGTGTTGCTTGCCTCTTGAAAGGGTAAACATATCTGGAGAGGAGGGAGAGGCCAAGAAGGAGCAGGGGAAAATCTGTAATCTGGTACAGCAACAACCTCGTATTAGCTTAGAGACCACTGACTGGAGGGTTGGTTACCATTTCATCGAGCTGCTCCGAATTTCCTCCGTAGATGAACCTGCAGGCGGAGCGTCTGTGCACTCTAGGTGATTCAAGGATTCTCCATCTCTTTCCTTTGGTAGACAGTTTTGAGGAAGTCCAGCCTTGGGACTGGTGCCCATGCTACCCTGATTTCCTCCTGTTAGTCTGAAGGAAACTTCAGCTCTTTGTAGATGTACTTGACACTGGCTTTATTACGCGTGATATGGATGCTTTGAAAAAAACCCACACGTTCTCATTTTCCTTGCAAGTCAAGGCAGGAGTGACAGGAATTCTCGACAGGAATGAGGTACAGCCTAAAGAGAAGGGAGGGTTTGTGTTGCATCATTAATCTTCTCTCTTGTTAGTGTGGTTGTGCAATTTGTACCTGTTTTTATTTCCTTAGGGTATGGTACAGAATTTATCCAAATCAGATTCAGGAGTTGCATTTCACTAGTTGTTAGTTTGTTGGGGAGATAACTGACTAAAAACTAAATCCTGTCACCTGTTGTTTGATGTCTTGGCCCTTGCTTCTTGTTTCAAGTGCTGAACTTCTGCCTGATGGCTATGAACAGCATAAGGATGTAGTTAAGCTTTACTTTAAAAGAAACACCACTTCCCTCCCCCCAAAAACCAAACACCACCAACTAACACTACTTTATGTTTTATTAATTTTTCTGTACAGTTTTGAGCTTTACCTTCCTACCTGGATATTTCTTGAGTACTTTTAAACTTGTAAGAGGTGTGTTTGTACATAAATGCATGCCAGATATGGAAAATCAGAGCACTGAGCAGAAGCTGTTGTCTTTCTGTTAAAATGTGATAGTCTCTTAGAACGTTTCTTCCTAAGAGAAACAGAGAATGAAGTAGAAATGTAGTTATTAAATGGGGTAGCAAATGGAATATATTCCGTTCTTTTTGATTGCAAAAAGGGTGCCAGGTTATCCTTGCTCCCTTAACTTCTGGATACTGGAGTAGTGTGATAGCTTTTGGAAAAGCAGTGCAATTGGTAGGGAGTTCCAGCTACTTAACAAGTAAGTGTTTGAAAAATAATTTCTCTAAATTCAAAGTTGATGATACTTGAATTTAGGATTTCTTCCATTTAGCTTTGTAAAATGAACAGCAATACACAAATCCAAATGATTAGTCACAAAACCATGAATGTTGTTATGCTAGAATTTTAGCTACAAGTGAATTTTTAACTCTTTTTGAAAGATAAATGAGCTTTTATTGATAGGGACCTCATTCTTAAGTGCCCTGGTTTACATCTTTCATCAAGAAGCAAAGTGTTCTGGGTTTTGTTGTGTTTCCTGCTTCCTAGACCCAGAAGCAGTTGAGTTACAAAGTTTCTGTATCTCACCTGTCTTTCCAAACACAGAAAAGTTTCATATAGCTCAGAGGTTTGCACAGTTAGGTAGCAGTTACTGCTGGCTAAATTCAGAAGACAGAATTATTCTGGATAGAGATAAGAGATTGCTGTGCATCTCCCTAGGGAATGCCTTGCTTCTGTCGAAGTGTTTGTTTTCTTTTCAGTCTGGACCATCAGAGAAATGCCAGCATTGTAGTTTGCATACCAGCTAGGAAAAAAGATAGCTCGCTGAGGGCAAACTTTTTCTGGGGAAAAATAATAAAAAAATAAATACGTAAGTACTAAAATTTATTTCAGTAGCAAGTTTGATTTCCTACCCTGGCTCTAATTTTAGATGGATGGTGGAAACTGTGAATGTAGCACCCTTCCCTCTCCCCTCTTCCTTCCAACCAGCTCTTCCTTCCAGTGTGCTCATTCTTCACAGTCTACTGTATTTAGGTTTTGTGTTGAAATTTGTTGTATATGTGGGGCAGTTCTGAGGGGGGAAAAAGGCCACTGTTGGCAAGGAGTGTAGAGTTGAAGCAGACGCATGGAGTAGTGTGCAAGCATATAGGTGTATCTTGATCTGACTGTTACCCCTACTGTTTTGTAGCTCGGGTGTATGGATTTCTGCTGAGAGCTATGTTTGAAGAGATACGAAAGATGCAGAGAGCTCAAAAGGTACGAAAGCAGCGGAAAGATATAAAGTTTATATGTACTCCTGGGCACGCCAAATGTGATCTTGTCTTGTGGCCCTGATCACTTTAGTTCACAGAGGAGATGCCTTAGATGCATCAAAGTGAATCTAAGGGCCAGTTTTTAACTTTTTGTAAGTCTAAAAGTAAGCAGTATGTTGTACAGGTGCTTCAGGGTACATACTTGAGTCCAGGGTGTAGTAAGCAGAATTTTGTCCAGGTCAGTGCAAGAAGAGATTTTCCATCCTATGTGAAACAAGCTAAGTATAGTGCCTTTATACATGGTATCGCAACCTTTGCTGGCAGCTCAAGTAGTGCATCTGGAGTACAGGCAGTTTTTCTTCAGAGCTTTTTTTTTCTTTTTTTTTTTAAAAAAACCTCTTTTCATGCTTGCATTGGAAACAGATGTGATATTCCAGGGAATAACGTAGATGGCTGTGAGGTAAAGGAGTAGGTATTACAAGACTCTTATTTCTGATCTGTAGTTTCTGAAATACGTTTACTGAAAGTATTTTTCTAGTCAGGTTTGGCATCTGGAGAGTACATCTGTATGTGTTTAAGAAGGTGTGTGATATCTACTGGCGGTGTATGTCTAGGAGAAACTATCATGGGAATGCTACACGGCAATCGACCATGTCCTCTACTTGTGCCCCCGCAATGTGGGCAGAAGAAAAGGAAGAAATTTGGACTCAGTAGCGACGACTGGGACTTCCTGGGAGTGCTGAAAGGTTCAATGCAGCAAATTAAAATTTACGCCTGAAGCATATTTGTATTGCACTGAAACCGTAAAGCTTCATTTTACTTTTTTCAGATGTTTGCTTGACACTTACAGGTATTCATTATAGAAAACATCAGTTTCTGAAACTGCTCAGGTAAATTTTGCAATGGTACTGGTTAATAAGTTTGGCTTTGAGGAGGACAAACCTAGATGGCTCAGAAAACTTTGGTTTATTTTTCCATTTTGGACTATAAAGAAGGGAACCTAAAGCTTGTCTTCAAGTTTGTGTTTTCGTGTGCTCTTCACCATGGCCCCTGGAGTTCTTCCAGAATGAACAAATGAAATGGCAAACAGATTGCAAAGTAGTAAATGCTTCCCGTGCCTTTGTTTCAGCAGTCTCTTGTGTTTACCTTAGTAAAGACGTCTGTGTGTGTACAAAGTATGTCATATGCTACTGCTTATTTCTTACAGGAGTGAAGGCTTATCTACCCCTTAAAATAGGTTCCGTGACTGGAAAGAGTCTTCTGAATATAATACGTAACCAATAATGAGATACAGCTCACTACTGACTGTCTTTTCAACAATTAGTCTTTCTGACAAACTGTCACATGCTACTTTTCTTTTAAAATAATTCAGTTTTCCCTTCCTCCTTCTTCCCCATTTGTTTGGGTGAGGTTGTGTGTAAGTAAATGTCCTCTGTCCCTTCTGTGATGAGGATAGCAGCAGCTCTCACGTTTTGGTCAGCAACCTCAGGGCATACTAGAGTCGTTTTGAATGATTACAGAAAAAAGTTGTTTTATATATGATCAACACTTATCTTACTGTTGTAGAGATACAGGTCAGAAAGGAGATCTGTAAAGTTTTTTTTCTTACTTTCCAGGAGAACCTTAGAGCCATGTTTTCTTTTTAACAGTGCATGCAACATGCCTGCATTATAATATATGCAGAATCCAAATATATGGTAAGAACTAGTCTCCACTCAAACGTTGTTGGGGCAATTTTTAATTTTTTTTTAATCAACAGCCATTTTTTATAACTTCCCCTTTTAAGGGGAAAGATGAGATTCAATACAGAGATTTCAAGCTTGCCTTTTCTGGTGTAATTTGAATCATCCAAGAAATAATGATAAAACTCTAAAAAGGAGGCTCGGATTCTCCTATTTTATTTTACAGTGTGGTAATTCCCAAAGTTACAATAAAGATTGTCCATCTTTGCCTTTATTTTAGAAGCATCGCTGCTTTGGACCTTTCTGTTTCTTCCAGGTACTGAAAAATACTGCTTAAAATAAAACATGTAGGAACTTGATGTGTTTGAGGACTCTGTTTTTGTCAAACTTGTTTGAAGATTGTCAGCGAGCTCAAAAGTTAGTGGAAGTAGTTATCGGTCAGTATTTTTGTTTTTTTTTTTTCTGTGGGGAGCCAGATTATAGGATTTTTAAAATAAATGCTAAAAAAGTCATTTAATATGCACAAGAATGTGTGGTTATCTTTTTGTATAACCTGGAAAAATCCGGAACGAAGAGGACCCTTAGAAGTGTATGAAGAAATAGGATAATAGCTTAGGAATAATTGAGGACAACTTAGACTGAAGAAGTGAAGGCCGTTAAAGGGAGTCTTCTCTTCCAAAATTACTTGTTTGAATTAAATTCATTTCAATTCTGAAGTAGATATAAGGCACACTTTTTTAAGAATCAAGATAGTCTTACAAAATGACCTGTTCTCCTCGATCTGTGTCATCCTTAGCATTTCTTTTCTCTTTCTTGGCTGTTTTCTAGTATGAAAGTTGAGTATTGTTTTGCTTTATCACTGTGTTAGGTATAATTTTCAAGAACAGAATGTAAATATCTACTGCAAGGTGCTTTTAACATAAGCTTATCAATTGTGCTGTTTTCTTTGGCTATGAAAGCATATTTATTTTATTGGGAAGATAAACAGATTTTGAAGTTCCTTCTCAGCACATCTAGCCCTGGTACATGAGGCTGATTATAGGCAAGGGAGAATTGATTTAGTTCTGGCTTTCTGTTGAAATATTTGCAGCACATCAGCAAAAAAACTGTCAGGATGGTAGGAGAGGGGTAAACTGGGTAGGGGGAATAGGTGTTGCCAGCTTTATCTGAATAATACTTTCATAGCTATGCAGACTCACAGGTATAAAGAAAAAAACCCACAAAAATGGTGTCAGTTAAAATCTTAAAATCAGCTGCCAGAAGAAAATTCCACATGGAACCAGTAAAGCTTAGAAAGTAGTCGGAAAACAGGTTGGTTAAAGGCAGGGTGCTTTGCTATATTAGTTAAATGCATTTTTCAGGGTTTTGGGAATATCTAGTTCTTATAGAGAGCATACCTCCATTTATTGTGTTCTTGACAGCAGTGTCATCCCTATAGCAGTGTTTTGAGCATTTCTGTTTTAGTAATGTGGTTATTTACTCCAACTTGGAATTCATTTGGGAGCTTCCCCTGCCCTCAACTCATAATTGCTCTAGATCTTTCCTAAATAGGACTGAGAGAGCTTCCTTTGTTTTTTTAATACTGTACTTCCATCTCTTCATGATCTACACAAGAATACTTTGTTTTTCTGGAGCTTAAGTGTAGGCAGAAATAGCAAAGCTCAAGGTAAAGTTTAATGAAGTTGCCTTTGCTTTTTGTTAATCTTTTAGTTATCTAATTTATGACTGGATAAACTGTCAAGCTGAACACTTCATAATGGTCAAGCCATTAGTTCAGGGTATTGTTCTGTGTACTGTTACAGCGCACAAATGTTTAGTAACTTGAAAATGATCAGTCTTCAAAACAGCAGCCTAATTAACTCCACTAGAGCACTAGGAATGGCACTAGATAACTGTTCATTATTAAAAGACTATGAAATGTTATTGAACATAAAGCTTTATTAAAAATAAAACATCGTTTGTTGCTGGAACTTACAAATGAAGGAATCCAAATTAAGGCTGTGTCAGATGGCTTTGGGGTGGAGGAGAAAGTTAACTGAGGTAAGCTTAAAAAGAGTAAGTGATGTGAAGGACTGCAGAATTCCAGATGCTGCGGGGGGGCCAGCAGAGTCCTTTTTATAGCTGCCTTGCAATAATGCTGGATTTCCATTGGCTATCAAGTTTGTTTCTGAACATGAGGAAAAAAGTCCATTTTAGGGCTACCTTCAAGTGTTTTTGGAGAAATCTTTTTATAAAATCACTGAAATTATTGAATATTGTAATCTTCCTTTTGCTGAGTAGCCAAATCTGGTAAAGTCTGTGCAGAATATCTTCTGTGAACCAGACTAGTTGAAGTTTGGGGATTGTGTTGGTGGTTAACAAAGTAGCGACTAACTGGTGAAAGTTTTGCTGGCATAAACTTCTCATTTAAATAAAATGCTAATAACTTTGAAGAAAGTAAAAAAAAAAATCTCTGCATCTGAAGGTGTTGATGATTAAGGACTTTGTCATGCTTGGAGTAATTGCTTTAATTAGCTGTTAAACAGGTTTCAGGGTCAATGTGAGAACAGGTTTCTCTTTCATTTGATTTAGTAGGAGCAGTTAATGATTTTGTTTTTATTATCTTTACTCTCTTCTTTAGAATTATTTACTTAGCACATGGAAGGCAACAGATATTTGCTGTTATAAAATCAATTTCATGCCTGACTAGGCTATCTCTTCCACCTCTGTCATTACTCTTGGTGCTTCGGGTGTTATCTTAGGCTTACTTGTGTTTATACAACTAGATGGCAGTGGGCCTTTCCAATAGTTATTTGGGGATTTCGGCCCCTGCAGGAACAAACAAAAAAATGTTCAAAATAGCTGATTTTAAGTGTGCTTGCACATGATTGTCAAATCCCTTCCTTATAGAAAAATGACTACTTAATTTTGGATAATGTATAAAGCACATAGATACTAAATAATTTCATTTATGTCCTTCCCTTTAAATAGAGGAAAACCAACTCAATAGAGAAAGGAGAAATGTTTATATAGAAACTCCTATTAAGCCAAGTAAGTAAGAATTGTTAGTAAATGTCTGCAAAGCAAGATGTGACAACTAAAATGTTGACATTTAGTGTTTACCATGTTCCATACCTTTCTAATCTATATCTACTGTGTTCATATTTTTTCATTTTGAGCTGATGAATCTAGTAATAATTTAATAGATTGTGGAGCAACTTTTGAATTCAAAAGGACTTCTCAAAGAGTATGTGCAAATTTAGTTGTCAGAATGAAACAATGTTTCCTTATCAGTTTTTTTGGGATGTCTGGCATCTATAACTCAATTAAAATATTGTGATATACAAAGGAAAAAAAAAAGGAGATACTGCAGAGGCAAAGTACACATGCCAAATTCCCACAATGGCGAGCTGTGTTTCTATGGTTTTGGTGTTGAATAAGCTGAATTAGCTTGTTTCAAGTAACTCCAACAGTATTCAGGTTAATACCCTAAATGACATGGGTTTTAGCTGTGCTTTTCAAATGTTAGGTCACCTTGTGTAATATAATAGAAGACAAGGTTTTTCTTCCCATCAAGGTAATGGCCATGTTTTGGGATTTGGGAATTGTTTTCTTTGTTTTCTTGATGGTCACACAAGAACCATCTGTGTGCCTCAGAAATGAGCTACTTCTACTTACTTGTGATTTTTTTTTTAGCGTTTTTTGGGGGTGGAGGGAAAGA
>NW_008825618.1:12013-14400 GCF_000699105.1 Pygoscelis adeliae
GTTGCGCTGGACCTTGTATTCTAGCTGCACTGAACTTGTAGGTTGTTTCTGATAAATAAGAAAGGAGATATCAAACTGGGTCATTGTATCTTTCATAGCTGTGAAAGAGCAGGGTCTCCTGTTATATTCTTCTTCCCAGTTTAAGTGTCCTTGATACTCTTTTTTTTTTTTTGCTTTCTTTTTTTCTCCTGTGAAATACTCAGCATCGCCAGTATTTTCCTTCTCATCAAAAAAGAACTTGTGCAACCTGAGCACCCATGGGTGCACCTGCAGTGCATAGGGATGTAGGAAGCAAACTGCCCTAGAAAGTAGTTAAATGAGGATGTTATCTTCCAGCTCTCACGTCTGCCAGACGCTTGCCCTGCACTGTGCAGCGGTGTCTAAACTTGACGTGTATTGGGCAAGGGGTGTTCTGTGGCAGTGTGGAGGGTGCCAAGCCAGTACTCTTGAGATTTCTGATCTGTCCTTCCATTAAAAAAAAAAAAGGGAGGGGAACAGGGACAGCACAGGGTTACAATCTACATATATGCCACAGTCATATTCCTGTATGCAGTTATAATCACAAGCTAACGCCTTTTCTCCGAGATCTCTCATTTCTCATGCCTTTCAATGCTTTCACTGGAACTAAGATGCTGAGTCTATCCAAGTGGGTTGTTTTATCATTTTTCATGGCTGTGTTTTTCTTGTGTGCTGTGCACATCATCAAAGCTGTTAAAATGGAGCTGAGAAAAATACTACTTCTTGCAAGCTATTGAAATCAAGTTATAATAAGATGTTAGTTTTGAGCCTTACGCTGAGCATTTCAGAATGTTAGAAAATTGAAAATTAGAAAAATGAAGATTGAATTGTCTGAATTGAGTTGGTTGTTGCAACTGAGAAACCAATAGCTCTTTGAGAATTTTGTTTCATACCTGTTCCTCTATCTTGATCAAAGTCTTAAAGTTACTCAGCTATGAATAAATGAACATAAATTTTGATTTTTAGTCTGCTGTGAGGTTTCTAGCTGTCTTTATGTATAAAGCATGTCTAAATGACTTGTAGATGTTCATAATGTTAAAAGGAGTCTTTTGGAGGACTAGTAATTTAAAAAACACCTTTACCTGCATTGTAAAGGAATGAGTCTGTATGAGAAGATACTGCTTTCACCACCACATGCATGCTGTGGAGGCTTGCAGTAGGAGCAAGGTGCTGTTTCAGGAAATAATTCTGATTACTTCTTTTTGATATTGGTTTCCTTTGGTTTTTGTCCCTGCTTGGGAGGGAAGACATCTGTTTTTTGCCTTTTTTTTTTAATAGCACTATTCATAAGAGAGTAGGAGTAGTTGGTCGATACAGCACTTGTTACTGAGCTAATGCCAGCACCCTTATTTGAGAAGATTTGGCTTGGCTGTGCCAGTATAGCAGTAAATAGACCATGAGGTTGTGTTACATGACAATGCTTTTCACGGAATTGTGGTGGGACACACTTTTCCAGTGTAGTCAGGTGCAACCAGAGGTGATGCTGTGCTGAAGCAGTGGATGTTTTGTGGCTGCTGGTTTTTTATGTTTATTTATACACACACAAGTTGGGAGGAAGCAGCAGTGGGAATAGACAGAAATTGCCTAATTTTCTACCAAACGTCTTCACTTTCTGAATTTGTTTTGGAGAAATACCTATTAAGCATTAAATGGAAGGAATCTGAAATTAAATAAAGTAACTTGGTATTGAGATTAGGAAAAAAACAAAGACTTTATGAAGCCCAACTACGTGGTCTTTCTAGTGACTGTTACTGGGCTTTCTACTCCCGAATTGAGCCAGCTGCTTTGGTCATTGTGGGAAGCAGCCAGAGAGAGACAGTCATGTAGAGCTGAGAGGTAGCAGGAACTAAGTGTTACAGAGTCGCCTTCTATAAACTTTGGAGATGCTGGATGTGCGTAATGGCCTCTGGATTTTATTACTATTTAATTCTTGGGCTTGGGATGTGCTGTTTGCATTTGGTTTTGGAGCTCAGTCTTTGTGCAAGAGGCTTCAGTACTTCACTGGTCAGTTTATATGTCGTGGCTGAAAAAGTTGAGAGAAACTGTGTAGTGTGAGGCTTTTGAGGCGGAGAACCAACTCTGGAGGCAAGTTTAATTTGATCACTCTTACTGTGTTAACCTTGCACCACGGTGGTTATTGCAGTGAAGATTTGCCTTGTCTTAGTTTGAGTACTTAATACGAAAGCTGGTTTTGATAGCTGTGTTTGACTTCACTTAACAGATGGTGACACTTCAAAATTGTTCTATACTATTATTTTTGTTATAAATTGGGACTGGAGAGTACTTTTTAAATTAAAAAAACCTTTTATGATTGTGCATATAATTGTAAGGACAAATGATACCTCTTCCTGTTCAGGAGCTCTTCTCTA
>NW_008825618.1:14453-15884 GCF_000699105.1 Pygoscelis adeliae
TCCTGTTGATTGTGTGGCTTCCCCTTTCTGTCATTGCAACTACACTTTTTAAGCAGCATGTGGCAGAGGGAGAAATCCTGGTTTCTGCTCTTGTTAAAATTATTTTAATAGTGAGAAGTAATTAGGTTTCTGGGTTTTATTCAGTGATTAGTTAGTTTGACAGTGAAATGGCAATAGATATCCTAGCCTATTGATTTTTTTCTTTTTTTTTTTTTTAAAGACAATGACTTGAATTATAAGATGTAATTTCACCTTAACTGAGTAATAGCAGCCAACGTCTGTGTTTCCACACCAGCTGTTCAGGAGTAGGACTGAAATAGCAAGGCAGCTCCACCTTCAGCTCAGCTCTTCATTATCTGGGACAAAGTCTGGAACACAACAAAAGAGACGGGAAAAATCCAGATAATTTGCTTATATAAGATGTCATAGAAAAGCTGCAAAGAGAAATCTTTGCTATCAGCTTGTACTGTTCTTGAGTTGTGATTGAGTACCACTCAAGGTTATTTCTGCAGAACAAGAAAGCTGCCTCTGTTACGCACTTTAATGTCCTGGATTGCTGAATATGCAGCCCCCTTTTTCGTGTCCCACTGTGGGATTAGTACATAGGTAAGAGATGGCTTGGTGCTAGAGGCCAATGGTCTCCAAAGTGGGGTGCATCCACAATCCATTGGGGTGCAGGAAAAAAATTTTTTTGGTGCCATTAAAAAAATAATAGAAAATAACTGTTAGTCTATTGACCGAGTCCTCCCACATGGACTCTTCCTGTTTTCTTGCGTGTTCCACCTCCTGGTGGAACCTGAGGCCTGAATGTGAAGATAAGCTGACTACAACAAAGATAGTTACGTGTTCATTTTGTTTATTGACACATTAAATTTAACAGAAGTATTCTCTTTCCTTTCTATCATCCTTTTCTCTGAGATTTAACTAATTCACGTGTTGACTGGTCAGGAGCAAAACATCTTTTGACCTTGTGTGCCAAGATGGCATTGTCAAAATCTTTATTTAAAGGAATTTAATTAAACAAAAAATATAGGTAGGTGATCATTCTGTAAGCATTTTTAGACTATTTAATACAATTAATGATATATTTTAATGTATGTAAGGTTACCTGTGCTGGGGTTTTTACATGTTTTTCAGTGGGAAGCTTTTTATCATGTGTCAAGTATTAATGAAATTTGGTTGTAGATTACCTGTAACAGGCAAAAAAACCACCCAGAATTTAGAATGCACTCAACTGTTTTAATGCTTGATTTGAACTGTTGTCAAGTATGCTTTGTATCCTTTTCTATTTGGTAAGAGCTCTTTGCTTGCGACCATCCTTTTGTGTTCCTTCCTCTTTACTGTGGCTATTTATTCCTGCCTTTTTGTCATCCCCCAAAGTTAAGACATATATAACTTCTATCATGCTGGTTTTCTTTTGTGTAGTTCAAT
>NW_008825618.1:15934-17091 GCF_000699105.1 Pygoscelis adeliae
CAGTGTTTCTGTAAAAGTTTCAAAAGACTGTTGCTTGTGTGTATTATTAGATAAAAAGAGAGGAGAACTAAGCACATGGTAAGTTACCTTGGAATACACTATGTTAAAAAGAGAATCAGGTCAGCAAAAGCTGATATGAGACAAACCCATTTTTTCCATTACTTACTTTTTTGTCTAAAAAGAGTTTCTGCATAGATGGTCTTTGTGAAATGATACCTCTTTTGCTTTCACTCTTCTTTTTTTGTTCGTGACTTCTCACACAATTACTGTGCTTCCTTAGCTATTCTTAGCAACAAGTTAAAGCTGGTAGGTCTGTGGGTAGAATTAAACTTTCGTATTTTTTTTTAAAAAAGGAGGTGGTGATGTAAGCAACAGGTTATCTCCAAGCACAAGTCAGAATTAAATGTTTTAGTACTTCAATAAAATCTTCACATGCAAAAATGACTCCAAATTGATTACATTAATCAATGTTGCAAGAGTACTGAAAGCCTTGCGCGTTTCTTCAGATGGTTAAGTTGATCTGGCTGGTGATGGAGATTACTTAGTTCAAAAGCTTATTGATTTGTTATCCATGACCCCACTTTTTAGACCATCTAAGTAAATTCCATGTGTAGGTCTTTACTATGTTGTGTATCATACACTCTTATTTAAAGCAGGTTATAATCAAATGGTTACAGAATACAAACAAGGTACGTGTAGTGCACATGGACTGAAGCTAAATACAGCAATCATTGTGAGAATTTGATTAAAATTAGTAACTGTTGTATCTGACTAATTTTATGACAAATACCTGCATTAGTACTATGGGCTCAGTTGAGTAGCTGCTGTCTATATGCACAGGTTTTGTTGACAGGGATCCATATGGCACTAAAGCGTCTACTTGAGTACTCTTACCAGTTGAACATCGTAATGATGTGGTCTGCTCTACATGATGAACAGTATGCCCTAAATCATGGGGTGTAATGAGTTAAAGGAAGCAATATAGGAATTTCTATATACACTCTGCAGAGGGACCTGGACAGGCTGGATCGATGGGCCGAGGCCAATTTTATGAGATTCAACAAGGCCAAGTGCCGGGTCCTGCACTTGGGCCACAACAACCCCATGCAGCGCTACAGGCTTGGGGAAGAGTGGCTGGAAAGCTGCCCAGAGGAAAA
>NW_008825618.1:17760-41254 GCF_000699105.1 Pygoscelis adeliae
GCTTAGGGACATGGTTTAGTGGGCATGGTGGTGTTGGGTTGACGGTTGGACTCGATGATCTTAGAGGTCTTTTCCAACCTTAATGATTCTATGATTCTATGATTCCTCAAACTCATTTTTCTATACTGAAAACTCATTTTTGAAGCTGAAGCTACAAAGATGAGGAGGACACAGTGCACTGCATCTGTCACTTGCTCTGCACTGCATGAAGCTCAGTTGTGTATTTTCATTAAGGGTTCCTTATTCTGATAGAATAAACAGACCGTCTTTCCCTCAAAGTTGTAAGTCACAAAATAACACCCAAACATGGAGTATGTGACTAACAAAGAGCATATTTAACACTGAGTATATATTGACACAGTATAACACCACGAAATGGTGTGTGTCGAGGGCCACGAAAATGATCAGGGGGATGTAACACCTCTCCTGTGAAGAAAGGCTGAGAGAGTTGGGGTTGTTCAGCCTAGAGAAGAGAAGGCTTTGGGGAGACCTTATTGCAGCCTATCAGTACTTAAAGGGGGCTTATAAAAAAGATGGCGGCAAACTTTTTAGCAGGGCGTGTTGCGATGGGACACGGGGGAATGGCTTTAAACTAAAGGGAGGTAGATTTAGAGTAGATATAAGGAAGAAATTTTTTATGGGGAGGGTGGTGAAACACTGGAACAGGTTGCCCAGAGAGGTGGTGGATGCCTGTTGTGGTTTAACCTCAGTCGGCAACTGAGCATGACGTCACATGGTATGGAATATCCCTTTGGCCAGTTTGGGTCAGCTGTCCTGGCTGTGCCCCCTCCTAGCCCGCCGTGCACCTCCAGCCTTCTCAGTCAGTAGAGCATGGGAAGCTGAAAAGTCCTTGACTAGTGTAAGCACTGCTCAGCAACAACTAAAACATCGGTGTGTTATCAACATTATTCTCATCCTAAATGCAAAACACAGCACTGTGCCAGCTACTAGGAAGGAAATTAACTCTATCCCTGCCAAAACCAGGACAATGCCTCATCCCTGGAAACATTCAAGGTCAGGCTGGACGGGGCTCTGAGCAACCTGCTCTAGTTGAAGATGTCCCTGCCCACGGCAGGGGGGTTGGACTAGATGACCTTTAGAGGTCCCTTCCAACCCAAACTATTCTATGATTCTGTGAATTTTCAGACAAATTACATTAATGTAAATGTGAAGTACTTGGCATGAAACTGATGTTGGAAGACAACATTTTCTAAAATGTTACCAAAATCACAGTAACAGAATACACTCATTACACTGGGCTATTTTTTAAAGGCCTGTTAAAAAGTCCTGTGTTAGCTCTGGCTTGGTGTGTGCAGGGTTGTTCTTTTTTTTGTGCTTGACCACTACCACTTGCATCAGCCTATAGACATACATACTTACTATGTGTCTATACACATCAGTGTGCACCCACCCACACACTTACCTCTGCTTGAACGGAGATGTCTCTTGGAACATGAATAGCCAGTATACCTGGTGTGTGCCAGCTGGCTAGCATCCTCGTGAGGCTCTCTTCCTGCTTAGTCCCTCAGAGACTTTGAACAGGCCTAAACTTTGGTTAACCTATTATGACGGGTTGCAAACCAGCCACTTTGTCTCCGTTTTAGTAACATTCCCCCTCCTGCCCCAAGGGAAACTTTGAATATTCTGTTTCTGTGGAATAAATTCCCTTTCTATTTGATGGAAAATAAAAACAATATAAATTTCTGTTTTGTTTTGGTTTTTTTTTTCCTTCAAGAAGCCTTAATAAGGATAAAGTTTTTATTGTTCTTGCACAAAAATACATGGAAGTGTTGCCTGTGCATCAGACACCTTACCAACGTACAGTGCTAAATGGAATTCAGAGCTTGGGAAGGAGGGTATAGTAAGATTAAATGCAAACAAAATAATTTGTTCACATCATTGGGGATATATAATACTGTCATATCTTGCTTCCCCCTGCTCCCCTCTCCCCTTTGTGCTTCCAGCTACCTTTACTATATTGGACTTTCATTTAACTGCCTTACTTTGTTAATGTACAATATATGAAGATTTTAAAGTATTTCTTTCTGTGGTATTATGGCTACGCTGCATATGTTACAGGAAAAGGCACAAACTTGGGACGCTGCCCATACACTACTGCTTTGACTCTTCCTTACCTACCCTGGAAGTTAAGGCCAAGAAATATAATTAAAGCAAATACAAAGAGCTGAGATTAGTTCTTTTGATGCCTTCTGAAGTTGATCACACAGTTCGGTTATGTAATAGAAGCTTATTATAAAGACTTACGTGTAACGTACAGATTTTCATGGAAATCTGGGATGATATAAATAATCACCAGTAGGTCTGCCTTCTGAATTATTCATATATGAAAGACAAGATTTCTTTGTCTCTTTATTGGGCACAAATCTTTTTTTATCTTATTCTGTATATGGTGAACATAGTGTTGAAGGTTAGAACAAAATTAGAGGATCTTGCACTGTTGAAGTGTCTGAAGATGGATATTATCCCAATGCTTTTTACTTGAAATGTGCCAGTAAAATATACAAATGGGTGCACTGACGTAAACCAAAGTCTCCTGTTGGCAATAGGATAGTGACTTTCATTGTCGCTGGACAAAGTCCCCAGAATACTCTCCGAGCCTGTGGTGGTTTTTGTTTTCTATAGCTTGGAGTAGTTTTAGTCCAAAAAATATGTCCAGTTGCTTTTTAAACATATGAAACTTCTCAGGTCTGTTGCAGGTACTTGAGCAAGGAAATTTATAGGATAACAAATAGTGAGGAGTGCCCCCTATGAACTTGCCACATATTAGCTTCATTTAATGTTCCTTGGTTATTAAATTGCAAATGTACTGAACAGTTGTTCTGTCTCCATTTTCAGACTATTTATTATCTTATAAATTATTGTCATATCTCAGTTATCTTCTGGATTTAGGAGTTCAAGTGTCTTAATGGTTCTGCAGATTAATCGGTTCCATGCGTTTGAAGGTGCTTGCTGTCCTTCTCAGTACTTTACCATTTATATCCTTTTTGTGATAAGACGAATCAGAAGTGCCTGGAGTATTGCAGATGTGGTTGCTCCATGAATTTATACCAAGGCATGATGTTCTCTGCTCCTGCTGTTGAATAGTTAGATTGTCTAAAGATAGCACAGTGGATCTGTGCAGATTCCCATGAAATACTGCTGAGCAATGTCTTTCCAGGGTGAGGACTGCCCATTTCTTTTTCCTTGGTTTTCTGTCTTTCATAAAGTTATCTATCCAAGCAAGGACGTTCGTCTTATGCTGTGACAGCTTTGTGTCTTTAAGAGCTTTTTGTGAAGGACACTGAAAGATGCTTTTTTTGTTAATAGTGCCTGATGGGACTTCTAATTTGCTTTCCTTGCATGGGGAACCTTCTTTTAAGGTTTGTCAGTCATGATACTGCTTTACAAAAGCTTTGTTAAGTCTTTTGCAATATGTCCTGTTTGTCTGTGTAGTCATTGATACTGTTTTTTAGAATGGTTCCTCCCACTTTGCCTGGTGTAGTTTACAAGGCTTACTGCTTTGTACTTACCCAGATCTTCTCAAAGGTTAGTGTCTCATTAGTCATGTTAGTCTTTTGGTATGACGGAAGTTTCAGTTGAGAAGTGACATTATTAGTTTTTGTATCTTTTCCAGATTGTTCCTTAAATCTTTTTGGGCACGATTTATTGGTTTTTATTTTTTGGCCTGTCAAGAGTTATAATTTTATAATTTCAATAGGCCCATTTTAAAAAATATTTTTTGCTTCTAATAGCCTACGTTTTTCTTTTGCTCAGCCATATGGTTTTCACTTGTATTTTCTCAAATACCTTGATAGATCGTGTGCATCAGTTTACCATTTAGTACAGTGCCGTTAAATAGTGTTGAGATTACCCACAAAGTTTTTCCTTGTTATTAATATTTTGCAAAAGTTTCACGATTTTTCATGCTGTTTCCATTTTTAAAATTAAGCAGAATGCTAGTGAAACCTTCAACTTCTGTTGCTCCTGCAGGAGTGCTGAATCTAAGAACATTGTGCCAGAGTAACCCTTCAACAGTTTTATGAACTTGGTTGGTGTGCTGATCCGAGCCATATCAAGATTTGCTTCTCCTTATGCTTCTCCAAATTTGAACTCTATCACAATTCTTTGTTTGGGCACTGTGCCCCAACCAGGCACTCACCCACTCTGTGTGAGGTCTTGACGTTTGCCATTGATGCTGTTTCTTGGCCTTGCAGCTTCTGATTCCTTCAGCGTGTTACTGCTGTTGTCAGCATCCAGACCACGTTGTGAGCTGTAGTCTAGTTCTTGTCTAGCACAGAATTTCAGCCTAGAATTTCTTAGGCTTCTGAAGCCCTCTTCTATCCTATTTGTTGATGTGGTTAAGTTCCTCATTTGACTTGACTCTAAGGTGGGGTTGTTCCAGTCTTCATGAATGAATGGATTTGATGGCCCATTGTTTGTAAGAGGAGTTAGATGACAAGCTCACTTGCAGATACCTACTTTTGCATGTCCACAGTTGGGAGTAATCCTGCTCCTGTGATCTGTCACCTTTCTGCTTACCAGACTTCCATCCTGCATCTGCTGTGGTATCAGTCTGCAGTTGTCTACACAATGCCTTTGTCTTCCTCTCAGCTTCCTTCTGTTCCTGTCCATAAAGGAGTGTACACTTTGTCCAAGAGGTGTCCATATGGTGGTCTGCTGATGGGGAGGACCCAGCCATGGGTGCCCAGATCCCACTCTTGCTCTTCTGCTTGTACAAGACTCTTCTGTAGCATTCAGTTAGGCTGGAAGTGTTTGCTCATCTCCCTAAATTCCCCATTTCCTGTACTTTGCTGGTTCTCATTTTTTCCCTAGCCATTGTTTCAAAATTTGTGATCCAATAGTCTCCTCCACCAAAATGGCAGGTAAAAAAAAAATTCACTTTTAAGCGTCATCCCTACAGTTTTGTATTCATTTAATCATTTAATAAAGAGTATATGTTTCAGAAAGCTATACAACTCCTAATGTGGGTACATTCACATCAGTGTAAAAGGTCAGAGGAATGATCTTTGCTATCAAAAGTATGTTTTACACTAGTATAATTACAGTTGTGTAGCTTGTATCCCTAGAGATGATTTCCAAAATGATTCTACTAATAGCACATAAGCAGTGGAGTGACAAGTCTTCAGTGAAATTCTGAAGGTCACTGAAGAAAAAGGATCATTAGTAGCATAACTGCTAAAGCTTGGTTGCCTTTGGATTTATGTCCTTTACCTTCCAAAGAATTCTTCTTCCTTTTCCCCCTGAATTTCTGTTCTAGCATCCGTGTTTGATATCATTTGGTGTGGCTTCTCTGAAGCCACACACACACCACCACCACCACACCCCCACTCCAAAATTGTTTAGGTTGGACGGGACCTCTTGCAATCATAGAATCATAGAATGGTTTGGGTTGGAAGGGACTTTTAAAGATCGTTTAGTCCAACCCCTTTCCTCAAGCAGGGTTGTCTAGAGCTGGTTGTCCAGGACCATGTCCAGTTAGGTTTTGAATATATGCAATGTATATATACTCAAATATACACACACACGGTGTGTTTATTTCATTAGTTAGGTGATGGATAATAGATTGGTCAAAACTCCTTTGCCTTCAGGAAGAGCATTATGTAGGTGTCTCTTTTGTACTCAGCTTCTAATTTTTGTAGAATTTGCAGGAACTTAATTATTTTTGAGTCTTCAAACCCTTTATCAAATTTAGTTGAAATTGGCCAGCAAGTTTAGAAGTTAAATGTGACAAGTGAACAGATGTGGGACTGCCTAAGCCTCATTTCCTTGGAGGCTTAGACAGTCCAGGTTAAAAATGTCTCTATTTTTGGGTTCTCTTTGCATTACTAGACTAATGTAGCATGAAGCTGCTCAACTGTGCTGGGAAGTTAAGGGCTGGAGTCCACTGTTTAATGTGTATTGTATGACTGGTGTTATTCCTTTCCAGTGATGAAAGCAATGTATGTAAATTCTGTCCTGGAAATTGTTAAAATACACCTTTCTTATGTGTTAATGATAATATTAACAGACAGTATATTTTCTAAATCTCATTGCTGATGCAGGAATTCTTTCCCACTGTTAGAGAAGCCTTCGTATTTAAATGAAATGTGTTGGGTTCCTTTGTCGCTTGTGAACGTTATTTTTCTGTTTTAGCCTTGTAAGAGTTCACTGAAGTCCGTGAGGGTGTTTCCTATCAGACTCAATTTCCTAAGAGCACATCTGTTACATCTCAGAGGAGGACAGAAGAAGTAGAAGTAACTTCCTAGCAAGTACATCAACTTCAACTCAACAGAACAGCAACTCCACAAGGGTTTGTGTCTTACACAGTAAATGAAGTTGTTAGGTACAGCAGAAAGATTAATGTGACTACTAATCATCTTGTCCTTGGCTTCTCTTAACTCTTAATTAAAAAAAGCCCCAAACCTTCCTGTAATTAAGGCAGCTTCAAAGAAAACTTTGTAAATCCAGAGAACTCATGAAGTGTCTGGGTATGTTTAGGCAAAAAGTGATGCTGTAGAATTTTACAACAGATAGCAGTTGTGGTAGACTGCGTCATGAAAGGAAAACTTTTCCAGAGGATGAAAAATACCTTTATACGTACAGCAAATAATAGACTAGTATGCATGTAAGGTGTCATTCTGATGACTGACAGCGTAGAATCTGATGCTTCTTTCTTCACGCATGGAAGATGTGGTTTAAGATTTGGATCCTGAACACTGCTTGGGTGGGGGAGGTAGATTCTATTTCCTTCACCTAAGTAGTGAAACAGGAGGAGCAGCTCTGCAGCACGTAATGCCACTGGACATGTGTTCAGGCTAAAACTTCTGGTAAGGAAACCCCGCATTGCCTGCTATGGAGAGCTGTTAGATCGCTTTCTGCGAGTGAACATCATGTGACTTTCATAGCATTTATTAATTTTGAAATATTTCTCAAATGACATGGTTAGCTTTAAGAGATGACCGTTTATGGGGGGAAAAAAATAACAGGTAGTAAAGGCAGTTAGATATGCATCTGCCAGAAGTGTACAGTACAAGGAAAACTGCATTTAAAAATGCCTGATTTCAGAAGTAAAAGTGTGTTTACTATTGGAGTCAAAGGCAGACTATGAAATGCTGTCTTGACATGGTATGGAGAGTTAGATGTCTCTTATACTCTCTACTTGGTCAACTGCACCTTTTTATTTCTACTCTCTCCCTTTTTTATCTTTCTCTTCTTCCCCTCCCTGCTGCCCATGCCAGGTGAGTGCAAGTGAGATGAGGTATTGAATTGGTAATTTGAAATGTATGTAATGACAGGAATGCAGCATGGATGGAATTAGGCGATAAACTTGTTTCTGCTTTGTCAACAGTATTTTAAAGTAGCGATAGCCAATTAGAAATGCTATTCAACAATTAATGGGAAAAACAAAAGAGAGGTGTGGTAATTGCATTATGGTTTAGGTGTGCCTTGAGTTAAGTTTAAAAAAGTATTTCAGGTACCAGACGGAGTCCAGGTATTGCTCAGTGGAATAGATAAGTCTGCGTTAAGCTGTCACACCCCGAAGGCTCCTAGCAGCGAAGGCTTCTTGAAATCTATCTACCTTTAGCATCTCTACTTTATTCTTCATTGTGTGGGTAGTTTGGATATATCCATCCTACAGGAAACACTGCTCTTACTGAATGAAAAATGAGAATTGAATAGAACAAATTCACACTTGGATTATGTGAGTTTTACCCACCAGGACATTTCATCCTGGATTTCTGATATCATGAGGTGGAGGTCAAAGGCTCGCTTTCTGTCTGTCAGCTGACTCGTCAAATGCATCTTCCTTTCCCTAAAATAATTTCTGAAGCTATTGGCCAATTGTCACATTGGAAAGAAGAACAGGGTTCCCAAAGGTGCTAGATTTCCTGTTCTGTGACTGTTGAAAGTAGGAGATAAAACGACACTTTTTCCCTGTGAATTGAGGGGGGAACTGAGCCTGTATCCTGTTCCATATAGTGGCAGCCAGCTGGCTGGTCATCATACACCCACTAGATCCTTTATAGGATGCGTGGTGTCAGAGTATACTGTCCAGCGGGGATGTCATGGGCTGTGTGAGAGGAAAGCTGACCTAAGGGGCTGGGCTGCAGGCATTCATGGGAGAAAGAAGACGCATTTGCTGGAGACCAAGTTCTCTCATTTCGCTCCTTGTGCTATGGCATAGTTACATGAGTTGTACTTAAACTAAAGAGTCTTTACAGAATTGATTTTAGGTATTGACAACCCTTTCCATTCTGCTTTAATTCACATTAAACTGAGAGGATTTACAGCCTTGAAATCATTTTGGTGTATGAAAATCTCACACCTAATTTAAATTATTTTACTTTTGTGCTTACATTCTACATGGATGGCTTATAATGTGAATTGGGTAGAAAACATTGTGTTTTCTGATGCAACACACTTTTTCCTATGATTATACAACAGTGTAGTTATTTCAGGTAACATTTCTTTAAGAGGACTGGTGATGTACTTAAAAAAAGCACAGGACACTGAATAGGTGTCTTTTAAATATTTTTATATATAAATATATTATAAGGTTTCATTATTAATACAGATGTTATTAGCTGTTCTGTGACCTAAACAACGTCTGTCAGGGGTGAGCATGGGGCAAACCCTTTCTGTGGAGGATTATTCATAGGACAAAACTCTGTCCTAGAAGTAATTGATTAACTCTTCATAATTGTACATCCTTTAATATGTTGCATTTTGACTGTTCAGAACCGAACATGGATTCTGTTACTATGTCCCCAAATGCCTTTTTTTTTTCCTTTTTGAACTAAAGTGATATCCCACATGATGTTTTTGTAGGTAACAAAACCTACAAAAGTGGTATCCCATGTCATGTTTTGTAGGTATATTTTTGGATTTTTTTTTTTCCTGTTAGCTTGTGAAGGTTTTTCAGAGGTTCTGCAGGCTGCTTCTTCCTCTTTGCATTTCTGAGACAATATTGTTCTCTTCCAGCTTTTGTTAATAAAATAGACTCTCAGTTATTTACACACATAGTAGGCCAAAGAATTGTATTTAATTGCATCAGAAAGCATTGATATGGTTATCAATAGATGCAAAATTAAGAAGCTAAAATAAATCTTGGGGTATTGAATTAAGAGTATCAACTCTCATCCTTTAAATTTCTTACTGGGGTAATTTCCTTGCCCCTGTTTGCTTAGTGAGCAGCGGTAGCAATGGCTTTCACAACAGTTGTTGGCAATTATTAAAATCATAGAAGTTGTATCAGCTTACTCCAGTAGTGATTGTAGTTCTGCTTTATCTTTGTGAAGGACTGTTGTGCATTATGCTGAAAAAGAATTAGGTTTGGGATGTTTTGGTTTGTTTTTTTTATAATAATGTAGAATTATCTGCTACCCCATTTTAAACTGCATGATATGATCTGTGAAGATATTCTATTTATTCTTAGAAACATGTTATTCCTGTTACTCTTTGTTTTTTGTCAAGCAGTTGGATTATCTATGGGATTTGAAGTATTTTTGTAATACTTTTTTCTTTTTCCGTAGGGCGTGCACGTAATGATAAGATATATTCAGTGGGTATCTTTAACTCATTTAACAAATTTTGACTTAAACCTTAATAAAAATTTGTCTTCAGATTAAGTATCATATGTCATATATAATATGCTTTAATTTGCACTTAGCAATTACAGCTCTGCCTGGAAAGGGAAGGTTGATTTGATTAATCACACTTAAAGGCTGTTACAGTGAATAAAAAGGAAAATGGTTTGACTTGATTTCTGGCATAATTGCTTCATTTGGATTGGCATCACCTTCCACCAGTTCTTGAGAAAAGGGGGACTGATTTCATGTAAAAGAATTGCGAAAATGATTAACTGATGCTGAAGTAGATAACATTTAAATACAGCTTTATATGAAGATCAGTGAAAAGAGGAGAAAAAACTCACTTTACAATACCACTACTGTAGTGTATACTTTTTTCAATCTTAACCCCTCAATTACTGCTGTAATCTTGCAATAAGCTTATTGCTATTATTGTCCCTGCACCTAATATAAATAAAAGAAATGATGCTGGGAGGAAGGGGGAAGGGGAAAGTAATTTTTTGCTTTAATAACGTTAACATTTTAGAACAGCTGATTTTGTTGGTCTGTAACAATTTCTTTCTTTGTAATGGTTTCTGAATAAAATAAGATTTTGTCCAACTATGGCATTTGTGGGGCAGAGTTCCAGTTTGAAGTCTCTTTTCCATTTAGAGCCATCTTGCAACATCTGTCTCCTCAACATCTGTCTGTCTGCTTTTCTACCCTTGATGCTTGAGTAAGTTCCTTGATGCTCCAGTTGTATACTTAACCTCTTGCTCAGAAAGTGAGTGCCCTTTTCTGACACTAACCAAGTAACAGTGCTGATTGTGTTGAAATACTGTCTTAATTTCATTTTGGCTTAAAAGAAAGCGGCATTGCATTTCAGAATTAATAAAATAATTGCAACCCAAAATGTCTGTAAGCTTCTTAGATGTTTTAATTTTGGAGGCTTTTCTTGATCCTTGCTTACAAGAAAGAAGGAGCCTTCTTACGCTTACATGTCAGCTTGTTTTGCCGTTTAAACCCAAATTCTTCCTCATTGTTGTACGTATTTCCATGACTGAGGAGCACTGGTCTTGCAGGTGTGCACTACAGGCAGGCAGCTTCGGAACAAACCCCTTGATCATGACATATCAGTAAAAACCAATTTGGCAGAGTGCTGGCTTCCTAGGCACCCAAAATCCACTCTGCAAGTTCTTTTGAGTAATCTGTCTTACTGCTTAGGCTTCCTTCTTAGTAATAAAAACCTCAACTGTGTTAATTCTGTTCTGATGTGCTTCTCGTCCCTTATACTGTTGTCTACATATAACAACTGCCTTCACTTTTTAAAGTGAGAGGTGGTAACTTTTTAGTTTGAGCCTTAATATGATACATCCTGGCTTGTATCAGAACTAGTGTGGCCAGCAGGAGGAGGGAAGTGATCGTGCCCCTGTACTCGGCACTGATGAGGCCGCACCTCGAATACTGTGTTCAGTTTTGGGCCCCTCAGTACAAAAAAGACATTGAGGTGCTGGAGCATGTCCTTTCAAAGAAGGGCAACGAGGCTGGTGAAGGGTCTAGAGCACAAGTCCTATGAGGAGTGGCTGAGGGAGCTGGGGTTGTTTAGCCTGGAGAAAAGGAGGCTGAGGGGAGACCTCATTGCTCTCTACAACTCCCTGAAAGGAGGTTGTAGCGAGGTGGGTGTCGGTCTCTTCTCCCAAGTAACAAGTGATAGGACAAGAGGAAACAGACTGAAGTTGCACCAGGAGAGGTTTAGATTGGATATTAGGAAAAAGTTTCTTCACCAAAAGGGTTGTCAAGCACTGGAACAGGCTGCCCAGGGAAGTGGTTGAGTCACTGTCCCTGGAGGTATTTAAAAAATGTATAGATGTGGTGCTTAGTGACATGGTTTAGTGGTAGACTTGGCAGTGCTAGGTTAGCGTTTGGACTTGATGATCTTAGGTGTCTTTTCCAACCTAAACGATTCTATGATTTTCTCAACTGTATTGTATTTGTATAGGTCTCCTGTATGTTGTGAACAACATCTGTTATCTTTTCTCTGTTTTCCAACTCTTCTTATTCCAACAATAATTTTCACGTGTAGGCAGTATCAGTGCCAGAGTTATTCTTGTGTAATAACTTCTGTGACAGCCGCACAGTCAGCTCGTAGTTGCTGAGTGTGATATGAAAACAGCCCAGGAGCTGCTTTCAAGGCCAGTGTCTCTGTGGCCTGATAGTCTGGGTCTTCAACTGAATTTCTGTTGCTTTATGGGAGAATTTCCTGTTCCTGTTCTACTTTAGACTCTGCTACTTTGTAGGGAAGGGATTGAATCCTGGGTGGGTGTTTTTTCTTTCTTGTTCCTCTCCTGAGATCACCCTTTGTTTCCAAGTCTTCAAATTCTGCTGCCCAGCAAATGAAACTTCACAGCCCTGCTCACACTATGTGGCCCCTGCTCTACCACCCATGGCCTCTGTTAGGCTAAGAGCTGCCACCTTTGGCTGACAAATAAGAAAGTATGTGAAACCGTTAGGCATGCTCTTTTTTGGTTTGGGCATGGGTGCTGTCATGCCTGACTACATAGGCTGTGTGCTGGCCTCTGTGGGATGATGGTGGCAGGTGTTCACCAAAAACTGGAGCAAATCTGACGATGGTGGTCTCCCTCGTCTATGTGTGCATTCACAAAGTGGGTGTTCATGTCACCTGTACCAAAGCAAGGCAGGTTTTGCCATAAGCAGCACCTATACGGCTTATTCACATCTTGCATATTCTTGTACTGCTGCAAAGCATAGGTTGGACAGTAAGTGCAGTGTAGTACATATTGTGAATACTCTAAGCACTTTGTTGCTTTGTACTGTATCCTTCAGTGTCTTTAAGATGCAGACTACTTAACTATAAAGTTAGAAGTGTTTCAGTATGGCTACCTTGAAACCCTAAGCTAGAAGTCAAGATGCTGCTCCTAATTTTATACTCCTGCTCCAGCATTTATAGCCTTGACAAAGATGTAGTGAACTTGAGAGTGGGGACAAGATTAAAAAAGAATCTCTGCCAATTGAAACTCTTTCTCATGAAGGGAGAAAGAGAAATAGGCCACAGGACACTTGTTTCAATTTTACCGATTTGACATCATGAGTACCTGTAGTCCAATAGATCTTTCTCAAATGTGCTTGACCTTGCAGAGGCATGAGGAAGTCTAATTGCTTCTAAGGAGGAAGTTTTGCCATCCAGTGGATGTATTGTCAACTACTTCAATGAAAAAATGATTGATTTATGTCCTGTCTCTGCAAAAGATTTAAATTATTCATTATTGGGTAGTTTAGGCATGCTGTATGTCTTTCAAGTCCTGTCAACCAGTATTTTTGGCTATGACCTGAAGTGGTGGAGTGTAACAGTTATTTCGGTTCCTGGTAAAAACTAGGAGCTTCATAATGCACGGTAGCTGTCAGCAAAGACAGTGATGTATGGTGTACATTCTTAGTGAATGTGATTTCTGAATATCTATAACTGTTCATATTACCTTCCCAACAAATCTGTGCATGAGCGTCTCTTAGGATGGTGGGAGGAGACGTGTTTCCTGAGTGTTGGGAAAAAGCCCTTGAAGTCCATTTTGATGAAGTAGCTGGTAATAATAGGTTGTTTGTTTAAAAAAACAACAAAAACAAAAAAAAACCCAAATGTCAAACCCCACCCCACCCCATCCCCCCAAAAAACCCCAACCCCATTCAAAAATAAACACGAACAGGAATTACAAAGGCGATTAGCCTAGTTCTGCTTCCAGTGAAATTGGTCCTAAAATGGTCATCACCTATGGCATGCTACCATTATTTAATGAAAAAAAATAGCAGTAGTTGGCAAAACTTCTAGAAACAAAAGATCTGAAAAAGAGGTGTGGGAGCAGAACATAGGTAGAGCTTAGAGTGGGACAGGCAAAGAAGAAAAGGAATCTTAACGTGCTGAATTTGGCTTCCAACCATACAAGGTTACACTTGATCCCACTTCTGTGATTGTGTAATTGTTTGTGAAAGGATATGAAACATGAATGACAATAAAGAAGTAAACAAAGAATCCTGCACAGTTTTTTAGCCTTTATGACCACTTCTTGTAGGTCTTCTGAAGAGTGCGTAGACTGTTGTCAGAAATGTTGCGTGGAGTGTACTGCCGGTGGCAGACTAAAGATGTTGATTAGGAGATTCTAATTTGTTATTGTTGATTATAGACATAGTATAAGCCAGTGAGAATAGGTGTTACACTTGCTTCTGGCCTTTCAGTGAATTTGTAAAAAAACACCACTATAAAGAAGAGCTGTTAATTGTGAATTTGCAACAGCATATACCACAGAGAAAAATGTTTTATCAAACTACGAAAAATTATAACCTCTAGATTCATGCCTGAGGAGTTTGTGACTATGACGGGGCAATCACAAGAAAGTGGAACAACCCCCACCAGAACCCTCAGGCGTTTTTAAAGAGGTTGTTAATTTTCTTTTATAAAAATTGACATTTATTTATTTGCATTGTTCTCTCTACTGCTTAGTAAATACTGAAGAATTATGTAGAAACTTTGAAAGGTTTCTATCTATCTATGTAGAAACTTTGAAAGGCAATATCCTTTATTCTATTGATATGCTTCTTTATTTTCCAGATACAATCTAAAGAAATGTATAATATAATTATGGCTTAATCACTGAATTGACAATGAGGTGATGTTTTGATATACCAGTAGAATTCGATTTTAGGTAGCTTTCAGACTTGGTTAGAATGACTGGGTTGGATAATTAGGTTTCCAAGTAGCATAAATAGAAGCATAAGTAATGTTAAATGTGAAGACCATGTCAGTCGGCAACAAAATGCCATGTCCAACTTCCTTGAAAAGATTATCTTGCAGTGCCTTTGAAATTTAAATGTTATTTGCAATGTCATGTTAGTCAGTTTGTGCTGGGAGGTTTGCAGCTTCGGGAACAATTACACTATTCTCAATTCTTCGCATTAATAACTGTGTGGACAGGACACATCAGTAGCCACTCTTAGACATCATCAATAGCATAAACTGCTGTTCAGACTCAGTACTGAAGTCTTCAGCCTTTGTATTTTGCCTGGCTTTTTAGTTCCTATTCGGTTAGTTTACACTGAAATTGTGTAAGAGAAGAATGTAGAGATTTTGGGAGGCAGTTGTAAATGCAAGAGCCTGTAGTTGGTTATTGAATAAGATAAGTAGTAGTTGCACTGAAAATTGGTCTGTGGTCAAGAATTTTTTTAGTTTAAAAGCTTTGCAACCTTGCTATATTCCTGAATAATCATCTCATGGGAACCTGGTTTATTAGGAATTTCATACTAAGATACTTCAGGTTTATATATTGGTGAAATGAAGAACAAACCCAAATGTTTTGAAACATTTGGAGCATGGGATTTTTTTCCTAACATTGGTGTCTTTTTTTATAATTTTGAACTTATCTCTAAACTATTTAAAGAGAAATGCATCATCTTTATTGACACTTATTATTATATAAAAATGTGAGCTAATTAGTTTCTAACTAGTTGCTAGGTGACTATTTAAAAAGATGGCCCTATTCACCTTGCTATAGGAATTATGTGCTTGCTTGCATAGTAAAAATGAAAAAAATACCAGTGTTGGGAGTAAAAAGTGTTGAACCTGTAAATATTCTTGCAAGCAAACACCACCTGTTTATCATGGCCATGATTGCTGATGGGTAACAGATATCAATTCTCCAAGAAAAGAGTTTCCTCCTCTACTTAATTAAAACCTTAAGTTATTTTCACTTGTAAGCTGTAGAACATGCATGTGTGTCTGAAAATTACTGGATTTTTTTTTTCACTTAAAATTATTGAAATTTGGATTATTTCTGTGAATAACTCGAACATCTAAATTTAACCTACAGCCCTGTACAATGACCCCATGTTTAGTAGTTCCTGGTTTGAATAATACACAGAAGGTAACCTACCGTACTGAAGTCTTTCAGCTGCCTAGATACTGCTGTCCTCATTGACATAAAGGTCACAGGTATGTGTCCTGGCTTCAGCTGGGATAGAGTTAATTTCCTTCCTAGTAGCTGGTACAGTGCTGTGTTTTGGATTTAGGAGGAGAACAAAGTTGATAACACACCGATGTTTTAGTTGTTGCTAAGCAGTGCTTACACCAGTCAAGGACTTCTCAGCTTCCCATGCTCCGCCGACTGAGGAGGCTGGAGGTGCACAAGAAGCTGGGAGGGGGCACAGCCAAACTGGCCAAAGGGACATTCCATACCGTGTGACGTCATGCTCAGTACATAAACTGGGGGGAGTTGGCCGGGGGGCGGTGACCGCTGCTCGGGGACTGGCTGGGCATCGGTTGGCGGGTAGTGAGCAATTGCACTGTGCATCACTTATTTTGTATATTCTTTTATCATTATTATTATTATTTTCCCTTCCTTTTCTGTCCTATTAAACCCACGAATTTTACTTTTTTTCTCCGATTCTTTCCCCCATTCCACTGTCGGGCTGGGAGTGAACGAATGGCTGTGTGGTGGTTAGCTGCCTGCTGGGTTAAACCACAACGGTATGTCCCAAATTACAACACATACATTAACAAAATAGTTTTCAGTAAAATAGACTTTCTAGATATTTAAGGAATCCTGTGGAAATTCCCTCCTTATCCACTTCTCCCCCACAAGAATCAGCAGGTAAAATACAGGTGCTAATCACAAGGGTGATTTGTAAATTGGGTAACAGAGTATGTTAGAATGTGAAAACTGTTAATTTTTATCAGCAGAAACCTGGACACTGAGCATCTTAACTACTGTAGGGGAAAAAATAAAGAGCTAGTTCACCATTATACTTTGTATATGTTACTCAGTTATCTCATTTACTTATTTGCATTTATTTGTTTGCCCGTCTTTACAGTCAGATGTTTTGAAAAATAGTTTACACATAGCTAAACAGGAACTATGTGAAATAATGTGCTTTTGGGTTGAGCAAACTTAATATGTTAATCTTGGCTTAATTTAATTTGTTCTAATGGTAGTGGTGAATTTCTAAATGGTTCATTTGGTGCTTAATTATTGTTTAAGGGATGTAGTATACTTTGAGAACACTGATATTGGCGTCAAGTGCAAAACCCATTCATCTGGGAACATTTCTTGTCTTCCTACTGTATAGGATATGAGCAACAGTAGGAGGGAAAATCTGGTGATTTGATTGCTTAGAGACAGTAAAGGTTTCTTCTAAAAAGGCTTTTAATGTCACCATACATTTTATTTTCTGTGATGTAGTGTGAGAGGCATAGTCACTGTTAGTGAATGCTTCAAGCTGATGGTCTTCTATTGACCTCTTAGGAGGCTGTAGGAGATCCTGAACCAATGTCAGAGACGGGGCTCAGAGGAGGTCATGTGTGCATATGAAACTCACAGAGGTTTTTGATATTTTCCATTTATCCTATTTAGTAAGAGGAAATATTTACATTTTCCTTTACGGAAAAGATTTCCAGTTCTAAATGCGTTCAGTGGTTTTTAGGCAGCCTTGTTGATAGTATCCTTACCTGTTTATAGAGCAGATACAGTGCAGAACCTGGTACGTTGCCCACATTATGATGTTAAAAGTACAGGTAAAGTAATGTGTTAACATGGTAAGGTACTGTGGAGAGTGATACACATGTAGAATTACACAGTTGCTCTGAAATCACGTTTGCCATGCTTCTTTGAGAGCCTCACCTTTGGTGTTCCCATTAATCCATTTTCCCAGGGACCTGTTCTGAACTTAGACTACTCAGGCGGTTCAAATAGTTGTTGAGAGGGAGAAGGGGAGAAAATGGCTCACCCTTAGGTGAATGCTTTTTGGCCTGTATGGAAACAGTGCAAGTATTAAACTTTCACAGTTTTATTTACTTTTAAAACATCTAGTATGTACGAGCATAAGACAGTGTAAGTTGTTATGAGTTGCGTTAAGACTTAGAGGTGGAACATAATTGGTTTAAACATTCGTACAACTGCACCTCCTGCAAAAATGATTCTGATAATACCTTTATCCCATCTAAGCCAACATGCCTGTTCTCTCTTCCCTCATCTTCTGTCCTTACTCAGGGTCATCTAGTGAATCTGAGTGATGCACGTGGTACAATTGAAATACCATCTCCACAGTGAACCTCAGAACAATTTATACTTCTTTGTATCTAGGAAAACTATCAGTTCATTTGGTGGCTCTCAGTTGGAAATGCTGCGCCTCCAGGTGTAAATAGAAAGGTCACGGTGGGGAGTTGCTTCTTGTTGAGTGAAGGTGAGATTTGAATGCAAGCAGTAGGAGATAGGTTCGTATTTTCTACTGAAATTACCTTCAGGTTGCACTGTGACAGGGCTATAAAGTGAAAAGTGACAGACCTGTCCAGCAACGCACTCCTGCAACGTGAGGGTAGCATACCTCATTAGTAAGACTTGTTCCTGAGTGGTAGTGGAATGAATTGAGGGCTCATTTGCTTTCATGGTGTGGCTTAAGTTGTCTCTCTGTAATATGCTTCAGTCTTGTGATCTGACTGAGAGCATTAGCAGTCACAATTATCACGCTAGGAGCAGCAACATTACAGTTTGGCACACCCAGCTGAGAGTAATCACTGAAAGTTGTTATCAATAGCTTTGTACCTCCCAGGTAAATAAGTCCTCAGCACTGTTTCCAATGTTGTCTTTCCGTTGGTGCCTCCCTTTTCTCATCTTCTTCCTCTGAAAACATTGTTAAAATCTCTTTTGTCTGGAAAAGAAATCAAAGCAAATTCTGCCTCTTCAATACTTTTTTTTTTTTTTACCTGGTATGCTGCCAATTCCTATCTGTAGGATTAATATATCTGTATTTATTTTCTCAAGATGACCCATGCAATTAAGTCATATATCCTTACAGTTTTCAATGAGAAATAGTTATCTTTTCCAACTTGGATTTACAGATCTAGTAGGGCTGGTAGGCAGTATTTACTCTTCATTCTTCTTACGTGCTGGGTTATGATACTTGATCCTTACTTCAGGATCTAATGAGTTTCCTGAGGTAAACAAGAGTCACTGGTGCATCTCTTGTTTAATTTTATGTAACTACCATTTAAAAAACTTGATTTGCCCTTTTTTTTTCCCCTCCAATAACTTGAGTTTGGGATGACTAATATTTCAAACTGTATACAAGTTTCTTCAATTCCTTTAATTCTAGTTGATATTGTTGGTATATAGTCTTCTAAAAATCAGTAGGCAAAGTTAGTGATCACAATACCTGTGTAAGGGACATTTAGATTTCTTTATCCCTCCCTGTCCACCTCTCCAGAATCCTCTTGCTTCACCATTCAAAGCTGAGTCAACGGTAATCGTTGCTTCAGTGTTCAAACTAATATTTTGTCCCCAAAATACTTCTTCATTAAGATTCTTGGGGCAGTGAGCTGAAAATGTTTTAAATAGTTTTGTTGACTGAAGAGTCCTGAGAGCTTATCAACTCCCAATTTTTATCTGTTTAGATACTCTTTCTGCCTTTTCTGTCTGAAGGGAGGAGAAAATCCAAAGAAAAATCAGATATGTCAGGTGATCTTTGCACATTACCTTTTTTCCCCCTTTTTCCTTTTTCCTTTTTTTTTTCTTTTTGCCTTTTTCCTTTTCTTTTTTTTGTGACTACCATTCTGGGACTTTCTTGTGCTGTACAAGGCACAGCTGTCTTTCCTATAATACTCCCATGCAATGACCAGATCCAACTTAGAATGCAGTCGAAGGAAGTCTTCTTAAGTCTCCCTTCCTTTCTTACGTATTGCAACTCCGACTTAGTGGACATCTGTCTAAAAGACTGGCTGGTGACATTTTGTCCTGAAAAATATGTCCATTCTCTACCAAAAAGCTAAATTCTGTAGGTAAAAACTCACTTTTCCATAAACCCTGCTGCTCATAGATGTGAAACAATCCCTCTGCTACTGAAGAGGGATGCAGTGCAGTTTTATGTACTCACTTTTCTAAGTTCAAAATTTCAAAAGGTTGCAAGGTTAATTCTCTGTTAGCGTATCTGTTGAAATATTTCAAGACCCATATCAGATGATTTCAACTTGTCTGCTCAGCCCTGAAGAGAATTTTGAAGCACCAGTGGGAAGTGCTGAGAAAGTTAACTTTTCCTTTTGAACACTAAATTTTGCTTTTCCTATTCTGGTAACCGAAAAATATCGCTAATTTTGGTCTCTAAACAAACCAACCCTGCTCCGGTGAAACATCTTTATTGTTTACAAGCAGTGTCACACATTGAATCTATTTGAAATCTTATTTGAATCTGTGACCCATCTACACATTTAATGGGATGTATGAACTTTTAACTCTGGCAAGACCTGTTTTCTCTCACTTGAATTTACCAATTTACTTTAGCAATTCCATTACCAGGATATGTAGTTCTGATGTTCGCTAGGACAGCTGCTTGCGTAGGGTCTGAGTACAGTTGCGTTGCTTTGCTTCTTGGAGATGTAGTAAAGATACACTGTTGATTTTATTCACCCCAATTCAGTGATACTAGGTTCTAAGCATGCAAATAAGTTTTGGCTGCCTTTGTCTGTTCCTCTGGTTCAGTAGTAGAAGGTAACAGATTCCCTTTCCTCTCTGACAGCTACTATATGCTTCCCTATGATCCTTTTAGCAAGTAGGACTTCTAAACATTGATAGTAGGGGTGCAGACACAACCCAAAATGCTAACACCAAAGTTCAAAGGCTAACCCCAGCTCGTGACAATGATTTCTGATTCCTAGTATAAGCAAGCTATTTTCTTTCTCTTTCCTTCTAGTGTTGTTTCTATACATTGATTACTGGTATGATGCTCAAGAATTTTGCGCTGTGTAAGAATTTATTTTTATCCTTGTGATTTCGTTATTAATATCTAAATCTCACATGATGCTTGTCTTGTTTTTCTCTTGATATAACTTTTGGTATGTATTTCTTTTTCTATATGAAAGTGCATGTTCAGTTATGATGAATAATCATAAATAATCTGTAACAATAAACTTACACCCTAAAATACTCTTAAATCTTCAACTATTTTGTTCTCAAACCATCAGAAAAGCAAAGGCATAAAATACAAGTGGTTTTACTTTCATAACAATGGATAAACATATCAATAATTTAAGTGTATAATGAAATGTTTAATGTTGCAGTCATGAAATATTTGTGTAAACTGTACTTTTTCATTGTAGGATTTTCTTTTTGAGTAAATGCAGCATCCATTTCTATAGCTATTTTAAACGCTGAGATTACCTTTTTTAGAAGGATCATAGTACAGTGTGTATAGATTGGAGACTGATGATCCTTTTTGATGACCGAAGTGATGCTTTGGCAAAATTTTAGAAACTAAGTTTAAAAGAATTCTGTCTAGAGACAACACAAATATTTAAATTTTGGGGCAGAGTTTTCCGTGAGTTCTTACTCCAGCATTTACTGAGCTGACTGAGAAGTTTGTCCATGTGCTGGTAGGTCCCAGAGTGCTGTTAGCCAAGACCAGGCATCGTTTCCCTCAGGCCATGGGACACATGCAGTGCTACAGACCACTTGGTTGGACAGAGGAGACCTGCCTGGTTGGGCAAAATGTCAGCTGTTGTCAGCCTGGTAGACCGTGACCCACTTAAGCTTGTTTCAGTGGGTTAACTATACACGGGTACTTGTATGATCGTGTTATTTCTGTCTTATGGAGAGGTAATCCCAGATGTGGGAGGGGAAATCGGAACAGTAACTTTTGGTTAATTTGTTCTTTTTATTTGTTGCTCTTCTCATTTTTTTTTTAAGACCACCATTCTCCCCTTGCAAATACCTCTGTTGGTTTTGCCTGTAAACCAGTCAGGAAAGCTAAGGTGCTGGCTGTTGCTTCAGCTGACCTTCTCCACATCTCAGAATACCATCCTGGACACTGAGCTCTGGGAAGCTTTAAGTAAAAGTTGCCAGTCTCCACTCTGCTCCTGAAGTGGGACAGAAAAGCACGATATGAAAGCGAAATTTATAGTGTTGTGGGACATGGGTGCAGCCAGGAACTGACCTTTTACTGTGATAAAGCTCAGCGTCACAAGCTGGATTCCCTTTTAAGAAACTGTAGTGCACAACTACAGGAGTGAAACACTCATATAATACAAGAACTTTGAGAAGTAGATATACAGTGATGCTAGAGATAAAACCATTGCTCTCACCAGCGAAAACAAAAAATTCAGATGACCCTCCTCCTCCACTTCCAGTCTAAAAGTTGACTTAGTTTGTAGTTTCTCTGTCCTATTCAGTTAGCTATCGAGCAGAACAGTTACTGTATTTTGTCTGTATGGAAATACATGGATCTACAGAATCAAAGATGGTCAGCAGAGCCTTTAATTGAGCATTCTGGATCTTCATCTCCAAAACGGTCTCAAGCTGCACTCTATCACATGCTGTTTCTAGACTTTTCAATCTCACACAACTAATGCAACAGGTTGCACCCACAAATCATAGCGTTTCGAAGACGAAATGTTGGTTAGTTTAGTTTCTTTTGTATTAGGTTAGGAAAGAGCATCTCCTCCAATTCTCTCCTGATGAAATGCTGGTATTATAGACCTTTGTTATTTCAGCTGCGGTAAATCTCTGCAGCTGAGCAATTTTTTCCCTTTGTGAAAGTTAGACTAAATGACAGATACAGAAAGCAGCAGTGCTGGACCTTAAAATGTCCCACAGTGACTGTCTCTTCTCCCTTCAAATTTGGTGGTGGTGGAGCATGTAAATACTAAGATTTTTGAGCTTTTGGGAATGAAACCAAGATACAAGTCAATAGGTTGCCTTTTTTCCTAGTCCTCTGTATAGCTGAGCAGAAAGTAGAATTATTAAAGTACCCAAATTCCTGGAGTATTGTTAAGAGCTGCCTTATTGCTGCTGCAAGTCACGTTTATCTCTGCTGCTGTACTGCTAAAGTCAGTCCCGTTACTATGGGGCATAGAACTGGTCTGTAGAGCATTTCCTAAGACCCAAGTATATGCTAGTCTTTAGGGTTGAAGTTTTTTCAAGGAATGACAAAGAAAGAATCTACTGACGGTTTTATTTTCTAGTCTGTGCCCCTTCTAGTCATACCTGCCTATTTGTTAGCTCCTTACTGTGGCCTCCGTCCTCTCTGCAGCAGCAGTGCAAAAAAAAAAAATTGAAGAACGGAGAATGGAGAGGTTTTGACATTTTGCAAAATGATTTCATGTTGCTTCATTACACTGGAATGAGAGTGAAATGGGGGGAGGACAAGAGGATCACCGAGTCCTTTCTGAAGTGGAAAATTTAGAACTAGCTTTTCAGAGTCTGAAAGTTGTGTTTTAAAACAACTCCTAAAAGTTTTATTAATGTTTTTTACTATTTAAGGCTAAAAATAATACATGTAATCTTACTGAGTGGAAATCCAGTCTGTTATTAAAAATAAATCATCTGTATTTATTTTTAACAATAGTATATACTGTGTACAAAGCAGGCTGAGTTGCAGAATGTGCAAACGCCATACAAACTATGGTCATATTGCTGTAAATGTCTCATGACATGTGGAGGCAGCAGACTAGTCAGCAAGGATAATTTTGATTTCCAAACAATAACAGCACCATCTTATATTTATGAATCCATCAGGTGTAGTTAGCTGTTTGGTAACAGCTAACAGCCCAGCAAGCTGGCTGTTTGGTTCCAAATTTGCTAAGAAATATGAATACCCTGGAGAAAAAAAGGGGTTTTAGAGGAGGGAATACTATCTGTTAAACGAGGTGATACGACTGAAAAAAGAGAGCAAACTTTCAAGAACTGTTCTATCATTAGAGCTGTGAATATGCTAGTATTTGACGGAGTGTGAAACATGAGATGTCTGTTATAAAATAAATCAAAATCTTAGTAACAAGTCTGCCTTTGAATGTGTTCCTCAAAATCAGAAATCTGTAGTATAAAACTGAAATGGTCTACTGTTTCCTTCATTTTCACTGTGCTGTCACTGTTCTGGCAGGG
>NW_008825618.1:41281-63030 GCF_000699105.1 Pygoscelis adeliae
GATGAGTGGTGTTTGCTTGCAGAGAAATGCCGGAGTTGAGAGGTGGAAAAGGTAGAAAGCTGAGGTGGTTCCTTCCCTTGGGGGCTGGGACTGAGGGGCCGCCTTCATCCCTGTGAATATCATTTTGCTTCCAGCTGGTACTCGTGTATGGAGCCATCAGAATTGCCTTGCAACTATTAGTATTTTTAAGGTGCTGTGTAAAAGTGTGTTAGCAAGAATGCTGTTCTGCACTAGGCTCTTTCGGTTATGATAGTTGTCTGTCTAGGCAAAGCAAGGTTTTACTGTAAAGAATAAAAAGTAGGTGCCCAATACCTCTGAAAGTCTTATTTTAGGATTGTGTGCAAATTAGAAATCTGAAGACTCAGATGTCTGCATCTAAAGTATTTAGGTGGCATAATATGGAGAATATTGTAGGCTAAGTTCCCATGAGTTGCTAAGCTTCATTTCTTCGACTTAGTATTGAACAGTATAGATATTGTCCCAAAAATAGACAGCTTTTCAACTGCAGCTTTCCATCTCCTTTACCTAAAATTAAATGTATCTGTGTATATACATGTGTGTATACATATTTTTTTTTAAAAGTACCTCCTGTATAATACTTTCATGCCCGTGTTTTTATTAATGGAGATGCAGTTCTTTATCCTGGAAGCTTGTAGTCATTTGGTCTCTGACGCTGACAAAATGGACGCTCAGGGAATATCAATGCTATGTGCTACTTTGCAATGCCGTGAAGCTAGTGTGAATACTGAAAGCAAACATTATGCTGCCATTTCCTCACCTGGGCTGCACATCGCTTCTCGGTGGCATTGCGACTCTCCTGCTTTTGGGACTCCAGCTAGTTTTAACCTCTTTCTCTGTGCCACCTGTATACGCTGTGCAGCCATATGTTGGTAGCTACTGTGGAATCAATCTTCATGACTCATTTGCACAATTTCAATATGCCTATAATTTATACTGGTGAAACTGTGTTCCTTGTCTCTTTCTCATAAAAGATAGCTTTACTTATCATCACCCTACTTGCTCTGGATATTAGTGTCTGAGTTGTAAGCAGTGAGGAACAGTCAACTGTAAGCAACAGAGCCAAAATCTTGGTAGAGGTACAGAGGTAGGTGTTGCAGTCTTTCTTCTCAGTGTCCTATATGCTGGAATTTGTAAAAGATCCAGCTTTTGAAGTAGCAGGACTTGCACCGTGTAGGCAGTGTCCTTTTCCGATGTCTGTAGTGTTACCAGAGTACAGGAACTGGGCTTGTGGGTGAGTCTGTCCTTGGCTGACTCTCTCACAAATTAGCTAGAGAGAAATAATGAAAACATGTTTAATGTTTAATTTTATATTCTTCCCTAAATTCTCTATGAATTTAGCAGAGACAGTGACCCGCATATATGCTTCAAATTACCAACGTGAATAGGAATCACCAGGGTCACAAAACCTGATCCCAAAGGACACATCAGACCGGCAGAGGTCCCGGTTCTCAGACTGGTGCCAGAGGCTCACACCTGCTTCATAAGAGTGTGCACCAATGGGAGGATGGAGGATGAATGTGGTTTCTCTAGGCTTAAAGAAATATTTAAGCCAGAGTTCAATGAAAAGTAGCAGACAGCTATTTCTTCAGCGTGAAGACAAAGTTTAAGACGGTTCAAGAATCTTCTGTGGCAGGTACTTCAACGCCAGTTTTGGGCGTTCATTTGGAAGAATGAAGTTCATGGCAGGAAAAAAAATTGAAAGGGTTAATAGTGGTTTGGTTTTCTTGTTGTTTTTGTTTGTTGTTTTTTTTTTTTTTTAAGATTCTGGTCATGTAAAAAGATCTTTGGCTGAAGTTCACCCAGGCAGGTTCACCTTAATTGGTGGATTATCTACCAGGGACTTTGGTCAAAGTAGAAGGGATTGAAGTAACCTCACAGAGAGAACGAAAACTTGTATGGCAACAACACTTCATCTAAATAGTGATTCTCTTCACCAAGAAAACTAGGTGAACAGGACGTGCAGGAGAGAGTTGAGTGCAATCCTGGTCCCCTGAACAGGCACTGATCAAATGTCAAAGGATAAGTAAAAGATGTCATAGCTTGGGAATTTGCAGGCAGGTTTGATTGTCCACAGGTCCCTTCTTCTGTACAGAATTTTCCAGAAGCAAAGTGTATATTCTCAGCTCATGTAGTGTTTGTCCCACGAGGTTTACTTTGTAAGCTAATGATGGTGAAGATGGAGGCTGAAGAATGGGGTCTGTGCCTGAGCTTTTGATCAGTCCTGAAGGTGATGGACGCAGGCAGGTAGAGTTGAATGGTGGTTCTGGGAGGCCTTGCTGGGGCTGGTGGATCTGGGGATCGGAGTCACCAGCAATGGCATCAGAGTCTTGTGCGGTCTCAATGAGAGGCTGGAGCCAGTGGCTGTATTCAAAGTCTGTGAGGGTCCAGAAGAGCTCAGAAATGTACCAGCGTTTAGCTATTTGTTGCTGTGGAAGTTCAGGATGGCAATCACAGCTCCATCTCGGATGCTTGTACGCTACTCCACAGGTAAGGCAAGTTGCCATTTGCTGATACCATAAAAGTTGGTCCAGCCACAAGCCAGAATTGACTGCAGCGTGGATATGTGTAATCAAGCAGCTTTTGAGTTACAAGAAGCAATGAAGCCACGGTGGTGTCAGCAGATTCAGGTGCTGAACGTCAGCCTGAGGTCATGTCTGGGTTCATTGCTCAGTCTTCAGACCTGTAAGTATCCCCATGAGATAGATTAATGCTGCCTCAATTAGCTCAGTGGGCTCACTCCACCTGGTAGCTGTGTAGATGTAAAACCCAAATGGTATGTAAGTAGCCTGGGATCATGGTGGCTTCAAAAAGAATCACACCCACACCCACACCCCCCATTTATGCTTCATTCTTCTGGTTTTGGCTTCTTTTCTTGTTTTCACGTCTCTAAAGTACTTATTGCAAGACAAAAAGTTGTAAAACAAAATTAATCAAGCACAAATATGCATTAATGGCTTATTGCTTTTAAAAATGGTCATTATGGTCATTATTCACAAATGTTATATGCTGATGAACTGAAGGACTACTTTACACTAACTCTAAATACTTTCAAATTCCACTAACCAAATGAGGGAAGTATAAAAACTCCCGTTCACTTTGCACAGGTAATTGTAACATCATCAAGATCTGAAAACTGTGTTATTGATTATCTAGTAAGGGGAAGCAGCTTGTACTGCAGCATTTCACTGCACTGGTTTGTGTTATTTGCTGTTTCCTTCTTTTCAGTGTTTCGTTCCTGTATTCCACTTGGAGTGTGAAAACAGTGGCTATGAAAGCATATGGTAATCAGACTGATTGTAACCTGACAGAGACTGCATTCCTAGAGTGTAGGAGGTGTGACCGCTGTTGTTAGAGCAGATGGAGATTAAACAACGTGGGAAAGATTTTATGTAAAAATTAAAGAAGGGCCTAAATAACACATTATTTATTTTTACATAGGCTTCAGTGGTGCATCTTGGTTGGTTCATGATAATATGATAATAACAATGCATTCGTTTAGAAAACTGAAGATTAAATTTTGGTATGTTGTGCTATTAGATTAATCTTTTGCTTAAATAACTATATTTTACAGGAATATTACTGAATATCAGGTGTTCTCAAAGCCTCTGCTGAGAAGACCGCAAAGGTCTTAACTCTACCTCTCCTATCCTCATAGGAGGAAACAGTAGCAGATGTTGGCAGAGGATACTAAATGGGAAGAAGTAGGTGCTGGGTAAGGGCCTGTTGTTTTATGCAACTGGGTGAAGGTAAGATACAACAGAAGTGTTTTGTTGTATGTGTCTCTGTCTACTTACGCTGTGTTTTATTTTTAGGATATTATGGAGAGCTGAGTAAGTTGGAGCAGAGGGATTTTACCTTGGTCCTGCAGTCTCTGGACTGCCTTGAGAAGCAGAGGAGAAAGAGAAGTTTAGCATTGCCATTACTACTGCCACAAACACTTTAACCCCCGACCATAGGTAACCCATATGGGACACTCTGTTGAAGCTGCTAGCATCTTCATTTAATTATGTCGTAAGTGTCACCTGTATTTATTGTGTGCCTTAAAGTAGTTTATGGTAGGCTACTTAAGTTAATTAACTTGCTTTAGTGTATATTTATACAACCTGTTTAAATTACAGGCTTTCTACCTTGAAGATACTGCTCTCAAGCAGAAAGCTCACATTTTCAACATAGCGTTTGGCTGATTTTTCTGTTCTATAATTTTCTCAATCTACTTTTGGGTTACGTAATTGGTTATTATAGAGACAAAGTCATCATTTCACTTTTGAGTGTCAATGGCAAACATCAACATCTATTTACTGTATGAGAATATACTGAAATGGAGGGAAGGCCTTCGGTAAGTTGCTTCATTATGCCTTCATGTGTTATTTGGCTACTTCTACAACCTATAAGCGTATTATTCTGTGACATTAGTAGTCTATAGTTGTGGTATCAAAACGCATGACATTTCCACATATTACAGCAGCAATAAAAGGCCTGTCGGACAGTTGGAAGTTGGCACAATTCCTACAACTACTGCTCTTAAAAAGGTTGTCTTTCTGGAATAAATGCTGGAGGCTATTAAACATGGCTGATACTTTAACACCATTATGGGGAACAATACTAACAGAGCTTGCAACAGTAGTGTTACCTGGCATCAGAATGACAGGCCTGGATAAAAATACGGTTGTCTACAGCGAGGTCCAAAGGCAGAACTGGCTCTAGAGATAGGCAAGGTTGTTGTCTAAAATGGACACGCTGGCAAAATGGCCATGATTTTGCCACCTGTGTTGCTTAGGAGGAAGCCTTGGTCAGTTGGCTTGCTGTTGCTGCCATTGATGGCAAGGCTGGCCTGGGGGACGTGCTTTTGTTTCTGCAAGGAAACACAGTTATTACCCAGGGAGTTGCTCACCCCCGGCTCTGCAGAGAAAGTAGCAGTCATCATGTGGGGCCAGTAGGGAGAGGAAGGGGTTCAGATTTACTTTGATTTCAATTTAGGCTATCACTTCAGCAAGACCAGTAATAAAGCCATGATATTAATCTGTAATTTTTTGACCTATTTGTGTAACAGCTTGCTGCCTTTGGTATGGCAAGCCTGTACAATTGGCTTTCAGTTAGTTTAGTTTTCAGAAAAATAAATTGAGAAACGTAATTTTTCCTATTTTGAGTGGAGGGCACTGTAACAACAAAAGCATCTTTTCTTGGAAGCAACCAACAACTAGAATAATAATAATCAGAGTAGAATATTAGCTAGAAGAACTCCCCGTTTTTTCAAAAGCCTATTTTATTTTTAAAAATATTTTGGATTAAGACTTTCAAGTAGATCCAGTTTTTGTATTGTAGTAAGACTAAAAACTCAGAGGAACAAGGATCTTTTCTACCTTTACATTATGCAGGTTTGGTAACATCAACACCACTTCACACACACGTTTTGTCCACTTGTCCTGACTCGGTCCATTCAAACCGGTCCATTGGTCCAACGCACGAGCAAGCTGGTGCCGGCAGAGCCTGGTTTGGTCTAGGACTTTCAGTTCGGCATTTCCACTGACATGAACATGCTTGGTTTCTTCTGGGGTGGCGTCACACCAAAGAATCAGATGCACAGCTTTGTTTATTAAAGTCTTACTTGCTGTCCATACCAAATTAAGAGACTGCACCTATGAAAACACCTGTAATTTAGTTATCTATCCACGAGCATGCCATTCTAGTCAAAGGAGATAAAATCACTACAGTGGTGGAGCCTAAATAGTGATTTAGCTGACCAGCCATAGGTGTCTGTTGCAGGAGAGCCGAGTTGCTCCCTAGGATTCACTGACTGTAGCAACTAGATCTCTGCTTACTCAGAGCGATGCAGACACTAATGATTAGGTATCTCTACCTGGAGCTGAATCATACTTACAGTCTGGTACAGGAAGTAAATGATTTATAAGGGAAGAATATTTTTACTCTGCTCAAACTTTTAAAGTATTCATTTTAAATGAAATCAGTATTTGTTCTGCTCACCCACTCCTGCTTTTTAACAGACTGCCTTTTACTGAGCAGTCTGAGATAAATGTGATGGGTGGGGAAGAAAAGGCTTTTGTTAAAACTTTAAAAGGAAATAAAAAAATCCCAACCAAAACTCAGAATGCAAACAGTCAGCCAAGAAGGTCATGGTCACAACCAACTGGAGTGCCCAACTGACACTGGCTGCCCATGTTCTTCCAAGTGAAGAGAAAGCCAGCCTCAACGTTCAATGTGAAAAGAAAAAATTACGAAGCTGATAGACCCAGTTGATACCTGTTCTAAGCACCGTGTGTTTATAACTTTCTGTGCTAAAATGTGCATCAGAGCATGGAGAAGGAAGGCTTTTCCCCCAACACTTGGGGTTCATTTTCATTGATAATTTTGGTGCTTTTGGTCTCCCCTCTGGCCCTATGACTGTCTATTGCCTTTTCAGAGGAATTGTATCCACATTGAGTCCTCCATTTTGATTTTGTGTGGTGTTTTTAACCAGTACCTTGTAAAGGTGATTGATAATCCACCCCATATGTTTGTGCCTTCTTTGCTTAAGAATAGATCAGCTTCTGTTTTTTAATAGGAAAAGTAGATTTATTGTCTTCTGTGCTATGCACAAAGCACAAGCTCTTAGGCTTTAGTGTGAAGTTAACTCTCAAATTCCTTGCCAGATGTAGTCCTTAATGTTCAAAGAAGCTTTGGCCAAGACTCCGAACTGTTGATGTCTGTTTTATCCAAATAGAAATAAATCCTTTGAATGTTTTCCTTAATCATCTTATTCTTTGATCAGTGGCACAAGTAGTTGTGGAAATTTGTATGTGTCCAGGTGTTCTGTGCTTAGATTACGAGGCAACAAGGGATTTCAACAGGTTTGGTTAAGCATCTAAAGCTTGGAGCGAGCATCAAAACCAAACCTTTGAGGGTCTGTCTTCCTGCCTAAACATCTGCGATGTGCGATTTCCATTGTCATCTAGAGTACAATGAAGAGCAAGGGAAAACAGATATTTAGCATTTGAGGTATGCAAAGATGATTTGTTTCATGTGGATCACAGTGTTAGATTTTGAGAAGGATGACATGTAGTTGTCTGATGCAAGATCCTCTACTGCCTTAAATTTTCGTAGCTTCATTGGGTTGATGGAAGTAGGACAACATAGACCTACTAAGGGTTTGCCTGGATTTGGTTTGTAAATTTGCCAGAGATATTAGGGAGAGATTGAGCAAAAGATGGCTCCATTGTATGTGGCCTCTGCACATTTTTACTTAAGTCTGCACTTCAGTCTGTGCGTATTGGGATCCAGCTGCCCCAGTGACAGGACTGAACATGTGTTTGGAAGGTGTCACTGTTCTTGTGGGGGTTATGGGTGCTGGTGGGGTAGTGGAAACCAGCCCATGAGAGAGACCACTGTGTGCCCAGGTCTTGCCCCATGAGGAGTGTGCTTTTCTGAGTAGGTACTGGAAACAACTGAAGCCCCTCTTAAGTTGAGCAGTATGTGTGGATGGTTTCATGAATGGAAGCATGGGCTGAAGGGGACTTACTGGTGGACAAAATGAAATGATAGGGTCTGAACTAAACAGAAAGACATAGAAACTCCCTATATATATATTAATACTGCTGTTTGAAAGGGAGACAGAGAGAGAGACCAGACTACATGCAGATTACACAAAGCACTTGGAGCTCTGAGTTATGAGCCCTGTGTGGGATCACCATCAGTCTGAGACTTAATGGCTGGAGGAATTAGTCCTGTATCTCTGTTTTGGTGGCAAAGGGTGGTTTATATAAGGAGGTTTCAAATGCCTTCCAGACAATGTTATAGATATTTCTGCTGTCTCCTGATGAATGTACGAAGATAATTACTCTTCCTGTAAATTCTGAAGTTTGTCATGACAGCTGTGGCTTCTGTCACTCCAAAACCTGTGTCACAAGACAGTTTCTTAGCTGTAAGGGCTCATTTTATCATTCTTAGGACCTGCCTTCCAGCTCTGGAAGAGAGACAACCCCACATCTGTATGGCACCCAGTTCTTGGCTTCGCTTTCAGGTCATGTTGTCCTGTCCTCAGGAAGTAGAGGAAGTGCTTTCAGAGTGGACTTTTCCTGTTTCCAAGATCATCCTGATCTTCTTGCAGATAGTGTAAGGTCTGTTCAGTGTTTGCAGAGACACACTGTTCTCACCTTCCCAGACTGACTGTGACAGCTTTTCTGTTGAAGAGCTGGTCCTTCAAGAATACTGACTGCATTAAAGCTCAGGGTACTCTGGAGCACATGATTGTAGTTTTCCATGGATTCAATTTTACATCAGCTGACATAGCGGTGCAAGATCCCTTCTTTTCTCTCAAGGGATTTTCTCCTGGTTTCGGCAGGGATAGAGTTAATTTCCTTCCTAGTAGCTGGCACAGTGCTGTGTTTTGGATTTAGAATGAGAACAATGTTGATAACACACCGATGTTTTAGTTGTTGCTAGGTAATTCTTACACTAGACAAGGACTTTTCAGCTTCCCGTGCTCTACCGACTGAGGAGGCTGGAGGTGCACAAGAAGCTGGGAGGGGGCACAGCCAAACTGGCCAAAGGGACATTCCATACCATGTGACGTCATGCTCAGTACATAAACTGGGGGAAAGCGGGCCGGGGGGGGGGGCACTGCTCAGGGACTGGCTGGGCATCGGTTGGCGGATGGTGAGCAATTGTACTGTGCATAATTTGCTTATGTGTATTATTATTGTTATTATTATTTTATTTCAATTATTAAAATGTTTTTATCTCAACCCACGAATTTTTCTCACTTATGCTCTTCCAATTCTCTCCCCCATCCCACCAGGGGCCAGGGGGGAGTGAGCGAGCGGCTGTGTGGTGCTCAGTTGCCAACTGAGGTTAAACCACGACAGATTTGAATTCTGGAAGTGTGATAATCCATGTTCAATATACTTGATTTTGGTGTGTCTCATGGGCTTGCCAAACATTTCGGCAGATTGTCTTGGGAACTTTTCTCCTGGATCAAAATTAGGAAGGGCGTCTTTCTGGTGTTTATCATCTTTACCAGGAGACCGAGAGATTTCTGTCTCTCTTCCTTTGCCCCCTGTCCCCATACCACAGGGAGTAAGCTCCCTCTGTGTCCATCTTCAGTCCCTTCCTGATGTTGTGCCCGACTCTTGGTTTTTTCTGAGTCACAAAATTCAGCTGCCTCTGCTTTTCTACAAGCCTCCTTCTGTGGAACCAGGGGCTTGGACATGCTTGTCACATAGGCCATGTGACAAGCACAAAGTGCTTCTATTTGCCCAGGATCAAGCCTTTCAGATGGCCTTCCTGTAAATATTTGAATAAGTAAGAAACCAAAAAGTTCAGCAGTCTCCTTTCAGCGGCTTATTCAATGAGATAGCAGCCTTGTCCAAGACTGTGTAGAACCAGCTAAGCTGGAGTTACTTCTGGTAACGAGAGCGTGCTTCACAGGAGGTCAGGGTGTATCAGTGACTTTATTAAACAATGACTGTCATTCCTGATACGTACAAAGCAGCCCTCTCTCATAATCCTAGACGTTTGTAATTGAAACTAGTTCCAGCCACCCTGTAAGTACTGTGCTAATGTACGCTTGAATAAGTTGTCTTAATCACTGTTGCTCCAAAAGGTTTTGAGATTTATATCCTAATCTGAGAGTTTGAATGTATCACACTTGAAGTCACCTATAGAGAAAAGGTGCACACAAACAAGAAGGCGAGGGACAGTAAACAGTGGAAATTAGTTAATGTTGATTGAGTGTATGTTCAAGGCTTATCCTCTGTGGGTGATAGTCCTGATAGGCCCCTGATGAGAGGGGATCAAGGGGGAAAATAACACGTTGCTTTGCTATATTTGTAGAGCAAAAGGAAGAGCCTGATATACCCCTTCACACATTATAGATACTGTAAAGACAAGCTTCCTCCACAAGTGTCTGCAGTATCTGGATGCACTGTATGGCCAGGTACGTAGAGAATGCATCCTAAGCTATGCATTGTGGTGAGTACCTTCCTTCATTGTTCCCCTGGTTTAATTGGCTGTGTAAACGCTTACAAACTGCAGTTGCTGAGCTTTTTAGTTAACATACTCAGTGTGCTTATTCAGAACTGAGACAACCTTCACTTCAGTCTGTAGATCAGATGCGTATCTTACTGAAATGTAGTTACACTGCTTATATATTCAACTTGTACAGAAAATGAATGCAGGCATGAGTACAGCTTTAGCAAATAATCTTTGGAAATAAAATGCCCGAAGCATGATCCTATTGTGAGGATTTGTGCTGTGTTGTGGTGCTCTGTCTAAAGCTGTTATGACAGAATATCAAAAAAGGCAAACTTGGAATAAAGAATCAGTTTTTAGGTCGTAAAGAATGCCATGAAAATTGGATTGACTTGTTGCCTAGCATCATTGTAGACATGAAATAGGTACAATGGTGTTTCCTAGACATTTTTTAAAAATTCTTGTTTTCATGCAGATGCACTTTGCAACAATGCCTTTCTTCAGGTCTCCTTGATACAGAAATTGCTACGGCTATTTCAGACTCAATTTTTTTTATGTGCCTGTTCTTTGAAGTTGGTTTTGAAGGTGAGACCTTGTTGTGTCTTAATCACTTTTCCGTAGCAATACTGCATGTTATTACGGTTGAGATACTTAACTGCTTTTCTGCCCTCTCCTGTACTCTGTCACCCTAATAGCTATCTTTACCATGTGGGGAAAAAAGGTGGAATTCAGATTAGATTTCTATTATAACCCTTATCTAGATTGAGCCCTCTGGTTTATGGTAAGCAGTAAGAAGTGCTGAATTTGAGATGTGTATTTGCTATTTGTACTTGTGAATCAGCAGTGAAAGTAACCCAACAGTTATTGTGAGTTATGTAGAACACTGTTTATTTAGTCCTGGCTAAACAGTGCATGTGTTTATGAGCATAATTTATAAATAAGGAGATGTGACCCAAGAGAAGCAATCTGGATTGACACTTGTTACGTGTTGCTTTCATTTCCCGTTCTGCAACCCCTCTTGCTTCAGGTATCTGGAGGGTGGAGGTTGTGTCCAAGCATGGTAGTGCTCCCTCAGAGCAGTGCCATGGTTCCAGTGTGGTTGAGAGCGATGCTAAAGCAAAGGACGTAGCAGCGCTCTTCTAACAGCGGGCTCTCAGTGATGGGTTTGAGATTCACATGTTCTCCTCTCATCAAAGAGCAAGTGCTGATAATGCCCCTCCTCTGCCCATCCTCAGTTTGGGAGCGGTAGTAGACAGGGCAGGGCTTGTGGATGGAGGGGGAGATGGCAATCCCAGGGTTGGTTTTTCTTCCCCAGGTCCTTGCAGGACATATTGTAGTATGGGATGGCAAGCTGTCTTTCAGTTGACTAATTCTTCTTTAGTGTTCTCAGTGAATGAAAAAATATTTTTGATTGCTACATGAGGGTGTGGGTTATTTAAGTAAAGCAGCTATTGCCATCCTCTTATTCTTCTAATCACTTGTAATTGTGCAATGGAGTACCTCTGGTTACAGGTTCATCATTACGCAGTTACACTTTAAATAGTGTGACTTAAATATTCTCTCACTTATTCTATTTGGTCTCCCAAAGACAAATGAACAACCTTTTTACAATTATTAGTTTGCTAAAAATGAACTACTTGAGTTGGCTTTCCTTACTGTAGTTACTGTATGGTGCAAGGGAGAAGTGAAAGTTGAATGCTTTCATTACCTCAAATTCAGGGTCATTTCACAGGTGACAGCTAAGAAATGTTAATACACGCTAAGAATCCGTTTATTAATGGGACTAATGCAGATACGGGGAGAAAGCTGTCTCATGTTCCACAACTATAAAGCACGTTAATCTCTTTAGTTGATGGATTTTTAAATGAGCAGATTGAGTGAATAATTGGGTTGCTTTCTTATTCCTTAGTTTGAAATATGAATGAGAAATGCTTTGATATTTATATTTGCATAAGATATAATGTCTTCTAATTGATTTATTTAATACTTTTGTACTGACATAATTGTTTAGTATGCTTGTTCTCTATGCTTTGGAAAGAAATTATAGAAATTGACGCTTACAGTTTTTCTGTTTCTCACACAACTTTCAACTGTCTAATAAGAAGGTGAGGAGACAAATGATACTTAGTGAAATTGTATTATTTCTGTTTTTGCTAGCTGTCACGTTTCTTGTGTGAAAGCCCGCAGCTATCGCCTGACATTGTTGCTGGGGAGGAAGATGCACAGAGATGTCACGCTTGCCTTTCCGATTGCCCTTTTACACTTGTATTCATGCAGTCCTCTTACATTTATGTTATAAAATTCTTAAAATGGGGTGTCTGTTGATTTTTGCTATGGTAAGCAGGCACAGAGTGGATACTGCAGACTGGACAGTGAACTGTAGGTTTGATAGTACCTTCCATGTACCTTTTCTTTAATCTTGCTGTAACTAGGTATTGTAAGATATGATGTCAACAAAATTTTTTCTTGTTTTGTTTTGGTTTTGTCTTGGATTTGGGTTTTTTTGGGGGGTGTGCTTTTTTGTTTTAGAAGAGGCCTTCTCAGTGTCTGATTTTCCATAATAAAGGAGAACCTTGTAAAATTTGTAATGTAAAGATATCCAGTGATCACATGGGTAGGATGAGACTTCTCACTATATTCCCAAAACGTAAAGGTTAGTACTCTACTCCTGCTCGCTAGTGAATTATTCTGAGTTTTATATTTACACATGCAGGGTTTAACAAGCGAGAACATAATTTTCCCCCAAAATTCACAGATCCACAACAGTGACATTGGAAGACTCTTAAAGCTTTATACAAGAGTTTTTCTTAAAAATTGTTTGTGCTGGGAGAGTTAGGAGCTTCAAGCAGGCTGTGGCTTTCCTCATGTTTCATGTTGGTCTTAAGGCAACCTAGTGTTAAGTTAATGCAGTCCCCATGTTATCCGCCCTATTGCTGCTCCCTTGCTCTGCTGCACCTGGCAGTTTTAGCTTTATTTTCTTTTGTCCATTTTTGGCAGTGTTTCAATATTTGTTTCTAATTTACTTTATTATTCTTCCCTTCATTTACTTTAACTGCTGAGCTATTTAGCATTAATTTTCAAAATTATGTTTAATTGTTGTCATGGTTTAACCTCAGTTGGCAACTGAGCACCACGCAGCCGTTCGCTCACTCCCCCCCCATGGGATGGGGGAGAGAATTGGAAGGGTAAAAGTGAGAAAACTTGTGGGTTGAGATAAAGACAGTTTAATAGGTAAAGCAAAAGCCGTGCACGCAAGCAAAGCAAAACAAGGAATTCATTCACTACTTCCCATGGGCAGACAGGTGTTCAGCCATCTCCAGGAAAGCAGGGCTCCATCGCACATAACGGTTATTTGGGAAGACAAACGCCACCACTCCAAACGTCCCCCCCTTCCTTCTTCTTCCCCCAGCTTTATACGGTGAGCATGACGTCACATGGCCAGTCTTCTCAGTCGGCAGAGCATGGGAAGCTGGAAAGTCCTTGACTAGTGTAAGCACTACCTAGCAACAACTGAAAACATTGATGTGTTATCAACATTGTTCTCACCCTAAATCCAAAACACAGCACTGTACCAGCTACTAGGAAGGAAATTAACTCTATCCCAGCTGAAACGAGGACAATTGTATACTTAAATGGCAAAAATTTTACAATTTTCTGAAAAATTAATTCAGGTTGTCTTATTCAGCTCCAGTGCTTCTTGGAGTTCATAGTTTTGACATTATAAAAGATTGTGCTCTTGTGTGAGAGTTGTAAGGTTGGGTTTGTCTTGTTTTCAGTTTTCCAGCTTCTACGTTTTAGTCTCAGAACAGCTCTTAAGTCTTTTGTACTTGCTGTAAAACTGTAGATTTTGTAGACCTGGAGCGATAGAAGTGGGGAAAAAATGAAACATGCTGTGGGAAAAGGGACTCTGTGCACATATTACAGTCTCTTCTCCTATTATTGCCTGGATAGACTGATACCAGTTGCTGTCAAGTCTTTCCTCTGTGTATTGCAGTTTTATTAGATTCTTGCTCAGAATCTGTCCCACATCAACATTAATCTACTTCCATTTTTGGTTTTCCTTTAGATATGGATGGGAATGATCAGTAAAATCCAGCATAATGCAGATTACACTTATACCATTGCACTAATATGATTTGTTTATACTTCATAAGGGCAGGCTTTTCTTTTGATCTTTTTACTACAGTGGATTTATAAGTTCATAATACCATAAGCTATTCCAGTTTCTTCTGTATTCTTGAGGACACCGAATGTTGAAGATTCTTTTTGTTTTTTTCATGGAGTTGCTGCCATCTTAGTACCCCATAGCTTTGTAAATTTGAGCAATATGCCTGGCTTTGCTCTGCCTATTAAGCTGTGGTACATAAGCATACGTTAACGTCTTCCTGGTAATTAGTATCCCATTCCTCTATGAGAAATCTAAGGATTTTCTGTGGGGCTGTAGGTGATATTTTTTTTTCCTTCCGTCAGCCAGATACAAAGATGTGCTACAGAGTTTTGTTCTTTTTTATTATTCATAATTATTGGTGCCTATTAGCACAATTTCTCTTGGTTATTTATGCCCTCTGAGAAGAAAATAAGACATAACATGCTGTATTCTAAAACTGGATGTGGGTGTCTTTGCAAGCATCACGTTGTCTTTGTAAAATACACAGTTGATATCATGGTCTTCTGTGCAGTGGGGGTGAAGTACCAAGAAGCATTTAAGTTGCTTTCTACTGAGTTAGTAATGGGGGTATTTATTCGTCGCAGGGGCAGCCTCATGGTGCCTGCGTGCTCGCCCAGTTTGTCAGAGGGCACCCGTGGCACTGGAGCGCCAGGATCAATTTGCAGCTTTCGATACCTTCGGTGCCTCCTTTAGTGCCGCATGCTGTGCACTGAACCGTGTCACGGTAGGGCTGTGACAGCCGATCGATTAACGTGCGTGTGGTGATGCCAGGGAAATAGACAAACCCTTGCTTAATTGAAATACTTATTAACTGATTAAAGTACCTGAAGTTAGTAAAGCAGTAAAGCTAAAGAAAAAGCTATATAAAACAGTAACAAATAATAACACTTCGTATGACCTATTCCAGTTGCCCACTCTCTGCTGCCCACATCGTGGCTACCCAGAGTGGGTCTTGCCCCTGCTTATACATCCCGAAGGGTGGCTTGAGGGAGTCTACCTGTGTTGGCTCCGATCACTGATCAGGATGGGGTTGTGCTGACCACAGTCCAGGTCAAGGACCAATGTAGAGCTTTGTCCCAGGTACAACAATGAGGAAAAGGCCCTAGTGCTTCTGCACAGTTGTCGATCCTGCTGGCAGATGTTCCTCTAGGTCTTTGGAGGACCTTCCCCCTCTCCACTGCCAAAATTCCTCTACCATGCCACGTGATGTTGCCCCTGTCTTGGCCCGAGCATTACACGACTCTCTGAATCTAATACTACTTTGAATGATTTCGTCTCATATCCCATTGTCTATTCTTGTTGGTTACGCCCTCATTTTACTTTTGGGTACTGGTCATTAGGGTTATTTCTTAATGTTACTTTTGGTATGTTGCCATCAGTAATCTCCAGGCAAACATTTACTCCCCTTCCATCAGTCATGCTCAAAGTCTATCTTAGTTCCCCCTTCCTTACGGCCAAGAGCTATAAAGACTGCTATATATAATTTGCCTCTGGCAAGGTCATGGTGTCAAAGGAGGTCTGTGTGGATGCATCCACAGTTATTCAAGTGTTTGGGGATTTTTTGGAAAGGCTTCACGCGGTAATGTAGGATTCTACATTTCCAGCAGATCGAGTGAAGGGAGAGGAAGGGGCAAGTATCAGAAGTGGTGTTGCAAGGTTTTTAAGATTTATTGCTGTGTAGTAGTGAAAGCCTTCCAGCTTTTCAGGTCTGTCCAGACAGGACCAGACTATCATAGGTTCCTCTGATTAGATTTACAGACTCATTAAGTAGGCTGTGCAGACTCATGTCTGTTATAACTAGTATAATTTAATTTCATTAGTAAAGTGGCTACATACTTTTCAATGTCATGGGCAATGGTGTTGCAGCATGTTTGAACGACAATAGGTATTTTTATTGTTCTATTTTCATTAGTAGTATATTTTCCACTTTTTGCTCTTGAAGAGATTAGCCACTCTTATTTTAGCATTTTCCAGCGTGTCTCAGGCTCTAGGCTTACCCTTTGGGCTTAATTATGAATGCATGTCATGTTTGCAATTACATTAAACATAAGCAACAAAATGTTACATGAGTTAAGCTGGACAATAGCCAACTTCCTTTCAGAGAACAGCAAAGTCAAGGAGATAAGAGCTGAAAATTAAGCTAGATATTTTCTTACCAAAACTGGGGGCTATACTTCTGGTTTTTTGGACTTTTGAAAAATCTGTAACACTAGTTTACAAGAATTAAGATTAAAAATAATTGATGTTAAGCAGTACTTATGTATAACTTTTAAATAAAACCAGGTAACATAGTTCAGTATAGAAGACAGGATTTATTTGTTTGCATTGTAACATTCTGTTTAAATACTATAAATAAGGGGAAGAGTAATTTATCAGAAAACCAGGCCTGATAATGAATTTCCGTATTATTGCTTGATTTTGAACAATCTATCTTTTTAAATGAGCATGATCTGCTTGAATTAGGAAAAAAGAGCATTACTGATCTTCTGTCACTGATGCTTGGTGAAGTCAAAGGTATGCACCATGCATGTTCTCTTCTCGTGGAAGAGAAATGTATGCTTTGTAAAAAGAAAAGAAAAACTCGCAGGATGATTTTGATCTGTTTGGAGATCTTTATGCATTCCCTCTTTTGTGACTTCAGAAAGTGCTGGAGGTTAAGCAGGTGGTACTCCGGTGGAGGTGAAGCTGGAAGTCCATTTTTGTGGAACCCTATATTGCATCTGTAGTCAGGGGAGCCACAGAAACAAGGTGTTCTGCATCTTGCAGGAAGAAGATTAATTATCTTGATTGAAAACTTCATACAAAAAGTCAGGAGGGTTTTAAATTATCATTTTCATAAGAAGTTGGTAAGGAAGGCAGATAGATACAGACTGCAACTTGGTGCATCTAGAAAAATTGCAGTGAAGCTCCATATAATACAGAGAATATTTTTTTCAGTTCCTTTTTCAATAATGGTAGATGTCTAGATAACAAGCAAAAGGTACGATGAGAAGTTGCACATAACCGGTAGAATCATTTGAACTGAATTAGAGTCACTTCATGAAGGATAGAGAGAATAACAAGTCAGGTAGCACTCTGTTTTTTAAAGACTTCATTACCTTTCTTAGAGTTACTGAGAATGTAACCATGGGTTTTTGAATGTGTGTGGATCGATACGCTGCCGGAGGGATCTGTTACCAACCATCAAATGATACTACAGAAAATAAGAGTTACTGTAAGTACCTCTGTAATTCACAGTTAATAAAATGGTGGTGTTATGGGGGAACTTCAATTTAAGAGACATTTAGGGGAAGATCTGAGCAGTTGGACATAAAACAAGCTATTGTTGCTAGAAAATAGAGGATAATTTGCTAAAGCAGAAAGGTATTGCATTGAATATATGATAAGTCAATTCTGGGTTTCATTTTGATGGATAAAGATGAACTAACCACTGGACTGGAAGCTGATGGTTGCCTAGGGACCAGTAATCCTGACCTGATTATATTTAGTATAGGCAAACAGAGGACAAGTCCAATCACAGGCTTATATCAAAAGGGCTAATTTCCCAGAACTGAGGAAAACTGTATTTGAAATTGTCTGGGAGGAAGATATAGGCAGAAAATTGGGAGTTCCTTTAGAGAGAGTAAGGGAAGGGCACCAAGGAAAATATCTATAGCTAGGAAATGGAGGGAAACAGTGCGGGTTTTATTCTAAAATATGTTTAGATCAAGAGAAATTAGTACAATGTTACAGGCTCATGACTAGAAAGAGGTGGAAAATCTTAATGTTGATTTAGGGGAAAAAAAGGCAAGAATGATAATTAATTTTCTTTCTGCATTTTGAAGTGTGTATCACAGGATGTACCAATGAGATTGCAGAAATCCCTCATCTTTTCAGATCTTTTGGTAACAAAGGACGGTGGTGGTAAATAACACAGACCTGTGGAACGAGAACTGCTGTTACACCTGCACCGTTGCTGGAACAAGAGATTGAGCAAACCTACAGAAAATTGTTGCAGTTAGTTATTGAACTGGTGAAAAGGTATTTAATCACTCACAAGGCTGTATCTTAGTATCTTAACTTGTCCTGAAAAACTTCACTGCTTTTTGGGGAAAAAATTGCAAAGGCAACACTGTTTGCTGAAGACTTCTATGGGGCTCACAGGACCACCATCTTGAAGGTCTATAGCTATGCTGTGGATAAAAAAATTGATATGAGCATAAGAAGAAATCACTGCTAGTATTTTGTTGAATCAACACAGCTTGGCCAGCTATGAACAAATGCAGACTGACGAGTTTTTACTCCATCAAACTAAATCCTGAAAGGACTAAATTCACCGCGAAGGCAACTCAGAATAACTGCACCGTAGTTCTGCAGGTATCTTCCAGACATAATGCATTTTGGAATCATAAATGTGTTATACACCCAGCAACTGGTTTCTGCAGGTAGGCTGGAGTCAGAGGTAGAGCATGTCCTATTCTCATACAGATATTTTATGTCCTATTCTCCAGTGCCTGGAATCTTTGTTTTGGACGGGTAATGGCAGACCCATCCTTAAAATCACAGAAGCTCGAGGTGGTGGTCCCTTCACCAGAAGAAATAAAAAATGCTGAGGATCTGCTTATAATATGTTAGTGACAGCGCTAATGAGGGTAATAAAATATAGGATGCCCAGTATGTTGGGATGGTTGCAAACTAAATTACAATGTGAGTTTCTTAGAAAAATAGAGGACAACTTTCCTGCAATTTTGCAAACAATCTAATCGGCTGTTACGAGGAAGTATTGGGAGGATTACTTACCACTAATCCATCTCAGCACCTGCTGTTTGTACTGTTTTGAATGATCTACTTTTTGTTCAAATAAAATAATGTCGGATCTGTTTGCATGTAATTACCAATGCTAATTTTTCTTACCCTTTCCAGCCTTCAAAATTAATGCGGAGGAAGAATGCATATATTCTTTATGTGCAATTTTATAAAACTTGCTCAAATCAAACAAGCTACAAGAGGTCTGTGCCACTGGTCATTGTTTCCAAGTGGTCCAGTAAATGGACACAGTGCTTGATTCACCTCATGCTTACGTAAATCTTGCTTGTCTGCAATAGTATCAGTGCATTTTAAGCCCTGTTATGTTCTTATGACTAGCTTGTTCGTAGTATGATGATGCAATGATAGTACAATACAGCAGTGATACAAGTTATACGACACTAAACAAGATAAATAAAAAGTTTCTCTGGCCCAAGTTGAGAAAAAGCCTCCCTTTCCTTCTGCAACAGGGAAGAAAATCTCTCCTATATACCTTTTCTTTTTCTCTTTCTCTGGGTAGAGTATCTAAGGATGGAAGCTTATTAAAGTGCTTTTATTTTTGAGGGACAACATTTTTAAAGGTTATCTGAGAAGTATGATGTGTACATAGTGATGATTTGGTTCTTATATAGTTTGAGTGCAGCATATTTACAAAAGTAACTACGATATTTGTGAAAAGAGGCTTAATTCTGCAATAGGTGGTAGGAATTCATACTTTCTTTTTAGGTTCCCGTAGGAAAAACTTAATCTTAAGTCACAGTGTTGGCTAATTAATACAAATCATGGCAGTTAAAAGATAACACATAGGCTTATCTTATTGCTTTGTGGCACACATCTTCTATTTTTTTGGAAAATAGAATAAAAAAATACTGGCTGGACACTGGCTTGTAGAACTCCTAATCTCAAAAGCTAATATAAACCACTGTTTTATGAATGCTTTCTTTGAACTGTGACAAGACATTCAGAATAAACCCTTCTTTATTCAGTGCCTACAGGTCATATGTTTGTTCCCAATAGGAACAAGTAAGAGTGGCAAAAAGTTGCAGGGGGGATCCAAAAGAATGGCAGTTTTGCCTTGGTTTGATAACCTTTCAAGATGGTTGTGAACACTTTTGAGTTTTCTGCAGGATCATTGTGGTTGGAGTCGATGATCTGAAAAAAGGTCTTTTCCAACCTAAATGATTCTGTGATTCTATTCTATGTAAATTTTCAATTTGGTTTCTGATTTTTTTTTCCATTAGAGCAGTAAGCTAGATTTAGTTGAATACTGTTGGTTGGTGATCATAAAGAAATGATCTCTAGGTTACAGGGAAACGGCTTCCAGCTTCATGGGCATCACTGTCTTTGCAGGCTTTGTGAACTGTCTGTCTTGGTTATGGAGATTCATTCAGATGAGTTGTCCTGTTGGACGTGAGCAGTTCATAGCTTTTTATATTTCACTGTAGTTGAGTATGAGAATACTAATGAACACTTACCTGATCCCCACCACTTGTTACCATTTGGTTATTGCAACATCTGTTTGCTAGCCTCTTTGTGTTACAGTTACACTTCATAGATTTCAGGGAAAAATATTTAATTCTTTACGTCAAGTAGATTTTACTGTATCAACAAGCGATACACTTGGAAATGTCTGCCAAGCAAACTGTAGAGATCAGTATTCCTCCTCACAATCTGGTTCTAGGTCAGTCTCGAGCCTCAGGCAGGGGGTGGAACAGATGCTCTAGTGCCACTTCATATGGCAGGCAGCATCTTTATTAATTCATGTATATTAAACCATGCACCTGTTTTGCATACACCTAAATCTCAATTAGGGATCATGTCAGGAAAAGACGATCTGATTCTGCTCTCTTACTGTTATTCTAAAACTCAGGTCCACTAATCCTCCTGATTTTATTTTTTTCTTCCTGCAGTCTGTCCTTTGATGGTACCACATGTCTGTTGGCCTTCTGCTAAGTCTTATGTCTGTTGAAACCTTTGGCCATCTATCCCTGCCAGTTGTTTCAGTTGAGTCATTGAGTTACTGACCAGTTCATTATGAAAGCAATAAAGCAGCGTGATCTCTTCCAGCCTGGACTACAAGGAAAATTATTTTCTTATCTTGCTAATATGAACACAGAATACTGTATTTGTGTGTTATAGACCATTGCAACTGAGTAGAGAGTATAGATGGCTGGGTGGAATTTCTGTTCTGGTTTTGGTGTGGATGGGATGGCCCTGGTTCATGTAAGTCCAGGCTTTAAAATTATTCTGAAGTCCAAGCCACCCCATCAAATCCCTACCTGGGATCTGGAGGAGGAGGGGGCAAGGCAGTTGAGACTAATTTTTGTTGTTGTGGTTGTTTCTGGGAGAGGGAGGCCAGTTATGCAACACCTACAGATATCATTTGTTCTCCCTTTTTATACTTGTTTACCTTCCTTATATTCCTTCAGATAGCATCTATGTAGGTTTCAGTTTTGATCTCCTATAAAAAACAACTTCATGTTTGTATTTTTGTTCACTCTTTCACCCTGCTATCATGCTGTTTATATTGAAGGACCTAGAGAGCTATGTGTTTGTCAAATAGTGAGCTGCTTGTTATTATCATCTTGTGGTTAAGCGATATACAGTCCCTTTACATGTTATGAGTTACCAGCATCACAGGTCATGACGAGAGGTAATGAACATTGTGGTCTTTCCAATAACAGTGAAGCTCAGTTGTTGACCATACCTGCCAAAGGCTTGAACGAGTTCATTAGAAAGGACTGTTGTGGTTTAACCCGGCAGGCAGCTAAACACCACACAGCCATTCGCTCACTCCCCTCCCTGAGTGGGA
>NW_008825618.1:64839-75218 GCF_000699105.1 Pygoscelis adeliae
GGACAATCCACCCATCAAATCCATACCTCTCCAGTTTAGAGAGAAGGATGTTGTGGGGGACCGTGCCAAAGGTCTTACAGAGTTCCAGATAGACGACATCTGTAGCCCTTCCCGTGTCCACTGATGTAGTCGCTCCATCATAGAAGGCCACTAGGTTAGTCAGGCATCTTCCTGGGATGGTCATCTGTTCCTGTCCCCAGTCCCAAAGCAGAATCTGTTGTATTTCCTGAGAGATTAAAAGCAGACTAGGTAGACACTTAAAAGTGATTTCACAAATAGAGTGATGATGGCCTTCCTAAGATGTTGCATCATTCCTTAGACTCCTCTTTTTATCTTGAAGATTCTAGTATAAGAGTATTGACTATGAAAATACAAAATGACAGTATAATTCAAGGAGGTTGTAAGCCAAGTATTAGATTTGGTGTGCTGCAATATATAGAATACATTTCTGAGGTTTGACTCTGAAGGATCATCCTGCAGGTAGGGAAGGTGATCATGTTTGTCTGTTCAGTATTGGGCTTCAGTAGGTTTTTTCACCTCTGCACCGGGTTGTCTACCTCTGGCAGTATAAAGAACAGTGATTGTTAAATTCATTGCTATTCCAGCTTTCCAGATCTTTCCTTTTCTTTAAGAGACTGATGCTTTCTGTTCACAATTTTTTATTATTTTTATTTATTTCGACTAATGAATGTTTCAATATGTGAAAACTGAAATTTAAGGTGGGAATATAATAAAATGTTCTAAGGAAACAGTGGCAGAATTAGGGAACTTCTCACCTGTAGACACTTTTACAAGACTAGTGTATGTCTGTAGCATCTCTGTAAAAGTATTTGATGCTCAGAGTGACTATCAAATTGATAAAACTTCTATTTAAAGTCATGTCAGTTTTATATTACAAAGCTCTATTTTCTTTGCTAAACTGCTTAAGAAACAATTCCAGATTTCTTCAAAGAAACTGAATAGAAAAAGTTCTTAGCAAACAGTCATAAATTTTTCCTTAGTCTTGATTGTGAGGTATGAGATTCACTTTGAGCTTGCTTTATTACTCTAAACAAGTAATTGGATATATTCAGAAACATTGAAAAATTATAAACAGCTTGTGTCAATCTGTTAACTGAAGTTAAAATAACATTAGCGTAAGCTCATCCGTGAAATTAATCGGTCCAAAAGACCACAACTGATGGGAATTGGGGCTGATTCTGTCAGATGTGAACTTAGCCATGAACTCCGCACTATCCGTTCATCCTCTCAGTCTCTCTCACATTTGCAGAAAGTTATGTCATTGTTCCTTTGCTAGAAAGGAGTTCAGTTCAGAAAGTCATCCTCCCAAGTAAACCACTGGTAGTCTTCCACACTTCTTTCTGTAGTTTGTAAAGTTTTATAAATGTGGTTAATAGTATTTTGTCATTTTATAGATGAAGTAGGCAATTATTTTCCCTTCATACTTTCCCTAATCTACATTGCAGGTGTTTGGGAAATTTCTTACACTATTTCTATGGAAATTCAGTGGAAATAAGAAAAGTTAGAGAAACACAGTTCTTTGACACCTACCTGCTTACCTAGATGGACATAATACAGGGAACCAAGTGTTATCTCCAGACTAAATGAGTCGTAAAACCCTGATGATCAGATGCAGCGGTGTGCTAAAAGCTACCTACTGCAAATTTAAAGTGTGTAGAAAAAGAGTGAACGACTCCTACTTCCAGCAAATCTGCATGTGCACAGATGAGAGACAACTTAATGTGCTTCAGCAGTTAAATAATTTTTATTTTGAACACTTCTGCTTGTTATGCACAAAACAGTTGTTGTAGGCATTTAAGGAAAACGCTTAACAACCCCCTGGAAGGTGGATCGATTAATGTGTGCACAAAGTTTTGTAACACAAAGAAAGGTAAGTTCCACATGGCTAAGAGCATGAGAAGCTGAATTAGATGCCATTTTACCGCATATGGAACAGTTCGGGTGGTGTGTCATTTGGAAATGTCAACTAATAAGTAACAGTTTCAAATACCTTAGAAAATACTTATAAATGGCTACCAGTCATTATACTTTAAGATGAGATTACTACTGTGCACCTAAATGAGATGCTTATTTCAGTCCCTGAGCAGCTTAATTTCAAGACACCAAAGGTCAGGGAGGCTCTAGTAATAATCTAATAACAATTGACTGCACGTTTCTGGGAGATTTAGCTGCATTAGAGCCTGGTTGCTAAGAGCAGGATGAATTAGTTATTAATTAACTGGCATAACTTGAAGCAGCGTCACCCATGGAATGTGACTAATACAATGTCATGGAGTAGCCAAAGGCAACTAATGCTTGGACAACAGCCCTAGAAACTCAGAGCACAGTCACTGTGGCTCTGAGCAGATTTGCCTGTTTCCCACCTAATAAGGATGCGATTAAGTTGGGATTGGGGCACCCGATGTCATGGTTTTAGCCGATAGGCATCAGGCCCTGGTGAGGAATTGGATGTTGAATGCATTCACGCAAGTGAAAAAAATATTATTTTTTTTTCTACAGATGATGATTCTTATAGCAGCCTGAATCACTCCAAAGCTTGCCTCCCTCTGAATCTTACCATGATCAGATTGTATGAGTGTAAATTCACTTGGAGATATACAGATCATAGGCACTAAGTAATTGCAAGGAATTTCTATAATATTGATAGGAAAATAGTATTCTGACCACGACACCTAATAACAGTTTCCTTGGAATACTGAATGGACATTTAAGTCTCAAGACTAGAGGCTTGTTTACAGTTTAATTAAAATAAATGCACATTAACAGTGATATTATTAGTATTCAGTGTCTTTGGGAATTTACAGGCAATTAATCAACATATTTCCTAGAGGAATAAATGATAATTTGGGGATGACTAATTTGATGTAGTAATTCTAAATATGATTTAGAAATTTATTAATACGATTTAAAAAACACTTCTCATTTATTTTCTGGTAATCTAGCGAAGACTCAGTTTAAAAAGGAAACTTCTGGTTTTGAGTGAGTATATTTGTCTCTTGAGTTGGAGGTTAAAGCTCATATGTCGTGGGAGGGGGAGAGGCAGCCTTGCTGTCGCAACTTGCTTTCTCCCCTGGCCCTGATGGTGTGGGGCTGTGTGAGACGGGAGGAACTTGTCTCAAAGGAGGCAGTTGTGCTCCCACTCAATGTCTTTGATGCTCACTGTACTGGTTTGCCTAACAGTTAAACTCACTAGCCTGGAAAGAAATCAGGCTAGTGAAATAAATTAAATTTCTTTCTGGCTAGTGAGTTGAATCAGCTCATGAAAAGATGTAAGACATGCTAGAGCTGATGCCAAAGGATTATGTGAGGAGGGGAATTGTTGCTCTTGAAGCAATAGTGAGCTGCTAGGTTAGCTGCTAGTCGTGGGATTGCTGCCTTAGTCTGGGCCAGTTTAACCAAAGCATTTCTGTGTGAAGACTGACACTTTCTAAAAGCAATATCCAGTTGTTCATATTGGTGCTGTTTGAAGTATTAAATCCTGTTTGAGAAAGCACTTGGAGAAAGCAGGAGGATCAGTTGAAGAGCTCTGAGGAATCACGGCAGTCACTGGAATACACTCATCCCCCGTCTTCCCTCGACTTCTTTCAGGGATCATGAATTCCATTTTTCCAGTCATTAATTTCTTCCAGGCTTTGGGATCTTGGAGATAGCATAATTATTTTGTTGGGTGGGAGTACGTAGAGCTGAGTTTTGTTAGCAAACTCAACTTGGGAATAATATGAGACAATGTATGGAGTTTACATGATATTTCTTTGTGGGGGGAGGTTACCACAAATCTGGCAGGAGATTATGGTCGGGATCTGACACAAATCTCTTGGAACATGTACTGTTCAGCATATTCCTGAATCTGGAAAAAGGACGAATAGTGAAAAGACGTAATTCTGTAGCATCAAATAATTAAAGCATTAAATTTAAAACCGAAGAATTACAGAAGAATCTCATGATACTCAGTGACTGGGCAATAATGCAACAAATGAAATTGTAGCAATAAATTCAAAGTAGTGCATAGGGGATAAAACTATTGCTGCTAACACAGTGATGGGCTGTAAATTACCCATTAGCGCTCAGAAAAGAGGTCTGGAAATCATTGTGATAGGAGGCTGAAAATGCTGGTGCTGTGCTTAGTACCAGTCAGAACAATGTTAAAAATGATTAGGAGAGGCGGCAAGAACAAAATGGAAAATATTTTATAAATGTATTGCGCACTTGCATCTTGAGTAGGAAACAGCTACTATACAAGGAGAGATTAAGTAGACTGGGGCTCTCCAGTTTACAAAAGAGGTGATTGAGGAGAAACTGATTTCATATATATAAAAATATTAAAAAAAAACATAAATGTCTTGGAGAACACTAGACAAGGGGATATTCAGTAAAGTGAACAAGAAGCGTCCCTAAAATAAATTAATGGAAATAATTTTCATACTGTAGCTAATTATTCTGTGGATCTCTTTGCACAGGACAAACATCTAAATGTCCACTGAATGGATTAGGCAGGGAGGGTAAATCAAGGACTGGTAAACACAAGAATGTGTACAGATTCTTTAGCTTCAGAAGTCTTTAAAATACAGATTGCTGAAAATTGGAAGAGTTAGTTGCATACTTCCCCCACTTTTTTAATGCCATTTTCTTCAGGATCTCCTACAGCTGCTATTAGAGAGAAGGGGGTTGGTTAGATTGACATTTGGTTTTACCCAGTACAGCTGGTCTTACACATAGGTTAACATTTAACCACAAGAGGTATATGTATAGCAATGACTGCCTAAATGATCTCCTAGCAGCACTTATGCAGAATAGATGGAGCAAATAGTAATTGTATGCATCTCTGGTGGTCCTCTGTTCAGACCACTAAGTCTGTATGATCTGTAGCGTTGAAGGCATAGCAGAGATGAAGGGCAATTGTAGAGGTGAGACAGTGACAAGAGGTGGACACTAATACAGCATGTATATAAAAAGCTTTGATTCTGGTGAGTAGTGGTCGTGATTATTAGAAACAGTTAAAAAGCGGTAACTTTAGCAGCAACTTCAGAGCAGAAGGTGTTATGCTTGTAGCTTTACTGTTAACTCTGTGCTTGACTGTTGACAGGGCAAGTTCCTTGAAGTTTCTGGAGTTTAATATTGTTTTGCATTTTTAAAGATTGTGTCATGTCTGTCTTATTCCAGCTATCAGATTAGATAAAGCTTCAGAAATGTCACAGAGAAAACCTAGAAGTAGAAGTCTATGGAAAAAAACTGTGGAAAGGAACACAGTGCTTGTTATTTGATAGAAATGTTAAACCAGGAGGTGAAGAGCTTTGGACTTTCATTATACTGAATTCATATTTTTCAACTTGTCTTGAAAGGATAAAATTGGAAGACCACCTGTGGAGAACTGTAGCTGAGTGGAAAATTTTGTGTACAACGTGTTATGCGGAAAATGATGGGTCCCTATGGATCCTTATGGATCTTAAATGGTGATTCACTCTGTGCCCAGAAGCCTGAGGAACTGATATCCTCAGTACTTTTCATGTAACAGCACAGTAAATTCCTGTGACACTGTTCCACAGGTTGGCTGCTGTATTTCTTATCATCCAAATGTATGTCATTTAGATGAAGAGAATTACAAGAATATTCAAATTGATTCAGAAAAAGATGGCACTTTTAACAGTAATTTGGTGTTGTGACTCCATAACTTAAGGCCATCCATCAAAGCCATTAAAAAAAGTTCTATTGTCATCTCACTTGTTCATACAATTCTGCAAGCACAGAAACTGAACAGCATCCAAGTGCAGATGAACACACTAAAGAAGAGCCTTCGCCCCCCATCATGAGCAAAATCAGTCATGAATTGGGGAATTCCACTTAAGTTAGTTTATTGCTGATTTATATTAACTTGTAATTTCTGATTCCAGTATCAAGAAATAAGATGAACAGTTAAACTAACACTTAGATAAAACACCTCAGCCTCCCTTCAGAAACCTCTCCTTCCCCCTTCCTGGTCTGCAATGCCCTGACTGCACATTTTACACAAACCCTTCGTTGAGGCGACAGGCAGCGCGGAAGCGTGGGGTCAGTGTGGTGGTGTTCACTAGCTTGTTGCCCCTCCTTGTTTATTCCTCAACTTGCTGTGCTGTGGCTTTCTCCAATGGCCGCAGTCCCTTTCAGGAGCTCTGCCTGCTCTGGTGTGGGTTCCTCCATGGGCTGCAGTCTCTTTCAGTGGTTGTACCTGCTTTGGCATGTGTTCTATGGGCTGCAGTCCATTTCGGGGGTCATACCTGCTCCGGTGTGGGTTTCTCCATGAGCTGTAATCCCCTCAGAGGTGTTCCTACTCCTGTGTTGTCTTCTGTGAGTCTGCCCCTGCTCGGGCATCTGCTCTTGTTCCTCCTCTCCAGTGTCTCTCCTGCCCCTAGAGGTTTCTGGCCTTTCTTAAATACATTTTTTGTGGAGGCACCACATGTTCCTCTAGTTTTGGTAGGTGACAGGTCCGTTTTATCTGTTGCTGAAGTGGCTGTGACCAGCACAGGGCAGTTCCTGACCTCCTCTTCCACAGGTCACCCTTGGAGGTTCCACCCTGCCCCTGCCAGTTATGCCCAATACACCCCCATGCCCCATAGCCCTTGTATTCCTTGTGGCTTTGTTAGCCAAGTTTCAACAAGACTGGGAAAAGGTGGCCTTTCCAGTGTAACCTGGGGGCTGCAGAGCTGTTTAGAGTGGTAAGAGGCATGAGTTTTAATTCTGCAGCCTGCGGGGACAGATGAGCATGGGAGGCTAATAAGTGAGGAAACTTTTCTTCCAGCAGCTCAGTTTTAAAAAGAAAAGAATTTGGGATGGTCAGGTGAAGTTGGTACTTAGTAGGATGCCATGAGCTTATCTAGTGACTGGCTTTTCTGGGAGCTCTTGCATTGCTTTCTGTAGTTTCCTGGCCTCAAATCTGATGTAATCACATGGGTAGCCAGTTGCCTGGTTCTGGAGACAACCGAACGTGTGCACAACATACCCGAAAGATACTTAGGAAACTGTTATGTTGAAAGACCAGTGAATTTAGGAACTGCATTGCAGGGAGAGGATGAAGAGTGGAGGTTGCATCACACTATTGATTTGTGCACCAAAAATCCACTAAATGCTCCTTTGGATCTACCAGCTATAGAATTTCTGAGTATTTTCCTATTCTGCATATATTACCTTTAATGTTATTCTTAAAGAAACAGACTTGCATGTAAAAGCAGAAGTATATTAACAATTGCTTGAGTATCAGAATACAGGAAATGTTAATGCTCAAATTTTTCAATCCTGTATATTCTTCTAATTATGAAGTTTGTCCCAGCAGTATTAGTCACTGAAATTTAGTGCTAATTTATCTAAGCAGTAGTGTATAATAGAAGATAGAATCTTCGAATTATTTTAGTAGTGTGCGTTCATAACTACCTTATGGAAGTAACTGAATAGATTAAACAGGAGGGGACACACTACATATGAACTTAAATCTTGTATTGAAATCTTTCATATGTGGTATCAGAATGTCATCTTTACGTGTATCACTGGGATTTTATGTCACTTCTGAACTATATTTATATATCATGGATAAAAAGATATTGATGAGACTAATTTTTCATGTAGTATGTGTTAGTAGATTAGAGGAAAATATGTTCGATTCTAGTAAGCTGCACCTTATTCTCCTTAAAGAGAGCCAATCAATAATATGCTTAAGCAAAAATGCTTTATGAAATCAGAAAACCTTCAGTGGGAAGATCTAAAAACATAGCCACCAAATAAGAATAAATGAAGAAATGGATAATGATCTGGATATGTGCTGGGCTCAAACTTGTTCACATATTCAAAAGTGAATTACTGTGCCTTAGCGATGCCAGATGGTATAGTGCATTGTGGAAACTGGAAAGAAATAGATTAAGAAAAAAAAAATACGGCAAGCCTATTTTTCTGGCCTTCGGTATAATTCTGTGCTGTGAAGCACTGAACCAGGATCACCTGATATTTACAGAGGAGTAAATCAGGGTGATTGGCACATTCTGTGTGACATGAAACAGACTGTCACATGATGTTGATTAAAATATTATAAAGTAAAATTAACAAGGTAGTTGTGAATAGGAACGAATGCTCTTCAAGGTTTTCTTAGGTTATTTTTCCTTTACAGTAATCTATGACAAGTGTTTCTAGGTGCCTTTCACAATCCCATTGGTAAATCTGCGAATTACTCTGTCCAAATCAACAGACAAGCCATGACTAAGATTATCTTTTAAAATGTCCCATGAGTAATACTGAATCACTCTACATCATCCAGCTATTAGAGAAAGTGGTTGGTGTTCTTGGGTGAGAGTTTATCACCTTGATCCCTGTGCCTTCGACTTTATTCAAATCAGTAAGCTGAGGCAGAATTTAATCATAACCAACCATCTGACCTAGCTACACGTGGCATGAGTGTTTTGAGTCTTTTTTATTTCCTTATGAAGTAGTGGAGGCAATACACACTTTCAAATGAGAAGTGTGATTTGAAAGTTGGGCACTGTGCTAACACTGTATAACCTAGGGTACGAGAAAGATCATGACACTTCTCAGAATGGGACAGTAGAAGATAACCATTTTCAGATAGGCTATTTTCAAATAACACTTGTTATTTGTAACGTTATGCAGCATTCATGCACACGTGATATTTGAGGTCTCTGGTCTAGCATCAGTAATCAATTACACTTTTGCTGCCCTAACAGACACTGAGATTTATGTGACTACCTTTGTATCTTAGACAAAGCGCTGAAACTATAAATATCTTTTAAAATACAGTATACACACTGCTGTGATTACATGCTTGTAATAACACTTGGGGAACAGCTTTTAAAAAACCAGAAAACTGGACACACTTTCATAGTAACTCAAAATCGTGAAAATTTATGAACAGAGTATATTCCTTTGACGTTTCTAGCACTGCTGACTCGGACATCTCATTAGACAATTTATAAAGTAACCCTGAAGAATTAAATGGAACTAATTTGTTGCTCAGATGATTCACTGCATTGCGTATTCACTCCTGTTGAGTTTTGTATATGTATTTTTCAGAAAGTAGTAAAAAGTCTGCATTCACTGAAGGAATTATTTATTTCCATCAAATAAGGGTAGTTAAGCCGTGCAGTGTTCTATTTAAGGAGCTATTCTTAGGGCATTTGGTTTTATAACATACTTTGGTTTCACTGGGGGATACTTCCATGGGCTATGGAGATGTGAAATCAACCTGGCTTGCTAATGTTTATAAATCTGGTTTTTTTCTCCCCTCTGCAAGTAGGAGAGAAATTGTATTTCTGTTGTGACAAAAAATGAAACACTGGTGAAATTTTTGGCTCTTTACCTTGTTTTTACTGGATACGTAGAAGTACAAATATGATTCTTTATCATTCTTTTTAATACAAAAAAGTTGAAAACATTTTAAGAAAATATTCTTGTAAATATGAAGACTCTTCAAGCATCTTGTCATCAGCAAAAATCCGTCTCATTCATCCCAGAGGGTTAGTTGTGTTCAGTGAACACACACTTGCTGTTTGCTCGTGTTCATTGTCCATTCTTGTGCATCATTTATGTATGACAGCCGCAACCTACAGCAGATACAATCTTTTCATTTCCCTGAGCTGTTCTTTGTAGCCCTCACTGTAGGATGTCAGGTTATCAAAGGCACATTAGAAAAAAACACCCTCTCCTCCCTGATTACAGCAACCTCTTAGATCTTTGCAAACAATCTTCAGAGCATCCCCGTGAAGTGAGATGGTGCTGTAATCACTGCTCACACATGAGGAAATGTCCTGGTTTCGGCAGGGACAGAGTTAATTTTCTTCCTAGTAGCTGGTACAGTGCTGTGTTTTGGATTTAGGAGGAGACCAATGTTCATAACACACCAGTGTTTTAGTTGTTGCTGAGCAGTGCTTACACTAGCCAAGGACTTTTCAGCTTCCCATGCTCTACCGACTGAGAAGGCTGGAGGGGCACAAGAAGCTGGGAGGGGGCACAGCCAGGACAGCTGACCCCAACTGGCCAAAGGGACATTCCATACCATGTGACGTCATGCTCAGTATATAAACCTGGGGGAGTTGGCCGGGGGGGGGCCGCTGCTCAGGGACTGGCTGGGCATCGGTCAGCGGGTGGTGAGCAATTGCACTGTGCATCACTTGCTTTGTATATTCTTTTATCATTATTATTATTATTATTATTATTATTACTACTACTACTATTTTCCCTTCCTTTTCTGTCCTATTAAACTGTCTTTATCTCAACCCATGAATTTTACCACTTTTAAGATTCTCTTCCCCATCCCACTGGGGCAGGGGGGGAGTGAGTAAGCGGCCGTGTGGTGCTCAGTTGCCAGCTGAGGTTAAACCACGACA
>NW_008825618.1:75397-113974 GCF_000699105.1 Pygoscelis adeliae
TTATTATTATTATTATTATTATTATTATTACTATTATTTTACTTTATTTCAATTATTAAACTGTTCTTATCTCAACCCACGAGTTTTCTCACTTTTAAGATTCTCTTCCCCATCCCACTGGGGCAGGGGGGGAGTGAGTAAGCGGCCGTGTGGTGCTCAGTTGCCAGCTGAGGTTAAACCACGACAGGAAATAAGGCACAGAGATTAAAACAAATAATTTTTGACTGAAGAATTTGAGAATGTCTGGGGCTGGACATTTTTATTTAGTGCTATCTTATTATGTTTTTATATCAACAGCAGTTATAGCTATTTGGATTTATTAAATAATGAATCAGACCTCAAGCTGTCATACTGGGTGTAGTAAAGATGCAGAAAGGCATCTAGATGGAGAGTGTTGGGTGCCCAACATCCTCTCTCAAGTCTATAGAGGAGAAAAGCTCTACAAGAGAGCAGTCAGTCCACCTGGCTACCTCTGACCATCTGATGTAGATACCTGACTTAAATTTACCTCCAGCTAGTGGAGAAGAATCTGGATTTTGTGATTATCTTTAAAGAGGAGTCTCGATCAACATCATACAGGGGTTACACAGCATTGTTAGAGATGGCGTACAGTTCTCCAGATCTGGAGAGCAGAAACCACCCCGAACTATATGATCTGCTTGTCTTCTGAAGTCTCCTGTCTGATTCATTACACACTTTCTAACTTTTGTAACAGCAGTAATAAGGAGAGCCATATGGCTGATTCTGTGGACAAGTATCACTGACATTCTCAGATTTGTCTGTCCTTTATGTAATTTAATGGAGAAAAGAGTACATGATCATGTAATTACAGATTGCATCCTAACACACAGATGATGAATTAACATCACTTAAGCAGGGTTTGTTTTCTCATCTCCTGATTTTTCAATGGTGGACTTGAAATTTTAGCATCTTTTTTGTGTTTTAACATTCTAAATGTGTAAGTTTGACAATGTGAGTATGTTGAAACTCTATAGATTCTCCTTTCCTTCCCCTTGATGGATCATCTGTGGTGTTTGAGGTTTTTTTACAGCGGGCTTGTCTATCAGGCTTTTCTTAGCATGAGGAGAATGTCATCTTTGTATGGACTTTCCCCTAGAAGATGGTGGAGAGCTAAACTGACAACAAAATGGTGTTTACAGTGACTTTGCTCAGGCACTTATCTATTGTAGCCAAGTCAGGAGGATCTCCCTAATTTAAATAGTATTGCTGGAGAATGATAGACCATCACAGAGAGATCAGCAAAGAACAGAAACCTTCCAGAAGAATAGAGCTGATCTTACAAAGAAGTGGTGTCCAGTCATCATAATCCCAGCTGCATCCCTTTTCTCAGGGCCCATATTATGTTTCTTTTTTCTCCTTAATGTAATACTCTTCATGAATGTTCATTCCTATGCCTGTTATCCTGTTCTCTACAGGTTTTTTGCAAGCTGTCATCTTATATCCCATCCTTCTCTGCTCTGGTTCTGTTCATAATCTCTTCCCACTGCCACTTTGCATTCCCTTCCTTCCTGTCTCTGTTCTTTCTGTCCTACATATTTATTTTGTTCACATTCCTCATTCTTCTGAGTTCTTGTTTGAAGCGCTTATTTATCGTCTTTCCTGCTGTCTCAAGGGGCAGTATGGAGTATTCCTTCTACGGTTTGAGGAAAGGCAAGTGCTAGTGACTCCCAAGAAGCAGGAGGAGTGCTTGCAAAATAGTCTGCTCTATCTGTGTTTATCTAGCATAGAGCTTGCTTAATTCTGTGAAGATGGTGACTGCAGTGTGCCATGAGCTCACAGGTGTTTTGACAGGCAGTGCGCATGGGATCTTCAGAGGATGGAGCTTCTCAGATCTTCATCTCTGGACCAGGCTTGATCTAGGTAAGGAGTAATTTCTCAAAGACCTATACACAAGCCATCTGGAGGAAGTGGCTAATGAAGTGTCCATGAACTGCCTGCTAGATAGATCCATTCCAAAACGTGAAGGTCCTGGAATTTGGTACAGCAGAGAAAGACTAGAGCTTTAAAGGAAAAAAAAACAACCACCTTTCTAAAACTCACAACCTGCGTTTGCCCACAGAACACGATGCTCCATAGATGAGTACTGATGGAATAGTACCACCATGTTAGTTCTAGTGTATGTTGTTGCAGTTGCAGTAATTTTTTCATCCAGATAACAGTTTTTGTTGTGTGCTGCACATTGGCAAAGTGGACAGAATGAGGAGAGCTAGGCTTGCGTATGTGTGGCTAAGCTAAGCTATGTGTGGCTTTCGTACTTTGCATAAACAATACCTTAAAACATACTAACTGCCATTGCATCATTTAGTGGTAATAAATGGTCCAACACACACACAGATGTTTTTCCAAGGTGGTATTGACTTTTTATTAACTTCCGTGAACCTTTTGGCTGGTATTTGTCATAGGAACATCTCCAGTCTGTTTTGAGATTTGTTTAAAAAACTGTCTGTTGATAGGAGTGAAACTAAAAAGTGTTCTCTCTCTCTCTCGACCTGGGCTGTTTCTCATATGATTTCAACATCTTCCTACTTTCATGAAGAAAAAGCTTAGGTTTTAAGGTCTGGGATAAAAATAGAATAGTTCCGGGTAGCATCAGCCTTTGAACAAAACAAAACACCATCGTGTTACTGTGCATGGCATCTGCGTGCATGCAGTTCTGGTCTCCCAGCCTCAGAAAGGATGTAGTAGCGTTAAGTAAAGAATGGAACAGATTCTGCACATAGAAAGATTAAATTAAAGTTCTTCAGCTTGAAAAGGAGGAGTTGTAGGAGGGTTTTGGTAATGTTAGGAATGATCAGGAGAGGAGGAGAGAACATCGTGCTCTTGTATAGGTCCATAGTGATCTTGCATCATGGAGAAGGAACAACTTCTGTGTGAAGAGACTTCAAATAAGAAAGAATTTTTTAGTTTAGAAAAGGAGTGACTGAGGAGAAATGAGAGTGAAGTATGTAAAATCATGAATGTCATGGAGAATGTGAAAAAGGAATAATTATTTGCTATTTCTCATAGTACAAGAGCAAGAGGATATCCAGTGAAATGATCAAGCAGTAGCTTTAAGACAAATGAAGGGAAGTAGTTCTTCATGATGTGCATAATTAAATTGCAGGATTCATTGCTGCAGAGTGTTGTGGAGGCTTAAAGTCTGAATGGGTTCAAAAGCAATTAGAGAAATTCATGATGGATACTTCCATCTAGGGCTATTAAGCACAATGATGGGAATTGGGAATCCCTAAACCACGATTTACGAGAAGATGAAAGGTTGCTGGAGGGTTGGGCAGAGGAAAGGAAGCATTGCTCTATGAAATAGGATGGCATATTCTTTTCCTAAGCATCCAAAGCCAGCCACTGCTAGGGATGGAAGTAGTAGGGAAGGAGCGATGGCTCCCTCCTGTTTGCACCTTCCCCTCAGTTATATACCTTGATGAGATCCCCTGAGCCTTCTCTTCTCCAGGCTGAACAGTCCCAGCTCTCTCAGCCTCTCCTCACAGGAGAGATGCTCCCGTCCTTTCATCTTCGTAGTGCCCTTTGCTGGATTGTCTCCAGTACTGGACCCAGCACTGCAGGTGTGGCTGTACCAGTGCTGAGTGGGTGGAATTCATATTGTGTTTTCAGGGCTTGGATTGTAGCAGAGCTCAAGGTGGGTTAAGCAGCCAGCTTTTAAGGTACATCTGACCATGTCTGGATAAGAGTCAAGGAGCATTTCAGCAAAGCAGAGTTGATTTTTTTTTTTTTTTTTTTTTTTGTATTGCGTGTCTATCGTTTAGGCTTTAGGAGAATGGATGCTTGTGCATTGCTCTTTGAGTGTTAGGTGCTGTCTGAAACTCTTAGACAATCTGAATTTCTCACTGATAATCTACAGTATATGCAAAAGTCCTTTAGTTATTTTACCATACAAAATTATCCACGTATTTACAAACATCAGACCAGTTACCAGTAGAATGAGACTGGGAAACAAAAGCAAAATTTTCAGGTACAAGATTAAACTGGGTTCTAATTGCTTTTCTTTTCCAAAATAAGAATTTGAGAAAGCTAGACAGTGCTGGTTTTCCTCCTATAAAATAAACGTAAGCATTTAGCCATGTACAATGTGATCGTGTAAGATACTTTTGTGATGCTGCAATGGATGATTCATTGCGCTGGATTAATTAACACTTTGCCACCTTCAAATAGAAAAGCTATTGTGCAAAGAGGAACATTTAGACTAAATGTGTTTGAGAAATGAATTGCATACTTGTAATTGTTTTTAGTTCTTAAGGTATCTAAAAGGATTTTTGGACATTTTGAAATGTTGCAAAAGTCCATCATTTGTATAATACTTTTTGTTGTTGAGGTAGGCTCATGGACGTTTTTCTCTGTGGGTTTTTGTGTTTTTTCATCATTCGTCAAGTGGTGAAAGATGCTTAATATTTCTGGGAAAAAGAAAAAAAAAGAAAAAGCTATGATTCACATTTGAGAACTTTGAAGCCATCAGAAATTAGAGTCTAAAATAGTCTACTAGAGAGACTGTATGTGTCTTTTACATTACATTTTTATTACCAGCTTTTAGTGTTTGTTATACAGTGAGAACCAAAAAGCCAAACTGCAATATGAAATTGTAAACAGAAGACAACTCGGTCATAGTAACTACTTAACACTTGGCTGTGGTTTTACACTAACGCATCATGTAGGGTCTCCTGACTAATGCTATTTTTGTAGGCTCCCAAAATTTGGAAATGGAATGTAAAGATACCGCAGAACTAACCTGATAACTTCAACAAATTCTGTGACTTCCATAAAGCCTGGATTTTCTGTCTTAAAAAAAGTTCTCACAAGTTACTGTAAATATAAATGCTATTCAAGCAAGGAAACATAATTAACTTTCTGCTTGTACAGGAAAAATTAAAAATTAATTGGTGGCACTCATGGCATACTTTCTCTCCTTTCCTGCACGCTCCCCTTGTTAAGAAGACTGGATCATTATCTCTCTGACGGGAGTTTTGAGGCTGGTCATGCTGCAGATGTCCTATCCTTTTTGATTACTGCTTGCAGAATGATAAACCATTGGTACAGAATCAAGACATAGCAAACATATGTGTAAGTCTTAGCATGACAACTCTGAACTTAATATGCAGTAAACACTTAGGATTCTGTGCCAAGCGATCAACTAGAATAAGGAGAAAAAACCAATATGTTAAAAAATACTTCTACCGTTACTTGTCTTGCACCAATTTTTCCTCTAGGTTTCTTGCTTCAAGACAAAGGGATCTTCTGAGCATTTGTAAAACCATGTTCTAGCTAAATAATGTTTTATATGAGACATGATTGTCATTACTTCTTGTAATTTAAGAGCTAGAGTTATTAAATGTCAGCAGGTGACAGGTTCAACATAAACATAATAAGATAGTTTTTCACATGAATTAATGAAATAGTGAAACTTTTTAGCAGAGGATGCTTCTGTGTGCCAGAAGTCTTCATGTGTTGAAAAAGACAAGTCGATGGAAGAAAAATCTGCTGAGGGTTATTAAACACAAAGATATCGTCTCTGGCTCAGGAAACCCCTGAGCTGAAAACTCCACTGAAATTGGAAAGACATGCTAAAGGAAAAGCATTACAAGTTTGGCCTATTTTTATCATCTCTTTTAGGTCGCTATTACTGGACACTGTCAGAAACAGGACGGCAGATTAAAAACCTTTGGTCTCACACAGCATCTTCCTTTGGTTGAGTAATAGCTGCATTAGATTTCAGAAGGGAAAGGGTTAGCCAGCATTATGGTTGCTAATTATTTATTTACTTGGATTTTTCGCGTCAATTTACTGATATATTTTTCCATATCAGAAAGTTGCACATGGAACCTTCCCAGCGTAGACTCCTTGCTTCTGCCTTACATACTTGCTTCAAAAGTTTCATCACTGCTATTTCAGTTTCCTTTTACTTATTTCAAATGGAGAGTTTATTTGGGGACAGCAAAATGTCACCTTGTTCTAAGGATGTTTCTAATTTGTTCTTTGCTACCTTTATCCGTTTCTCTATGATGTTCGGGTCTGCTGGGTTACTCTAAAAATATTCCCCTTTCTTGAATGCAAGTAGTTCATGAACTCTCCTCCACAGGGCTCAGTAGCATCTTCCTATATGGAGTAAAGGGTTCCCTTTCATTCCTAGTTACCCTGCTAAGCTTGCAACAAGAGTTGCCTCTTCCTCCATACAGCCATTGGGTTTTAATCGTAATCTAATTTTAAGTTGATTCTCTTCTTCTCTTTGAAAAGCTAAGAGCTCAATCCAAGCAAGGCTGATAGATGTGAAGTGCGGCCTGGGAGGAATTTAAGTGTCAGAGTCTGATTGTGTCATCCTAACCTTTGCCAAATTTCCATCAAGCCCCAAATCCCATAAGTACTTTTAGCTAATGTAGCTCCAGTTAAATTCCCTCGGTGCCTGAAAGTCTGCTTGTGCACGCTTCTAGCAGTACAAGCAGTCTTAGCAGAGAGGTCTGTACATCATACACAGACTGGAATATTTTTGAGTATCCTCTTCTCTGAAGAACCTTTGAAGTGTGTACAGATGACCTTGTATACAAGTGACAGAATGAATGACGTACGTAATACGTTCACCATGACTTCCTGAGAAGCAAAAACACTTCTGTAAGTGTCTCAACACAGCAGTCTCACTCGGAAGTATAGTGCTTAGGATTCGTAAAACGAGAGGGAGCAGTTGGGCATTCCCATTTCCTGGTCCAAACCCATTCATAACCTTCCCTGATAAGATAGCCATTGGATGATAAATGAGGCAGGGCAGTTCAGGAGCAAGAGCTCCCTTCACTTCTACTCAGAGAGTGCCTGATCTCCTACCGAGTGCTGCTCCCTGATCTTACCCCTCTGGTTTTTAAGTCTTGCATACCTTTCTGCCTTAGGAGCAGAAAGTACCTTGCTCTCTCCCCCTGTGCCCGTATCTTGGGGCTTTCGGGGGCGGGGGGGGTGTATATGTTTTGGAGATAGGATGATGTTTTTCCTCTGTTAAACCATCTTTGGAGTGCAGGGTAGAGGAAGTCACATCTCTCTGCATCTGCATTACCACGCACATCGTCAGCTCCAAGTGGGCTCTATCTAATGGTTCCCCAAGTTTCTAATCCTGTATTTACTTATGAAGCAAATATTAAAACGAGGAGAACCAAATTTCCAATATAATTTTCTTCAAGATTTATGATATAATCCTGAAATTACAGCAGTGTACATTCTTACCCTAAAAAACTCAGTATGTATTGCTCTATTCCCCACAGTAAGAGTGGGGTAGGAAGAGCTGTTGCATTACTTTAGTTAACTTAGATTAATTCCTAGCCAAATCATAGTATTAAATGATCATTAGGCCTGGTATTAACCATAAATACTGGTTTAGGTTTATTTGTTTCTAATTGCCGCTCTTCTTTACTCTTACTTTGCTAGGGACCTACCCTGCAGCTGATTGAATATTGATGCGGAAAAATAGTCACATAAAATGCTTTCTGAACTTGGAGGAACTTTGTCTTCTGTTCTGATCTGTAGCTAACATTTCCTTTGCCTTGTTTATCTTGCCTGATAAATGGAAAACATCTCAGTCACACCGGTCTTACGCGATTTCATGATGTTTGATCTCCTTTCTTAAAGAACATTTCCATAGTTCACCCTTTCTGTCTTACAGCCGAAATAACTTTTAAAGCACCATCTAACTTGAGCAATCGCTTTTTACCCAAAACCCCTTTCCTTTTTATAAAGTTGATGATGTTCCTTGAAAGAGCTGCAGGACTTCAGGAACCACACATTACTCAAATGCTTGATGAGAAGAAGCAGGTCTGCAGGGCATTGAAGTATTAATGAATAAAAAGGCAAAATTACAGTGCTTCGTTTCTTCCAAGCTGCTGTGCTTTATTACTCATTCTGAGAAGTCCTGTCTATGTACCCTTCCAGGTTCTGAGATAGACAACAGACATGCATCGGTTTTATAGGTAAATTTATCCTAAAATACTTCTTTTTTTTTAATTTATCTAATAATATGGAAACAGCTTCTCAACGAGGAACACACATGTCAAAAGTCATTTGCCAGTTACTGTGTTTGAAACTAAACAATTCAATCGTGAGAGTTATTAAATAATGAATAATCTTTGCCAGGACAGGTGGTAGTTCTAATAAATAGCTCATGTGGACAAAATCATTTGATTCAAACATTTGTCGTACAGTTGTTTTCGAGTACTGTGCTGGAAGCTGAACATCATTTTACCTTATTTCTGTTTCTATTCTACCTTGATCCTTATTTCTAATAAAATGACTTGTAACTCCAGATTCTGCCAAATTTAGAGGTGACTTATAAAACAGTTCATGTTTGCTATGGATAAACTAGATCTAAAAACAAAAAAAAAAGAAAAAAGCCCATGGTAAGGCTGTTCAACTCAATAAGTTCTCTTTTAGAAATTCAAGGTAAACTTTTTGATTCTTATTTTCGTTGGTAACCATTTCTACATCTTATTGTAATTTGAATTTCAGGAGGTTTTTCGTTTTGAAACCTTATGAATTCTGGGCGGGGAAAACTGTTTCCCACCTCGATATAAATACAGAGAGAGTGAGGAGGTACAAAAAAAAGACCAGCACACAAAATGTTCTGCGAACCTCAGATCTCAGGAGGGGGGTCTGCGATGGGACCATGGATGGAACAGGTACATTGTGAGGATGTGTCACAGCTACTGCTGTAATGAAATTACTGAATATGCTTTTGGAGTGTGTTGAGACAGGATCTCTTGAGTCAAACATCGCAGTAGTTATTAGGCAGATCGATAAGCAGTGTTATCTCTGTGGATTAGAGTAAATTTCCTATAGTTCTGCAATGCATCTAGGATTTCCTAGTATCAAGGTTATTACAAAACTAAAAACTCAGACGAATTTGACTTTATCTAATTTACCTAATATGCCCTGAGTTCTTCAGGATGACGTCTATTTAAACCAAGGTACATATGAAAGGCATTTTTCTTTGAACCAGCAAGTAAAATTTAGTTGCAATGAAGCCTTTTATATACACTTAAGAGCCTGCTTGGGTGATAACATTATTCAAACCCACCAGGCAACGTGCAAACTGTATCTCTGAGAAGCTGTCTTAGACTCTTATTCCTGTGTACTGTGGTGGATAGTTTAAGGGAATTGCTTCTTAATTACAGGGTTGTCCTTGATAACAGTGAGAAAAAATTGGTTTGGGCAGTATTGATTCCAAGCACTTCTGTTCCTCTTTGGGAAAATTCCCAACCAGCAAAACATTCACTGACGGTCAGATAAAACAGCTTAAGTTTACCCCATGCTTAATTTAATCAATAGGAGCCTATTTACATTGCAGAACATTGGCCATGTTAATTTAGCCCTGGAAATATCATCATCATGTGCCTCTAAGGTAGAATAGAAAACAAGTTTTAGTTAAAGATGTACAAGTCCATCCAAGTCTCTTGAATTTTCCGCAGTTATTTTTTAAAAGAGTATAGTTTTTTCATAATATTAATTTTGGCAAGTTTTATCCATCTTTCCTTAGCTGCATATGACAATTCTCTCTTTGTAAACATTTGGTTTGAAACGCATTCACTTTTAGCAAGAGTAATGTGTCATCCCTGCTATATCACAGGGAGAACTGGAAACTGAGCCATCATGGGCTAACGCTGAGTTTGGGTTTGGAAGACCTTTGATGCAAAATTTCACCTTCAGAACATTTACCAATGTAACTCACGGATTCTGTCCCCTAGATAAAAGAGTAACAGTATAACTTCTTACAGAGAAATTGGGATAAAGTGAGATTAATTGCTTTGCCCAGGGCCACCGTTCAACTCGGTCACGTGGTCCAAAAGTAAAGCTCCACAATGGATAGAACTGAAGTGCTTTGCATAGGTAGTCTATCAGTCTAATTATAAAAGGTCATCCGTGTGATATATTTTCTCATTATCTGAAGTGAATTATTAAAATTCAGAACAAACAATAATGTAGGGTTTTTTAAAAACACCACACCAACTACAAATGGATAAAGATTCGCATACAGATACATCTGATGTTCAAGCTGCAACATCCGATTTTGGCTTTTGGGTTTCTTTGCTCTCGGCATTTTCTCAGCTGTGAACTTTTTTACTTGCTATAGTAACAACGCAGTGTAGAAAGCGAGACATTTTCAGATTGCGTTTTGGGGACTTGAAATTCCCTGATCATATTACTATTACTTTTACGTATGCTGTGGCAGCAAGTCCATTAGCAAAACAAACAGGGACTAGAGTGGGAGCTGGTGAAACGAATACAGAGTATAGGCAGAAGCAGGTAAGACAAGACTGCAGCGCAGTCCATAGTTTAGGACAGTGCTTGAGCAAGGGTCTGTTAGCACCTGAGAAATCCCTTAGGGGGAGAAAGCCAGCGAGCTAGTAATAATCTTAATTGTAAGCATAAAAATAACCATAATCTTACAATTTTCTTCTGAGAAACAAGAAAAACATGGGAGAAAAAGGTCTGTGGCTAGATGGGGGACATTGCGAGGAGAGATGATAGTGTTTTCCTGCCTTGGAGCATAAGTAAAACTTGTTCTCAGCAGTATTGCTGTAGTGACCAGGGGAGCTCCTTGGACAGGTGACGTGGATCAATGTCAGGAATGAAATGAAGGTTGATTTGGCTGCAGTGCGGATCACATCACATGTGTCAAGATGCAGTACAGGTCAGCATTTATGAGACGTCCTTCATAACCATTGCCAGCTTCTGATGTGATGAGGAAGGATATACAGAAAGCAACAGGATAAGTTGCTGTTAAAGGTTTGTGCCTATAAAAGAGAATGGTAGAATAAAATTGGTTTTAAAAAAAAAAAGAAAGAAAAATACTCCTTCTGTTACGGTCTTCTTCCACAGCTTTTTTCTAACCAAATAGAGCCTTTGTAGAGCAACTGGCCGTGGGGTTTGTAAATAATTTTGAAATTCATACAACAAAATACATCTTGCATACCAGCAAGAGTTGTTAACGAAATGATAATTGAGTGGTGTCACACTGTGCTCATCTTTCATTTTTTGACCATTTAGTTTCACATTATGCATGAAGTGAAAATGAACCAATTTATTTCTACGTGTGATCCATTTCAGCTTTTTTTTTTTTTTAAACTGTGGAAATTAAATCAATACTCCTTTTCAGCTCTGGTCTGCAAATTCAGTGTTACATCCGAGTTATGCTATATCCAATAGCATGGCATTTAATAGTAACAAAACCTTGCAATTACAGAAAAGTGGTATAATTTAAATAATGTGATTTTAAACTAGCTTTCTCTGGCCAAAGGACTTGCTTCTCCAGTTACAAGATGAATAAATGAGAGAAAAAGACTATATTTAAAATGTTCTTTATATATAATTTTTGTAATGAAGTTTGGCATTGCAAACATAAATGCATTAACCAGAAATTTGGATTTTGAATGGCACTGCATGCTTTAATTAAGCTCTTTGTTAAATGTATTTACATTTCTGTTGGTCTTAGCTCTTTTTTCCCTTATAATTCTGCTTTTTGAAAAAATTATACTACACTTCTCTTTAAAATACTCATGTACTAACTATTTGATCTTTAATAGATTGGGGGTTTTTAACCTGGTAGTGAATACAGTAGCAATCTACGCTCTCTAATGATTTTTTCAGGTACTCTGTGTTCTAGTCAAAAGTTAAAGCCCTCATTTCAGGATCCCAGGTATTGTTCAAACATCTAATATTTTGCTCTTGGAGAAGCACAGGTTTGAAAACCTCGCTGTTCCATTTTAGTCTAACATTAAGCTGCTGTGCCTGCAAACGTTTTGCTGCAGCAGTGAGTGCATAACAGCCCTCCATTTCTCACTCTGTAAACGTGCAAAGTTTAGTCACAGCTGCTTTGACAAGTTTTCTGCAGTGGCTCCTGGTACTGTCTTATGTAAAAGCCAAACCATAATTTTACATTTGTTCTAAGTAACTTCTCGTAATCAGGTGTTAGGGTTCATATTTAGACAGTTGCCTTTTTAGTTAAAATGTTATTTTCAGTTTTTCTCTCCATCCTATTTTTCTGTGTCCTCTAAGAGGAAAAAAAGAAATTCTCGATAATAGAGAATCAGCAGCTCTTTCTATTCTGTCTTAAAAATAAATCCCAAACCAATACAGCGAAGAAAGGAAGAAGTATTCTTCTCAGAAAATTGTTTACATAAAATACCGTAGTCAGAAAGTGATAAAGAATAACTATTTTTTTAGCAGCTGGAGAACGTCAGAATATAGTCTTCAATTCCCTTACGTGTTTTGTAATGCAGATTCCCTTTAAAGTAGCCTTGCCAATGTACCTTAAATATATTTTAGAATTATTTTACCATGAAATTAGTTTTTCTCCATCATTGGCTTAGTTGAATCCTTCTTTTTGCTCTATGCTGGGACATTAGCAGTGAAACCGTGGCTGCACGTACTATTTTAGCAGGTTTCTATCAAAATGTGTTCTGCAGTAGACCATACCCATTGAGAGCAGAGGTTATTAGCGTAGCCTGGCTGCTGTGTAACCGGCTTCTCCAGCTCTCGCCATGAGTCTCGCTTAATTCCCGCACTCCGTACTTCTGCCACCAGGTTGTATTTACATATTTATTAACCGGAGGAAGAGTAGAGAAGAGAATTTCAATCTCGAGAAGTGCAGAACAGCAGAAGGCTCTTCAGGCTGTCCTCTTGCCCTGCTAGTCATCGCTCAGCCCGATTGAAACCCCAGTCTCGGGAGTTTCCTGCCCTAGTAAACAACTCGCAAAATATTGCCTGCTTTTAACCTTGTACATTGGAGAAAGGAGACAGGGTGGGGGTTTTTTTCGAGGAGGATTAAATGAAGCACTTAGAGGAAATAAACTGGTCTGGATAGAAAATTTTGGCTTGCTAATATTTCAGTATCCCTGTCCCATTAATGGCTTCTTCCCTTTTCACTTGTAGGTAGTTAATTTTCTTCTCTTTGTTATTATTTTATTTTAAAGCATTGCCTGATAATAGCTGTAGAGAAAATTGCTTATTGTTTTTGATTTACACAGCCTGTTTAAGAACTTCTGTACTAAAATAAAATTCACTTTATTACTTCTATGAGGAAATTAAGGTTACATTGGAGCAGTTGAATCTTATGTTAAGGGAAATTATTTTCCCTAAATCTTCATGGTATTTACTTGCCATTTGATCTTTGGATATTCTGTGGTACTTTTAGCTGGAATGCTTTTTTTTCCTCTCTTTTTTTTTTTTTTTTTAAACAATAGTTTCATGCCTATCACAAGGAAGAAGTTACGCAAATCACTAAAAGATGATGTGGTAGCAGATTTCAGAGGATTGAGTGCCTTGTTGCAATTTTTGTAACTAGTGGTATTTCACTTCAGAGGAAGACTAGTGACTTTCTTTCTAAAGTAAGAGTGTATGAGTTTAAGGCTGCCCTGATGTGGGTTTTGTGAGAACCTGGAACTCAGAGCATAAAGAGAATATGGATAATTTCTTAAAAGTAGACCACGGCAGAATCTGATCCACACATCTGGGATCCTAATCTCTCTTATATTCTTGCATATGCCTAACATTGTCTGTGTGCGTATAATCACTGAACATCCGTGAGGGCCAGGTTTTCCATGAGTAGTATTTAAGAACAGAAAAAGAAACCTTTTTTTTTTTTTATGATGTTATATCTATTGCAGTAGGTAACATCTGGGCAGCACGTACAGAAATCACTGAGGCTCTGCTTGTCTACACTTCATCCACCACTGCAGGCAGAGGGACTAAACAAATTCAGCATCTGTTTAGAATAAGAACCGTGGTTCAGACATGCATTGAAAATAGTTAAGTGTTTGTAACTGAAGAAGAGTATTTCTCTGAGCAGCTCTAGGCAGCAAACCAGTGGTTAATTCCTAGGTACTGAAGTTTTGTGCTGTCTAAAGAAAGGGAAACCGGTTAAAGGGTAATGTTGACTTGTCTGTTTTCATATCTATTCTTGGAACAGGAATGTAAATTGATATAAAAATAGGAGAAACATTGTTTGTAATCTCTATTTATGAATAAAAATGCTGTTAGTGACCAACAGATACTAGTTTTCACCTGAGTTTCAGATGTCTCACTTGAGCAGCATCTCCTTACTACCATTGCCTGTGTTTCGAGTACATGCATTTTTTGCAGAACTGCTTTATTAGGGTTACAGCCAGAGACCCTCACAGAGTGTCTCCGCCCAGGGCTCCTCTCTGGGTGCTCACTGGGGTTTCCTTATCATGAAGGCTGGGCCACGTGCAGCAAACTAGACCTGTTGCATGATCCAGTGTAGCGCTGGGGCGTCACCTGGCATGTGCATTCAGAAATGTAGAGATGTGGAGGGCTGGTATCAGAGATGTAATCTTGTCCCCTACGTCTGGCAACCTGCATCTTAACCTGAATTTAAAGATACGTATATTTGTACCCTACTGCTGCCCAACCCTTTAATACTTTGAACAGCATACATATGGCATGACTTAATAGTTCAATAATTTGTAAAACAGATTTCCATTTTAACACAGCCTGCTAGCGGCAGGGCAGTTTGGCTTTTGTCCAGCAACTAAAAAGTGACATGGTGCATGAACATACAATTTAAAAAAAAAAAAAAAAAGCTCACCAATATTTTTAGAAGATGTGCACATCGAGCCGAACAGCTGGCCGGGTGCCAGCCAGTTGCTGCCGGTCGAGCACTCCTTCCTAGACGCCTCCGCCTGCCACGTGTGTACTGCAGTGGTGAGCAGGGGAACCTGGCGAAGGGCGATGGTGCGCCTGTGTTCGGTTTCTGTGTCCACTGCCTGGACAGACTCGGCCTATGACTTTGCACGTTTGTGAAACAGATGTCAGGTGTGTCTGCCCGTGGGAACGGGCTTGCAGGTTTGGGATCTTGAATGCTCCGCTGCAATCGCGTAGCGCCCGGTTTGTGCATCCAGGAACAGCAAGTGTGGATTCATTTTGTTGGGACTTTGACTTGCTGTTTGGACAAATAAATCAATCTGCACAGAAATCAGCTCTCTGCTTCCTGAGTTAATTTTTCATTCAGTTCAAATTAATTGTCTTTCCTAACCTGCTCAGGCCTGATTTTTCTTATTGTTCTGTGGTTCTCTGCTTTCACTTTGCCATTTGTCCCAGCAGCTCTGCAGGTCTAACCGCCCCTAGATAGCTGGGCTTTCGGTTTAAGCCTCAAGTTTTTTCCCACCTGTCCTGTGGGAAAAAATGTAGCGGCAGAAGCTGCTCTGCTTTCTCCCCAAAACTCAGTTGTTTCTGGAGTTCGTGGCCCTTGCTTTCGCCCCCGCTCCTCGCCTCCTGGCAAAGGGGCTGTGGGTCATATAACAGCCCAGGAATGAATGGGCTCTCCATTCAACCCTCTGCAACTGAAGAGGGTTGCGTGTCTGTATGCAAGGAACAGTGGCTGAGGGATGTGTGCGTTGCTACAGTCCCAAGTTATTAGCCGGGGTCTGCCATTATTCAAGTTGTAAGCTGGGAAGCAGGGTGACATTTGAGATGCTTCTTTGGGCGGTTGTAAGAGTTGCCCGCTAAGTGTCCGCTGCCAGGTGCCCGGCTGCTCCTGCACCCCGACACCGTGGCACCCAGCCCAGCCGGACGGTTTGCATTTCAGTGACTGACAGCTTGGTCTTGTGATGCTGACATCTCAGGCATGGTCCTAAGCCCAGCTGATTGTTTTAAAACCTGTAATATTCCCAGAAGTTCCCAGGTGTGAAGAAGGAAATAAACAAACAAGTAAATAAACACCTCACTCCCCCAGCCTTTGGGGCAGAAAAAAGCAGGAAAAATGTAAACGAGGTTTAAATTCCACAAATAAACCAGTAAAAATTCTGGTCAGTCACAGATTTTTTAGATACCTTTTTAGTTATTTAGAAGGGTAGATATTTTATTTATTTTTAGAGGGTCACAGAAGGGAAAACTACCCATTAACTCAGCTCACCTATCTTCTCACTAATGTGTTTTGTTACCTGTACATGTTGACTACCTTCTTTGCTGTATCTTCTGGTGTGTCAGCTGCTGATGTGCATTGCAGACAGAAAGTCAGCTTAAACTGATTACAAGGAAAACAAAGCATCTATGAACACTTCAAATCATTCCCGTGTATGCTTCCTAGCTTCGCTAGATAATGTAAAAATAGTAAGCCATTAGTGTTGTTTTGAGCCTGTCTGAACAAATGTACCTGGAGGGAAGAAAGAAAAATCTACCTGGATTGCACTCAGGCAGAATAGAACACACCAAGGTATTAGAGCACTGTGTAATAGCAGTGTGTGAGTAATAAATCAGCTGAGTAAACTCATACTGGAAGGGGGTAACACTACTTGAACTAACAAGTATTTGTTGTTTTGAAGGTTTATTTTCTGCTTAATGTAACCTAAGCTATGCAAGCTCATTAAGTGAACACTAACATGTAAGAAGGATGTTTATTCAACTAAATACTAATTTGAAATATATGATTAAAAGTGTTGAGTGACTGGGTGATAGATCGCAGGTGAAATTCAGTTCTTGTATGAAATATTAAGGTGTGTGTTCAGGTGGGAGAGGAGGAATTATCCTAACTTTATATGTGTGCCAGTGAGCTCTGAACGTTCTGTTTCCATTCAAGAAAAAAATCTTGGAATTATAACAGGTAATTCCATAAAATCATTATCTCTGTGCTCAACAGTAGTCAAAGAAACAGAATATTGGGGATGATTATGTGGAGAATAAAGAACAAAGCAGGCAGCACTGCAGAAACCTAGGACTTGTATGGTTCTGCCCCCCCATCTAGAAGAGGAATGAATACAACTGCAGAAGGTACAATGCAGAGTAATAATAAAAAAAAAAAGGTATGGAAGAGCTTCTGCACAAGTAAATGATTAAATAAACCAGGACTTATCATCCTTGGAATGAGAGGATTGAGCAGTGGAAATAATAAGCACAAATGGAAAAGGTGAAGAGCGAGTGGTTCTCATTCAGGATGTTTGTCTCGGATCTGAGAGGCAACAAATGAAGCTAACAGATGGCAGGTTCAGAACAAAGGCAGGTGCTTCATGTGTTGTGTGATCAAGGTTATTGTATGTTCCAGACATATACATGGGTTCAGAAAACGCAGTGAAATTGAGTGAAACGGAATAAAAATGTGTCACAAAACACAGAAAATTCTCTGTCAAAGCACACAGGTAGTACGCCTGTGGCTCAGGACAATGCTGGTCTGCCTACGGCTGGGAGCATAACCCTAGAATGTGTCTCTGTGTGATCACTTTGTCCTTTTGCTGAAGATCCTGAGCTAAAAGACCCTTTGGTCTGACTTGGTAAGACTGCTTTTCCATTTCTTTTGCTGTGTGTGGGAGGCTAGAGTTCAAAAGAGCAGTGCAGTTAGGTTCTTTCAGTTGTAACAGACATCTGAACAGATCTTTACAATGCACCAGCCCATCAAGGATTCTTGGCCAGAGCCTTGTCATCTCCTGCTTCTCTTCTGTTCATTACCAGAAATGAGTCTAAGCTTCCTTTCTTGCTCCTCAGTAATGTAGTATAAGAGGTTATAGAGTATATTAGACTTGGGTTTTGTGGTTTTTTTTTTTTTTTCTATTGTCCATGGATTTTACGCTCTGAAAACCCTGTGCAGGCCTAAATAACATAGCTACAGAAATAAGTAGTAATAGAAGGTGTGTGTGTGCAGACGAGCCTTTTATCACATAAGCTAACAGAAGGAAGGAAAACTTCAGCAAGAATGAAGGAGGGGAAGAAAGTCCGCTGAGATCTGAAATGAGATGGAAAGTGATTAAAGCAGAGGGGAGAAAGGGAAGTCTGATTGAAGATAAGGAATTCTGACGATGTGACCTTTCATGCCTGCTGCATCTTCAATGGCCAATGCAAAATGAAGAGAAGGGTTGATTTAAAGGGCAGCACGATCTGAGATCGGTTGCCACACATCAGTAAAGGAGTTCAAAAACAAGGAGAAGGCAGTTTTGAATTGTGCATTAAAACAAAGGAGGAGCAAATGTAGATGTGAGGGTCTGGTAGTATAGTGGCCCACGTCTTTGTCTAAAGGTTGCAGAGCTGGAGAGCTGTGACATGGGTGTGACAAAGCTGCAAGCAGACAATTTCACTACAGCTGGAAATGTAGCAGGGGCTTGTGCAGAGAGTATTACAGAGGCAGTAGTGAAACAGGGACAATTTGCTGTCCGTGCTGTAGATTTCAGAGGCTGAAGCTGTAATTCAGCACTAGAGGGTAATATATGTTTTATCCCCAAGTAAGACATCAGATTTGCCCGTACTGGCTTGGCTGAGAAGCTGTGCCTCTCACCTGTTAAATGACATATTGGCCACTCCTGGTGGATATGCAACCGCTGCATGAATTTGCAGAAAAAGGGCCGGAGGGCCCTTCAGCTGAGTGAAAGCCAACGTGTTTGCTATAGTACCTTTTAGCTCACACACACACACATGCAGACGTCTCTCTTCTCCCAGGGCCATCGTTCTGTGCTGGAAGAAAAACTGCTGTTAAAGGTTGCAATTTTGTGCAGCTGTGGTGTCCCTACCATTTCTGTCCCCAGGCTCCTCTGGGTGACCTGCAGGATCCCAGTGAGTGCTGGCTGGTGTTTTTCTGACGGAACGGCAGAGGTGGCCAGCGCTGCAGGGGAAGAACATACATTTAGCCTGGAGAAAAGGAGGCTGAGGGGAGACCTCATCGCTCTCTACAACTACCTGAAAGGAGGTTGTAGCGAGGTGGGTGTCGGTCTCTTCTCCCAAGTAACTGGCGAAAGGACGAGAGGAAATGGCCTCAAGTTGCGCCAGGGGAGGTTTAGATTGGATGTAAGGAAAAATTTCTTTACTGAAAGAGTGGTTAAACATTGGAACAGGCTGCCCAGGGAAGTGGTTGAGTCCCCATCCCTGGAAGTATTTAAAAAACGGGTAGATGAGGCGCTTAGGGACATGGTTTAGTGGGCATGGTGGTGTTGGGTTGACGGTTGGACTCGATGATCTTGGAGGTCTCTTCCAACCTTAATGATTCTATGATTCTATGATCTTCACTGAGCTGTGGGGCTTTGGGGTGGGAGCACCGGTTGCATTTCCTTTTCAGTGAACTTCTGGGGGGGAAATAATGAAACCAAAATCCTGTTTCGCTACCGTCACTTTGTTTCCCCTCAACTCACGGCACACGCGTTCTGTAAATATAGCTGCCTCATGTGGCAGGGATCCCTGACTCAAAACTCAAGGTGGGCTTTTAAAGAGTCTGATTTGATCCCTTCCTGGCACAATGGCCTCCCGTTGTCTTCAGCATCCTTAACCTCTGCTCTGCCTTCTAGCTGGGCCAGAAGCGGGCAGGCGGGATTGCTGGGGGAACAATGCTGGCCTGACTCCGATAACAACATTGTGGGGCAGGGGGGAGATGCCAGACAGCTTTCCTCTGCTGATGACACCTCTAAAAATACCTTCCTTGAGAGGGAATTACCGCCTTTCAGCCTCCGGTGGGCCAAACAAGCTTATTTGCAGGGCGATACACAGGAGGACTGCCATCAATCCTTTGTTATCCCTTCAGACTTTCCATTAATTAACAGATTTTTCAATTGTAAATAGCTGGCTCAAAAGCCTTTCTTGTGTTACCCCCGAACATCCCTAGCATTCATATGAGCTATTGTCCTTTTTCCTACAACTCTGAAGTTGATTATTGTAATATTAAATAATTTCTTCTGTGTAGATCTTCTTCTCATTGCCTAAAAAAGGCTTATATTTGGGTGCTTCAACACAGTATTGCCCTTTTCTGCATTCATTTGTTTCAAAACCTTTTTCAGCTTTGGGTTGTTCCCAAAAAAGGTCAGATTTTCCATCTCCTCTTCACACAGAAAACAGTGATCCATGCCTGGGCCTAGCAAATTATCAGTGAGGAACTAGGAATGAGAATGAGATCCTGCAAATTTCTGAGAATGTGGAGCCATCTGATAATGCCAAAGTCATAATCTAAGCAAAAAAGGTTGAACCACCACACACCTTTGCTTTTCTTATTCTCATACTGACCTAAAACTAACAAGTTCAACTGGGACAACAAGTGGGCTTGCCCATTCCCTGACTTTCAGCGTTGTCAATGGAGGAAATCAGGAATGGCTGTGTTGGAGCAAACCAGTAACATCTTTTTTCCAATATCCCACATCTGGCGATGCTGCTCAATAAGCATCTGTCATGGTTTATTCTGTGAAGCACTGCAGGGGTTTAATGCTCTTTTTATCTGTTGTAATTGTGTATTCCCGTCATCTTATGTAAGTATGTAATCTCATTTCAAAACCCTCTAAGCTTTTTGGATGACGGATACACATATGTCAATATCTTTCCCATATGTATATACATGGAACAACTTCCATGTTAATTATGCATGGTTTAGAAATTTAAAAAAAAGAACTTTATTAATTTAGTAAAATAAAAATATCTTAAAATTAGAATATCTTTATTAATTTTAAATGTGTTGTCTTTGCCTTTCAGTTTCATTCTTTATTCCCTTGCTCTGCTGAGTTTATAAATAGAAAACAGTCACTGTATTATCTCTGCATTGGTTTATTATGTACCCTACTTTGCTTACTTCTGTCTTTCCTGTCTCTCAGGTTTCTGTCCTTATGAGGCACCTTAAATACCTCTGCGTTTTTTCATTGCCCACTTTTAAATTTTACATACTGCCTGCTATAGCTTTTTATTTTTGAGATAAATGACAAGAAGTACCAATTGCTTATTGTGTATTAACCTGTATCGTAGCATGATAAAACCAGTCACAGAATTAGATTTTCTTCATTTGCCAAGTATGACCAAGTTCTTGGTACATATATCGTTGTAAGTGGACAGAAATTGTGTGCTGCGTTGCACAAAAGCTCATCGAAAAAGCAAGCAACAAACTAGATAGTTTGCTGAGGAATTTTAGGTTCTTTGTTCAGATTTGTAAAAAGTTGTTTGGAGAGCTCTGTTTTCAAGGCGAGCTGGAAACCCCAGGCAGGTTCTGTAGCAAGAAGAATGATAACACATTGCACAAATCCTGATCATTTTAAGAAATCTGATGCTTCAAGGGGTGGGGACTCTTCTTCTGCACCTACTAGATATTCTCTTCCAGTAACAGAGTGGTCTTACCTGGCCTCTTGCACGTACTTCTAAGGCTACCGCTGATCAGGGACAAGTATTGCTTAGTCTCATAAGCACTCCCAGGGAATTTAGACAGCACATACGGTACTGCTGTAGCATTGCACACACCTTTTTCTATCTTAATTGCAAGCCTGATTGTGCACCTACGTGTAGACAGTCTGATACCTAATGTGAAAAAAGTTATATAATTATAAATAATTATATAATGTATAATGATCACACAGGATGGTGATTTTCTGATGTATGAGAAGGTAGTAAAGAGCTGCTGACTGTTAAAGCTTAAACTGTAGCTTAACTGGTAGTATGGGGACTAACTTTTTGACTGTTACCCAGGTATTTTCTTTCCTCGGCTTGTTTCCCTGGCTCTTTCCTGAATATAGTTTGTTCAGAAGTATATCTTCACCTGTTTGAAAATTCAAAAAGTTTACAGACGTTAGAGAATCATGAGATGGTGTGAGCTTCTAAAATGATACAGGTTTTAAACTCAAGGAAAAAAGACTTGTGTTCATGTCACACTTCAACTCACATGCTTTAAAACCCTGCTTTGTGTCTAGTCATGTGAGCACTGTAAAAGACTACATTGCTAAGGCTATAGATATTTATACAAGGACAGTATGGACCATGAATTAAACTCTGGATCTTTTGAGGATGTGTTAAAACACATTTGTTTTGACATCATCATTTTTGATCTGAATTACTCTCAGAAAAATAAGTGTCTGAAAATAAATTTCAGAAAGACAAATGTGATCTGCTTCACTAAATAATATATTTACTTCTTTATGAGGAAAGTGTGTTTTCCTGTTGATTTTATTATTTGATTAATGTGCCCAAAATATTTGGGGAAACAGTAATAACTGTTAAAAGTCAAAGAATTATGGAGTATGTATTTGATCAGGAGTGATGGTATATAAGAGAATGCATATAAAAATTATTTTTTCTTGCTGCATTTTACTGTTAGGATGTCACAGAAGAGCTGCATCTAACTCAAATACAGCCTTTTTTTTCAGGCTGTACCCAATGGGAGCCGGTGTGAAGGAGACTATAGCCCTTTCCCTTCACAGTCTTGTCAACTCTCTTCCAGCAGCATTGGGTGTAGGTGCTTCCATGTGGCTTTGTAGTTGTCCCTGCCATTGCTTTTGGCATTAGATCGATGATATATGCTTGAATTAATAGTGACAGAGATCAAAAATGCATTCCTCTCCTTGTAAGCAACAGGCAAGGCATGGTACAGGGTAAAGAAGCTGCAAGGCATAAAGCCCACAAGGCAAAAGTAAACAAGGACACATCCTAACTGCTGAATGCTTGTTAGTTGTTAAATATTCACTTATTTGTAGTATATTTATATCTGCTGAATTTAAAGAGGAGGAAGAAAATTTGAGTGATGTTTGTATTCGTCTGTGTTTTCTCAAACGCGTGTGTTAAAAATTCGGATCCTCAAACAGAGCAGGAAAAATGGGAGCTCCAAATGTGATGGTATTGGGCAAACTGATGTATGGGCACCAAACTACTTAATGCTTGCCTCCAGGTAAAACAACTGGTTATATTTGCATCTGAAAACATGTGGGAGAAATTATTAGGAAACCAGCAAGAACCTGCTGTAGAGGGAGCTTAAAGTCTAATGATTTAAAGAAATGGCTAACGTACTTAAAGGGTAATCAGTGTTTGGATGCAAGTATGTTAGTTTATGTGTATTACAGTATTAAGTGTTCTTGGTTCAGCACCCAAGGGCTTGTGCAAACATTTCTCTGGTGAATTTCTGAAGCATTAAAGCAAATGCATGACAAGGAGAGAGAGGCAATTTGAATTCAATAGCCGCTAGTAGTTTGAGAGGAGAATAACAAGAAAGCACTGAAATAGAACAGTGCAGCCACATTCTGGGGTTAAATTCTTGCCAGTTGTTTAAGAAACTACCAAAATGATGAAATTTGGATATAAATAATTAAACAACATGGTAATATTCACATACTTTAGAAAGGCAGTAAATAGCAAAGGTGCATTTGAAGATATCTCAGTTAAAATGCAAGAAACCTCAGACTCCCTGGGAATTGTCTCAACAGAAATGGCTTGGCTTGTGCTCGTCTTCTGAAACAGGGCAGTGCGATCCTCACAAACCTCCCCTCCATTCTTCTGTAACGTGTTTGATTTTGAATGTGCTTGTGTGAAAGGTTTGGTACTTGCTCCTTTTCAGAATGGTGAATGAAACAACGGTGGTTAGATTTATTTGTAGCTAAATATAGGAGGTCTTGAGCTCCCTGCTGCTCACCATGCAGTGACTCACAAGAACAGAGCTGAAGAGGACTGGCGCAATAAATATCTGGTAGTCTCGCAGCTTCTTCTGTCAAATTGGAGGCAGCTATTTTTGTAGCTTTAGGTAACTGGATACAAGTGAATCAGTGACAATTTTGGGAACTACAGAAGCCTCCTCCACAGACAGAAATAAAAATCTATTTTTATATAAATTTTTGTTAGTCCTGAAACTCCTGGATATAAACTATAGGTAGTAGTAGGCAATGGCAATCCAGAGCAAATACTCAGGTGTATGCTGGCTCCTTAGGAGAGGCAGAGATGCTGAAACATGAGGTCAGCTGTCTCCACAGCTGAAAACTTATTTTCTGTAATTTTTCTAGATCTGGTTTTATTGCGGTACCTGGTTATCAGTTACATTTTGTCTTTTCCTGCAGCTCTGCTAGGGCCGTCCGTAAGTGTGGACCAGTTAATTTGGTTTTCTCAGCATCAGACTAGATAGTTTCAGCCTCAGGAGAGCTTCTCTAATCTAACCCTTGATGTTCTGGCTACAGCACTTAGACTTAGGGGTTTCAGCATTGCAGCACTTAGGCTTTATGCATTTGGCCCTCTAGACAGAATTCACAATCTGGAGTCGTGTGCCTTCATCCTATAAGTAGTGAATAGGACCTAGGTGCTTTGCGGTGGTTTTCATGACAGGCAGCATACTGATAATAACCAAAGCCAAATAAGAGTGCATCTCTGCAGCTGGGATGCTTTTGCTTCTGATGCAGACAGAGTAGGAAGAGATGGTTGTGCCTGCGGAGTGAGCATTCAGTGTGGAGCATGCTCTGAAGCCCAGTGGTTGGACATTCACCAGGAAGAAAGGGGAGCCAAGCTGTCCAGCCCATCCTGCTCTCAGGACTGCTCGTGCAGATACCCCTGGCTATATCCCTGTTCTTGTTGCTGATTGCAGTGTCCTGGTCCCATCTACTTACTGCCTCTGAACTCAGAATGAGGCTTTTTTTTTGCTGCTCGACACCACAGTTTCAACAGAAGGCATTAAAATATCTGCTCTAACTCATAATTTGGTGATCACCATTCTCCTAAGTGGGTTGCAGCAGGCGATGAACTGGAGAACTGTTCCAGTCAATATAGAGTATTGTGAAAAATGTAGGAGAAAGTCTTAGTTCTCTGTGCTCCAATAGACAAAGCTGTGCAAGTCTGGATGCAAACTGAGAGTCTGGCCTTCACTGAAAACTCAACGTACACCCCAAGGCAGATGCCAAGCTACAGCAGGGTACACTTCTCTATGTCCCTCTCCCCAGTATTTCGTGCTAGCTGGTTTACTTCTGTTGAGTATAGGGCATGTAGGAGGTGATGCAGATCTGGGAATATCCATCCGGCACCTGAGGATGACAGGACACGGTTGCTCTTGGCATTACCTCACCTGAGCTCTTTGTGCGACTCTCTTGAAAGCTGTCACTGATGCTGACCAGGACTTAAGTGAACAAGGAGCACACTTGGCGGCTGCCAACTGGTTGGTGTTGCTCCATTGCTATTTGAGTAGCAGTCATCAGTACAGAACCAAAACCATTCCCGAACAGTGAGCTTGGAAAGTCCATAGGAAGTTCTTGCTTCTCTGCATGCTTCCACTTATAATAATTCATAGCAATTTGGTCAGTCTAGCAGAGGTAAATAATTTTGCTGCCACCTGGGATATTTGTTAGCTGATTCAGCACTTTCTTACCTAAGAGCTAGTAATCTCTTATCAATATGTGCAGGTGAGCACAGTAATACTTTTATCTGTATTAGGAGAACAGGGTTTGTCTACACAGGGTCATTCAGGAAAACTAATCCAAATTGATTTTTAAAGTAGATTAATTAAATTAGGTTCCATCTCTTCGAATTCTCTAAATGGCCAAATTTATGTTAGTTAAATTAGATCAAATGCTTGTTTAACCTTTCTGGTTCAGAATTGCAATGGCCTTAATTTGATTTATTTTAATTCACTAAAAAATTGAGACAAACCTAAGTGTGCTCACTTATATTCCAAATCAGAGACTTTGATCTAATTTAACTGAAGAACTTTAAAGCCAGATGTTCAGTTAATTGGGATTCAAGTTTGAGTGTCCTGAGTGAACAAGTATCTGGAAAAGAAAGTACTGAGCAAATTATTTGTTCCATTTTTTTGATTGTAAAACATAAATAACGTCTGATGGAATTAACGTACTCTTGCTATGGTTGAAAGTCTTGCTCGTGTCCTCAGCAAGTATTTAATGCATGAATTTAAGGATGAAAGAGAGCGCTAATATTTGACAACAAAAGGCTTCATTTTACCTGCTGATAAAAATCGTATTATTAATTCACTGTAATTTGAAACTGTGTATGCAAAATACCTGATGATAGAGCTATCGGAGCTTGCCCAACACTAACAGCCAAGAGTTATCCGGCTGTATCTTCCATCTGAATGTGTTACTGTGTGTATCAGTGTGGTACGTAAGCTCTATGCAGTATATTGTTTAACCTTCCTACGCTTTTAATGTAAAAGATAATGATGTGTGTCACAAGAAGATTATACAGGGGCTGGTAACAATATGTATGTGACAATTCCTTCATTCCGTGTGCCCTCTGCCTCTGGCACTCTCAGTGGCTGGGGAGCTGGCCTGACCTTGACAGGGGCTTGCAGAGCGGACGGATTAAATATTTAGTTGTGAACACTGGGAGTGGAGTGAGGTCTCTGATATGGACTGTTAACTAAGGTATTAGTCAGACCAACATTGTCTCAGCCAGTTCTTCCCTGATTTATGTAGCAAGCCTTAGTAGCATATTGCTTATTTATCACTGATAAACTGTTCTCGCACAAAACTTTTTTTTTTTTAATATATTGAGTCTCTCACTGCTGTGGGCTTTTGATAACATTATGATTTCTGTTTACCTGTGGTTTTGCCTGACGGTAGTTGAATAACAATAAAATTCCTGTTGATTTGGGGTGGTCAGATGAAAACTTAGAGCTACAACCAATGTATTAATCAATGCCACCCATCAAAATGCTACGGGTCAAAGCAAAAATTGATATAAAAGTTATTTTATTTTGTTATCTTAGTGAATGGCATAAAGTATTTGCTAGGTTTCCTTATCGATGGTAATGCATTACTGTTGTCTCATCCTCCTTCATAGTCTGTTGCTAATAGATAAATTATTTTGATTTGTGTTTTTTTTCAAGGAGCGTATAATCTAGAATCAAATTTCCACAAAGATTAGAGTGAACCTGCATGTTTTCTGGATTCAATTATTCGCGTTTCTTCAAATGTCTGGTTTTGTTTGGCTGGAAAACTGCTTTCTGAATTTATAGATGGTTTCAGAACATTATTTTACCACTGCATAATGACAAAAGCAATTTAAATTTACAGATTATTTTTGACATGGGAAGCCAATAGTGCTGGTAAATTGTGTATAGTCTTCCCAGCTGAGCAGATAGGTTGCTTGTAGAGTCCAAAAAACGGAAACAAAACAAGCATAGTACACAACGCAGTAAGTCTGTTGTTATCCCAGAGAAACAGATCATACTCTCTAGAACCAAGGTAACAACAAATTTGTTGCACTGCTCCATGCCTTAATGGCATTGAGCCATAATTAACTCAATGCTGCAAGAATAATGTCAGCTGCCTGTGGCAGTAGATCTGTGTCAAAAAGAGTAAAAAACTCTAAAGATGCTTGTTTGAAAATTACACTGTATCTTTTCAAGATAAAAACATTGGATGGCCTGTTTCCCACTTCTGAAATTCAACTCCCAAGCTACTCTGGTGTTGCTGGCTTTCTAAAGTGTTAGCTAATCAATTAGAAGCAGTAGGATACGAATTGGTGACAAGTCATGTGTAATTTGCAGTGAAAAATGAACATACCAAATGTTCTGAGGTGTATTCTACATCCTAAGGCTTATTCATTTGTTTTGGAGCATCCTTAGCGATGAAATTATTAAAATGGAAATTAGTGTCTTAAAATTAAAAAAATATTAAAACCCAAAAGCAATATTCAGTGGCTGAGTGCATGTCAAAACTAGTGAACATCTTGTCAATTCACTCTTGAGTCTTTCAGTACCCCTCTTTATGTTGTTCTCCTAGTAGACTGTGATCACCCTCGAGTATTGTTCATGTAGTTGATGTCCTGTTTTGAAAAATGCCCTTTTCTGTCTACTGATGTTTGGTGCCTTTACAGCCACTGGGTGCAACTTTTCCACGTTGCCATTGTTGTGAAAATGTGAAATTTTTTGTGCCTTACTGGAATTCTGGTGTATGGGGGATAAACGGCAGGATTTCAGGAGCAGGGTGCTGCCAGGGGTGTACCTGTTGTAGGAGGAGGCCAAGAACTGTCCTGTGCCAGACACAAGCAGCTCAAGCCAGCTCTGAAACACCCCTTAGTGTGCCAAAACTTCAGTGAACCCGGGGAGCGTATGATGCCTCTGCTTAGACACATGTAAGAAAAAGCCTCAACTGCTAGAATTAGGAGACATAGGAGGAGGTACGTGAGGAGATATGTGAAGAGGTGTGTTTGGAGAACAGGGAGAAGGAATGGAAGAGAGGTGTGGACATTGTTGGAGATGCCCTCCTGGAAAAAGATACTCCATGGCAGAGGAGGGACACTCCTAATAGGACTGTGGCCTGTAGGCAACCAATGCTGGAGCTAGGAAACCCCCAAATGGGGACTGCGTCTTATGGAGGGACCCATGCAGAAGCAAGTACGTCCCTGAAGGGACTGCAGCCCGTGTAGGATCCATGCTGCAGCAGATACACCCCAAAGGGATTGCCGCCCGTGGAGGACTCATGCCACAGGAGGTACACCTCTGAAGGGACTGCAGCATGTGGAGAACCCATGCTGGTTCACGAACACACCCAAGGGGACTGCAGCCTGTGGAAGAGACCACAGGAACCCACAAAGGAGCAGAGGAGCAGGAAGAAGCACTGGAGGAATACTAAAGTAAAATTCACTGAGTCAAGACTGTTTTGCCTGCAACATCTGACTAGACTGATTGTCAGTGACAGGTTTCAAAAGTGAATACTCCTTTGGTAAGTGAGGCTCAAAATTGTGATTCTGTGGGAAATTAAAAAACTGTAAGAAGTTCTAAATTTAGAATGAGTATCAGAATTTTCAAGTCTTTCAGGGAAGGATAGTTCTGTTTTATTTGGGAAGCTACATATTTACCCCTTCCAAGTAAAGATGACCGGTAGCCATCTTGATTTCTGCAACAATTTGACTGTGCTGCCACAAACAAGAATTAAATTGGAAGGAATAATTAAAAACTACGTGTGCAAACAGCTATTACCTATTATTGCAGGTACTGCTGGCATGATCACTATATCATTTTTCTTATCAACAAAATAATATTTCATCCTTACTCAAAATTTCTTTTTAAAAATGGCTTTTTTTCTTATTAACCAAATGAGTAGATACTCTTGTTGTGTAAGTCTTGTATTCAGAGGTTTACTTCTAGTGAGTTTATTCGTATAAAGTTCCCTTAAGGAAAATGTTTGGGGCTGACATATTTGGATTTTTTCTTTGTTATCATAAGTTTTTGTTTTATCTATAGGTTTTTCACATAGTGGTTTTCTTCTTTCTGTACCTTTCCTCCATCTCTCCTTCCATCTGCTACTGGTGATAGTGTTTTGTTCTGCTGTCATTAAATATTACCCTGTTTTTCCTTTAATTATGGGAGGTGTTTCTATTTTGTCAAAGATAAATTTGCTAGTTCTGTTTGTGTTGGTGTTGAGAGAAACGCTACTACTTCATGTCTTCTGGTTAATTTATCTCTTAGTTTTAATGCTAATCTGGTTAAGACATGATTAAGAGTATTCCGTGGGCCTCATTTTTTTTCTGTCCAGAGCCTATTTTGACACTCGAATTAATGCTTTCCTATTTGCTGTATATTTACCCAGAGCTGAAGTTTGATATTTTTCTATACTCTACCAGTGGTTTTGGTTCTCCAAAAATTATTTTCAATAATTTCAACTTGAAAATTTTCACAGAAATGTAGGCAGATGGGGCAGTTAATTATGAAAGTGTTCTTGAAACTTCTAAAATTAATGCCACAAGAGTTTAAGAACCATTTTGAAGCATTTTAGAGTGAAGCTTTTCATTAGAATTTTTAATTGTACGGTATATCATTGCGTAAGTGCTGGTGAAGGTGTCTCAGGTTTCAGTGCTAATTTATTGGGCTGAAGTCTTAGACCTTTTTTGTAAAGGTCTAAGGAGGATTGTTGTTTGTATCTTTTACAAAAGATCTTTGTAAAAAACCTTTTTTGTAAAGGACCTTTTTGTAAATGTTTTCAAAGCAGCAAGACAGAGCCGGTCTAATATTTTAATAATGAAACAGAATTATGTACTTTTCAAACCATGCCTCTCATGCCAGTTAGAGCTTCTTGCCTGTACCACATTGTCTCATGCCATTTCTTTCTACTTAGAGACTTTATAACAGTCTTTATAACATGTCTGATAATGAAAAGTTTCTCTCTCATGTCCATGAAAATTAGACAACGCATTCGAATGCTCCAGGACATCTCATTTTAGACCTTTGAACATGCTCTATCTCTTCCATGTGATACTATGCTGGACTACAGCAGGCAACTGCCCCTTCTATATTCTTCCTGGTGGAAACTTTTCAGATACCTTATGTGATACTACCTCTTATTTGCCTGGTGTATCACTTAGCCACTAAAACATCATCCACCTCAAATACTTTATGTAACCATAGCCTTCAGACTGCTCAGTTTTCATAGTCTCCTGGTATAATAAAGGGCAGGAAATCTCACCAAGAAGGCAGATAGGAATGATCTGCTGGCACAGCGCTTCTTGCAAGTAGGCCCTTGCCTGAAGCTAGGATGGATGGATAGTGATTTTGAGTTCTTTCTTCAAAGCAATAAGACTGTGATTCCAGGATGTAATTCCTTCTAAAAGGCCTGGAAAAACAGGGTTCTCAGATTTGCCCTCAAGACATTGTTTCTGAAGTGCATCTCTTCTGTTATCCTGTCTAGCATTAGGCCTGCAGTAGCGTCTTGGAGCCGTATAACTTGCACCAGCTCAGCATTACCAGGAGTCATTTCCTTTATCCCATTAGCCAGACGGAGGAGGTCAGCACCCTCAGCCCACTGCCATCCCAGAGCAGTTAATGACTGGTCTTCCTTGTCTTATTGAGGGAGTCCAAGGAGACTTTCTCGTGTTTCTCCCAGTTACATATTTGTTCCAGGCATGTTTGTGAACAGGTACAAAATGTAAACTTCAGGGGATGGAGATTCTTCAGATTGAAACAGGTACATTGATTTATGTAAGTGAGGGAGGCTGGAAGAGTTCAATTCTGACTGAAACGGGAAGCTGTTGATTACTTACTCAAGAAATGACGCTTAATCTAACGTGGAACTTCTGCATATCTGAGGAAGCAAGAGGAGTGTTATTTTCAAGGAGTGGCAAGACTTTCTCCTGAATAAATTAGAAGTAATTAAATTGTGGGGGCAGGGGGAGAAGTAGTAAATACATTTCAAGGGAGGAAACTTAATTCTGTCTGGATCGCCAGGGGAGTGCAAAGAGGACGTAACCTGTGAAAGTGAGTGTATGCCACTAGGAGCAGGCTCTCTGTAGTTAAGGCTGTCTCTTAGGGTAGGGCATGCAGGAAGTCTCATAGTGTGTGTCGAAGTCACCTGCATAGAAGGGGAGAGAAAGCTTTCAGATTTGGTCTTGGTGTAGGTAGGCTAAATCCTCTTCTTCCTTCAGTTCCTCGCTTTTGTTTCTTACAGGTATTTCTAGCTGTGTTGACTACTTTGGATATGATAAATTAATACTTGGGTTTAACCTCAGCCTACTTTGAATAAAGAGGGATTTCAACAGAACTAGCTGAAAACAAAGCAAGTTTCCTAATCAAAATTCACAGAAAATTTACAGTATGACAAGAGCCATGCTTATCCACCCCATTCTTCAAAGTGGCTGAAAAAGATGATACCACCTTCATAGAAGGTATATGCGTCAGGATGCCCAGAGTCAGGAGAGGAAGAAATGCCTTCCAGTTGCAAATAGTAACAAGAACTGACTGCACTTTCACCTCCCCACAACTTCATCTAGAGAAAAAGGTCTGTTTAACCAGATTCTGTGTGAAAACAGATTAATAGTGTAGAGAGTAAACCTCCAGAATATATATATATGAGTATGTAAGATGGTTAGGGGGCACCTAAGACATCCTTACCAAAGTGAAAACGTCTTCGGATGAAACTGGGCAAGTCTTCAACCAGGGCTGCTGTGGAATTAAGAACAGTGCAATTGCAAAGAGATAGAGCTTATCAACTTCACACTAACCACCATAAGTGCTATGGATGTATTAGCTTGGGTCAGAGCTGCCTTGAGCGTCTGCATCCTGTAATGCATCACTTGATGTGGATGTGCCTTCAGCAGCTTTAGAGAAGTTTGACATACATTCTATAAATACAGCTGTTTTTTCAACAAGTCACAAAACACAATCAGCAAATTTAAAATAGATTGTAATAACTTATGATCCATTTTTTCACAATTAAGGGTATTGACAGCAATCTTTCTGGTTTGGTTTTGGGCTAAAATCTCAGGCTCATCTGTTCATCTTTCTGCATCAGCAAACTAAGCTCCAAAAGAAATTTTTTATGTCAAGATTAAGCTTACTTTAGAGAATCTTTTAAAACTTTTCTGCAAGATTTGTATTAATATGTACAATTTTTCTCTTGCACTGTCCTTGTTAGAGACTTGTTGAGTAGGTGGACTCTGGATGTTGTCTGGCATGGAATTTCATGTTTCAGCTCCAAGTAACTTGACACCAGTCAAACCACAAGCAAACAAGAAAGCAGATATTTCAAAATTATGCAAATATGGATATACTGCTTACAACTGAAGGTACCGTATTTCAAGCTTGAAGTAGTTTTCCCAAAGGCCCGAGATAATACTCAGGTTCAAGATTTGGTCATTTTATTCTGTGTGTGAACAGTGGTGTATAAGCAGACTGGCAGATTTTTAATCTTGATGAAATTTGAGATACTAATTATTGTTCTGTTCAGTTGGTGTCATTTTTCAGTGCTCTTCAGTGCCTTGACCTTTCTGTTCATGATGAACATAACAGTTCCAGGTGTGTTAAGCAAGACTATGGACAGAGAAACTGTCTCGATATAGTTACGTTTTGGACTGGAGGGCAGTGTTGGCGAGAAGGACAACACTCTCATTCTGTCTTATGTTGACAGCATAAGTCCCTGCATAAACATAAGAACTTGGAGTATCTTTTCATTTTCTGTAAATAAAAAGCATTATTCCATTATGGTTTTCTGACAAAGCCAAGCACTGGATGCAACTCCTGTTATATTATGTGACCATAAGCCAAGGGCTTTCAGCTTTCTCTTCGTGTAATTTGAATTAAATCTTCTCCTTTCTTCTATCTCTTAGGAAGGAGATTGTATTAAATCAGATTGTTTTTTCAAGTTCTGAAGGTCTGAATAGCGGAGGAATAGGAAGAATAGGAAGTGGTTGTTAGTGCTTATTAGCATGTTTTTTCTTTTCATTATGATTCAATTAAGCTTAAAATAGCCCTCTCTAATTACTGCTCCGTTTGACAGTGTTGAAGGGCTGGGGGTTGTTTTACGATTTAGCAACAGTAATATGATTCTAGACATCCTTTTGTTTAAAAAAAAAGAAAAAAATCATTACACTGATGTTTTAGACTTTTTTTTTACAGGATATACTCAGTATATATTCATACCACTTGCCATGGTGATTTGTTGTGTGGTGAGAAGCTGAATGCTGAAAGCAGAGATAATATTGGGAGCATCACGCATGTGTGGTTATGACAGCTGACAGGAGAGCTCAGGCACTGCGGAGAGGGCAGGGATGTCCACGGAACTGCTGCCGATTAAGATTAGTGGGTAATACCCTAATTTCCATCAAATGAAGGGTAAAACTAAAAGGTTATGTACAGGTGCCTGAGCTCAGCGCAGTCAAAGATCTCTTGTAACTGTGTTTTGCCAGCTCCTATTCCCTATCAGTCAAGGTATGAAGGATGTCTCCTTCTGATAGCAGTGTAGATACAGTATTTTCAAGTATTGGGATACTAGCATTCAGATAAGCTATATTCTTAATGTGATTTTCTGCTTCCTTCTCTTCAAGCAGTAACACAGCAAGAGGGGGTTTCGGTACGTTGTACCTTCATTCTGTGGCATAATTGGCTGGTGACAGGTTTGAGAAGCGTCGAGCACACTGAAGCAAAAATCTTCTGCCGACCTTGTTACTGAGGCTGACTCAAGCTGTTGGGAGGACCTGGAGAAATAACTTATGACACATTCGGCTTTGGCAGTGTTTACTTCTAAACAGCTTCCCGCTTCCATGCAATTTCCAAGCTGAACCTACTTGATATTGACAGGTAATATTTTAATGGATAGATTGATTGGACTGGCAGAATGAATTAGCCATCAGCTTGACAACCATATAGCATTATGTTGTGTATCTGTTTACTCAGCACTAGGTGAAATGCAAGAGTCTATTGAAAATCAGATTTCCATGCTGCTTTGTCAAAGCAAATTTAATCACAGCTAGAACATGTGGCATCCATCATTTCCACTTCAGAAGGCATCAACAGGCACAGATCAGCAACAACAAGCAGTGCTGCCACTGCTGTCTTTGTCTCACATGGAAAATTAAATTTTACCATAGATTTTTGATAAATGATGCAGTCTCGCCCATCAAACATGATTACTTAAGTGTTCTCTATTAAAGTAATCCCCAATAGCTTTGTATCTAGAAGCAAGGTCTTACTCCATTTGGCTTTGAGTCACTCCTCCTGATGTGGGATAGGCTTTTGGATATTGCCTTTGCAGATTAGACACTGCTTTCTGTTTGTTTTTCTTCAAAATCTCAGATCTGCCTGGCTATTTTTACCTGCGTTTTAGTGACCAACTCAGCTACATACTGTAATTTATTCTGTGTTTTTCTCTGAAATGTCACATTAATGCATCTCGTTCTACTTTCATGGAGATCAGCATAGCAAATTATATTATAAGAAATCTCAAGGTAACTTAAGGAGTGAAACAATACAGATGACATGTAAAGATGCAGCCAGTTGCTTTGTTCATGCCTCAAGTATGGCAGAGAGCATTTTAAGTGTTCAGATTTACATAAAATGTTGAAAAACATTGTAAGTATTAGTTCTGCACATTTTACTTAAAAAAGTTTTCCTCTCCTTTAATTTATCACAGACACTGAAACTACTCCAGTTTAATAGCTAATTAATACTTTTTTGGGGGTGATCTTTTTTCCCCCCTTCCACTTCCATTTAGAATGGCCAAGCATGTGTTTTGCAACATCACTGTCTATCGCTATTATTCTTGTTAAATTTTAATCTGATGTGTTAATGCCTCCGTAACTGTGAGTCCAAAGCCTTTTTCTTCCAGAAATGAAGATAACAACACAATTTTTCTAATTCCTACTAATTGAGCTGTGATTCTTTAAGATTGTCTCATGTCTTGTTCTGTCTCTTGTAACGTCCTCAAAAATTATGTCATTGAGAGGAGCTCATAGTCACTAATAGGTCTTCTGAAAATTGTTTCGCATTTACTGTTTTGAATTACAGTACTGCTCAAAAATATCTTGCCTATAGACTATGCGAGTTCAAATAATAATGCTTCCAAGCATCAAAATTCAGTTGTTTATAAATATTTTTGTACTTACAATACAATTTCTAAACTACTTTCCTTTATAGTGTTACTATTAGTGGTATCAATACTTTGAATCAAATGTCTGACTATGCTTTTTTGCCTCTTTCCTTGAGACAAGCTGTTTTCCACTGATAAAAAAATTATCTAGGTACGCGGTGATAACCTGTGGATGCTGATTAAAATGTAAACATTTTTTCCATTGATCTAAAGCAACATCTTAATTAAAACATACGGCCATATTTATTTCATGTCACTTAAAAGTCCGGACTTGACATGTTAGTCTGAGCTAGTTGGCTAATTCATCTGAGGCGATTCACTTATTTAGAGTCAAGGAGGAGAAATACATACTCCAAGGGATGATTCACCATTCTAAGACGGGCACCTAAAAGAAGCCAGGTAAAGTCACCTTCTGGAGATATTGTTCTCTCTTGACTGTAAAAGGTGGCTGGGATGAGTGGTGTTACCTGGGAATGTTAAGCGATAAGAATTTGAAGAGGAAAGGTGCCAAACAAGCGCTGCCTCTTTGATATATGCCGCGATAACAGATGTATTGCCAGGACTGCTGGCACAGTAGAGGTGTGTCGCACACCTGCCGCTGGGAAAGCTATAAGAAGTTGTGGGCAACGCTCGTTCTGTGATTTGTACTGATGCTACACAAATGCTGCACAACTGAAACGCGTATTTAAAGGCTTATGAGCCGTAACTTGTCCCTTACTCTCCCAGGTAGTTGCCCGCCAGACATACTCTCTGAATTTTCTGTTATCTGCACTTGGACATATGTATCAGGGACATTTGTGTAGAGTAACAGTTGAATACGTACAAGAACTAATCATTCCATAAGGGTACAACAGTTTTGTCTCTGTCAGACTGGTTTATTTCTGTTTTTCTTAGAAAAATACGAAGCTGATGAAGTATAGCTTACCTTTCAACACCAAAAAGTGTTTCTTCCCAAAGGCTGAGAGATGTTCAAGATTTATGACTTTTTCTGCTGTCTGATTTGCCAGTTTGCATGATTTATGATGAGCCATTTCCTACACTAGCGATCAGATCGTCCTTTTCAAACCAGAGTCGCTCGTGTTAATATTCAGTGCAATTCATAATTACTTGTCACCGTGCCTGACTATTATCTGAGTGGATTGATATGCATCCACCAGGCAGCAGGTCTTGCTTGTTGATCTACCTTCTTCTCTGTAGGTCTTATAACTTAAAGGTACACTCAGGGTGATAACAATAACTCAAAATTTAGAGACCTGAATTTTAACAGCTAAATTAGCTATGATGAAGGTTAGCTGTGGTGTCTGATCATAAATAACGGGTGAAGTGTGGACTGGGATAGCCAAGCACAGTATGACTTTCCATCCCCTTGCAATAGCTCCCATATACAGCTTGTGTGCCTCCTGATCTTGCCCAACATGAAAATTCATTGGTTCGCCTGTCTACGTATGCCTGAACTGAGTGTTAGGCTGCTGCTTTGGGAACAGGTAGTGAGGAGAAACTGCTCAGTTCATGTATTATCTTACTTCACGCCAGCAGGGTAGTTTCACTGGATTTTCAGAACAAGGCTGTTCTTGGATGCTGAAGCAACTTGTTAATGCAAAGTCTACGAACCTCCGTCTGAGCAATAGTAACTCTGAACTGTCTGGAATGGTAACGGACCTGTGTGTTTGGGATTGCTGCCTTGCCCGGCATATTGGGTTTATTGAGACCATGCACAGTATGGTTTTTTTTTTCTTTGGTACGAGAGAAAATATATTTTAGTTTGCGTTCTTCACTCACTTCCATTCCTGAGAACAGCATACTTAGAAATGTCTGGAATAAAAAGATGAATTGAGGCAGAAAATTCATTTTGATTGTAGCCATCCAGTCTAGCAAAGAAGTAATAGCGCTGCTTCAAATGTTTGAATAATGGAGTAAAATAAAGATAATGTAGCTGATTTGTATTGATAAATAACTTTATTCTGGCTTATTTTAAAACAAATAATATTTTCTTAAATTTTTATTGCAAAATTTCCAGACATTGTTTGATATTGTAGTGTCCCAAAACTATTAAATTCATGAAACTTTAAAGTTTCGTGACCGTTTTACTAATATAACTGAGTAAGAAAAATGGAAGTTGCTATTTTAGATTTGATAACTGCTTTATATGCAGTGCAGAAAAGAGAGGAATAGGCTTAGTTGGTGTTTTGAACAAAGTGAAAATATTACCCTTTCCTGTGCATCTTTTTATTCAGTAAAGAAACTTGTGTATAGTTGAACAATGTGATGTTGGGACTTTGTTAGGATATTATTCCACTGTACTGAATCAAAGGCTTTTTCAGCATTTTGTGGAGCTTTCTCTAATCACATGGTCTCAATCATTTTAGCAGTAATATAACAATTTCTCATGCATCTTGCTCTTGTATGTATACATCCATCAAGTTTTAAATCATATGCGATCTTTTTACAGCAGTTTAGCAAGGGAGGAGTAACGCATGAAGCAGCAGTAAACATTTACAAGCCAATGCTCGTCAATTATCACTTGGGTAAATGCATTTTAAAGACCAGGGCAACCTGATTTGCTCCAGTGACAATCTCATAATTGCAGCAAATACAATTTAGAGCACACAGTTCTGGAAGAAAAGATGCTAGGGAGACCTAGGGGGATGGAGATCTGGGATTGGCAATAGCTGCTTGATTGCTCGTGGAAGCCTGTGTTTTTAAGAAAGCAAGATGTTGCTTTTTCTGTCAGTTTAAGCTTTCTTTGTTGTCTTTTTTACAACACGGGATGAAAGTGGAAAACTTTAATGAAAGCACACATCTGTTGTAGAGGAGAGCACTGAGACTTCTAACGTAACTAGTGACCTAAGTGTAGCATGACCTGTGTTATCATCTGTCTCTAAAGGAAAAGAAATCTCTCTTCAATTTTTGTTTTGGTAATTCCAGACCCTTGCACTTCAGAAGGCTGGGCTTTGGTTGTTTCCTCTCATGTGAGTGATCCCTGAGTGTATGGTCTTCATTTCTGAGTCATCCTCACTTGTATTGGAGTCTCTTCAGGGAACTGCAGAGGAAAGGGAAAAAAAGTTTTCATCACCAAGGTACAGGACGTGCCATGAGCTGGCAGGTGAATTCAGTCAAAATCAGCTTCCAACTCTTCCTTTCCTCCTGAGTAATTTAATTTGAAGGAAATGTACGGGGCTTCACTCTGTTCCCAAAAAACTTGCGTGTGATGACTCTGGTACTGCACATGCTGTTCTACCTCTGCCTTTAAGTTGTCTCTGTATTTCCCACAGAAGTTCGTACCTACAGTTTCTCCTCGGTTACAGGGTATCATATAGACTTGATTTTTTTTTCCTTTTGCTAAACACAGGAAGTCACAGAGGTTTCCTTGAAATCCTCCATACTGGGTCCCTATACATTAGGTCACTTGAGTAAGCTCCGTGAGGCAACATCTCATCAGTAACCATCAACCTAGTCAGGCCTAGTATGCTGTGAATTGCCTGAGATGATCCAAATCACAGAGAAGACCTCTTCCTGCTCCAGCTGCTGTCATTTCTTCTCTCTTACAGCCAGTATCTGCTCTTTTCAA
>NW_008825618.1:114029-115550 GCF_000699105.1 Pygoscelis adeliae
CTGTTGGAAACTATCATCATTTCTTGGGAGGCCATGGGATGGGACCGAATTGCATTGGACAGTTTCACTGTATTCTGTACTGCTCTGCCTCAGGTCAGCAAGTCTCCCAGGAATTTCTGGATTGAAGTGAGGTTAATTTCTAGCTCTCTTGTCCTCCAAGAACATGTATGTGTCCTTACGCATGCTTGTGCTGCAGCGTGCTCTGGTAAGGTCACAAAGTGGCAGGGTTAGTTTTTGGGAGATGTGAATCTGTTCATGGCAAAACAAGGTCTTCTCCAGGTGAAGGCTTGTTCCTGCTTTCCTCATTTACACTGTGAATAAAGCCTTGAGTAAGACCTTTGAGGTAGATGTGCATAGATCTTTCTCCTATAATAAGCTCCCTGAAGAAGACGAAAAGCTTTTGAAATCAAGCCAGATTTTATCTGAGTCAAAGCTAGAATAAGTAACTTCTTAAATCCAGAAAACCCGGAGCAGCTAGATAAGATGGAATGAAAAGAAAGTATACAGCATTTTTGTTGATTTAAAAAATCTGCTATCCACTGTTCAAAAGGTTTTTGCTTCCAAGCAGTTTAATGGCTCTAAATAGCAGCAAATGCTGCGCTGACTCTTCTGATACTGAGGAATTTGCCTTCCAGCTATCTCTCTGAGGTCTGAGTGTTTGCTCCTGGCTCTGGGCAGTCTCCATGTGAGCTGCAGCATCCCCAGTCTGAGCTGTGACTCCCTTTTCACTTGGCAGGCGCTGCAGTCTCTGGAAGCTAGGTCCTTCTTTCTATGCTCAGTAGTTCCCCAGAAGAAAGGCGGTCTCCACTCCTTCCCTCTGCCTTACTGTTTCTTTTTGAAGGAACATCACATGCTTGTGCAAAAATATAAGCAAGCATACACATGCATTTGAGCTTTCTTGTGAAGGTCTAACATATGCTTTTCCTGCACTCCCTCTTATACCATAGTAAAGTTATACTGAAGAAAGGCTGTGTCAAAATTATTTCATAGCCTCAGACAGATCATAGAGTCACAGAATAGATTGGGTTGGAAAGGACCTCTAAAGGTCATCCATTCCAACCCCCCTGCCATGGGCAGAGACATCTTCAACTAAATCAGGTTGCTCAGAGCCCCGTCCAACCTGACCTGGAATGTTTCCAGGGATGGGGCATCCACCACCTCTCTGGGCAACCTGTGCCAGTGTTTCACCACCCTCAGCATAAAAAATGTCTTCCTTGTATCTAGTCTAAATCTACCCCCCTTTAGTTTAAACCCCTTGTCCTGTCGCAACAGGCCCTGCTAAAAAGTTTGCCACCATCTTTTTTATAAGCCCCCTTTAAGTACTGATAGGCTGCAATAAGGCCTCCCCAAAGCCTTTCCTTCTCCAGGCTGAACAACCCCAACTCTCTTAGCCTTTCTTCAGAGGAGAGCTGTTCCATCCCCCTGATCATTTTCATGGCCCTCTTCTGGACCTGCTCCCACAGGTCCGTGTCTTTCTTATGCTGAGGCCCCCAGAGCTGGACGCAGTACTCCAGGTGGGGT
>NW_008825618.1:117439-125376 GCF_000699105.1 Pygoscelis adeliae
AACCTCCTGGATTGCTTATGCCCTGCTGTGTTGTCCCTCCAACAGATATTGGGGTGGTTGAAGTCCCCCATGAGGACCAGGGCTTGTAAGCGTGAGGCTGCTCCTATCTGTCTATAGAGGGCCTCATCCGCTCAGTCTTCCTGGTCAGGTGGCCTGTAGCAGACCCCCACCGTAATGTCACCTGTCCCTGCCCTCCCTTTAATCCTGACCCGTAAGCTGAAAGCTTATGCTTAAGCTCATCTACCTTGTCATGCTGTCTGTAAAAGGATTATGAACCTACCTCTAGGCACGGAGGATCTCATATCTCTGTATTAGGGCCAGGTTCTTTATTCTAGTTTTTCCAGAACGGCTGGTTTGTCCACAAAGAAACTGGCAGTTCAGGGTGTTCTGCCAAACTGCAGAAAAGGACCCACCAGGATCATGTGCTTTATTTAATGGAGGTATTTTTTGCACTGCAGTCATAGCCACAGGTACCTCCTTATGAGAACACAAAATGTCCTGAACTACTACTTCCATTTTAAAAAGTCAGAGACATACTTCATCTAACATGTACATGTTTGAAGATCACAACATCAGCTGTTCATCCCCATTCATGAATCAGTAAAATCCACTTCTGTCATGAGAAGACTATGGCATCATATTAGAAACTGTGTATTTTTAGGGGTAAAATTTTGTCCTAATAGATTGCAGGGGACATTATATAAACTGATAAAAACTTGTTCACAAAAACATCTTTGTCATATGCATCATATCTTCTAGGATATAGATGGCATGGAAGTCCTTCTATGTGAGCCTTCTGAGGCAATATTATACAGAGATGGTGTCTAAATTGCTGACAGATTTAACTCTATAGACTTTCAGTTTAGAATATTCCTCGTTTTCCCTAAACACATTATTCACTGTAGCTACATGTTGGCTCAATACAATTACTATCACGTTTTACCCTGGCAGGGCAAAGTCTTTCAGGCCCTCCTTCTATTCATTTTGTAGGCTGAATGGGTAGAAACTAGACCAGTTTTAAATCAGCAGTTTCCAAACAAATAACTTTCTTCTTCTGATTATACACCTCCCTCTAGCAAATATCTTCCTTCCTTTATTAGAGCTCCAAGCTACTCCTGCAGTTGGTTGAGAAACTTCCCAGTGTTGGGGGTCTGCAGAGAACCTACCTGGTAGTTTGCTTGTAACTTCCAGAAACCATTGCGCCATTGCTGTGGGTGATGAGGACTGGAGTAAAGCTCTTGTGATCTCTATCCTTACTCTTTCTGTCTTTTAGACGCTCGTGGACTCAAAAGTTACGCATGTGCGTCATACGCACACGAAAGAACAAGAGTCATGTTTCACGGCCTCAAAAAGCGTGTACAAAAGCGATACTTTTCTAGAGCTGCAGATATTGGTGGAGTCAGCAGACCGACTGCGTCGTTGAGGAAGAATGTGCGTGTTTGCCTGTGCACCCAAAATTGCTGCCTTGCCATACAGTGCTAGTGATAGATAGCTTAGTGAAGTGATCTGTCGGCCTTTGAAAAGGCAAAGAAAAAGGAAATGGAAAAAGGGAGTCTAGATGAAAAACTACTTGTCACATCTTGCAAAAATGATTGATGGTTCAAAAGGAATCTCGCCTTCAACGAATGAATATAGAAACACATAAATCTGAAATAAATAAAATGTTGTGACTTCAATGTTGCTTTCTTTTTCCTGGATTTCTCAGTTGTTTTCTTCAGTCTGTCACTTCCCGCGCCCCCCTCCCCCCCTGGTCCCCCGCCCTGTGCTTCTCCATTTACTTTTCTTCCAGCATATTGTTATTCTTTATCATTTTTATGTTCTTCTTGGATATCCCACACTGATATTCTTCTTCCCTTTCTATCTGTTCTGCTTCTGGTTTGTTCTCCTGTAGTCAGTCACCTTTTGATAGCCAGAGGAATCCTACTTCCCCCCCCAAACTTTTGCAGCCTGTGTACTCCTTCTCCTTGGAGACTCTCTCTTTCATCCACCATATCTGTATCTTCTCCTTCATGCTCGGGCTACATGCTGGAGCAAAGATCTCGAGGGCAGATATTCTAGTCACATTGGCTCCCACACCGCTTGCCGTTTCAGACCGCTTAGGCTGAATGAAGACTAGGGATTTTCTCGGATGCTCTCCGACTGCTCCCGCATTTTGGGAACCTCACGATGATGTTCCCTTTCCCTTTGCCATTCCAAGAGCACCGTGTCATATGGACTTCTGTAGTACTCGTGTCTCTGTCTTTTGGACCTGTGTAAGATTTAAATACTCGGCGAGGATGATGGCGTGACCTAGAGTATGACCTGCTAGTTGGGTCTAGCTCAATGAGGCCTGAAACTACAGCTATTAACTTGTCATTAACAATTATAGAACTGCAGACGCTTTTGAGTGCGTAGTAGATTAAAAATAATAATGCAGACCAGAATCAGTAAAACTAATACAGCATGTAACTATGAGCTGAACAAAAGTTCTAATAAAAATATCAGATTTTGCCTGTACAAGCAGATTTTTGAAAATGAGAATATAGTACTTAAGTAAGCTAAAATAATTAGTCTCAGAACTGTGAAGTTTCCCATCCCACGGCACTGCAACAGAATTCTGTAAAGCCTTCCTCCACTGAAATTAACTGTTTTATTTTTGTACTAGGTAATCATATTCTGGTATTCAACTAATACAGAATACTTTTTACTCTGAACTTATTAGCAGTTAGGAGAAATAACAAGGAATAATGTTTCTTATGCTGTTACCTTAATTATAGCTTCTTATGCTAATTCTTAAATTTAGTTTTAAATACAGAGATAGGTCTTTATTTTAACTGTAACACTTGGAGAAAGGTGGAGTCTTATAATGGAGCTTTTCTAGCTTATTAGACAACTCTTTTATTTTAGAAAATGGAACAGACCTTACATAATCTCAATGTGACAGTTATTTTTAATGAATCCATACTGATTGAATGCTTATGGAATGTTCCTAATATAAAATATTTTGGGTAGAGAACAGTAATTTGCCCGTAAGCTGTTTTATTTTATACTAGTGTATCTTCAAACCTGTCAATAACTAAAAGGATATAATGTAACATTTTTTTGAAAGAGGTGCTTGTACTGGTTTAAAAAAAAAAAAAAAGATTGTGAAAGTGTTTTGCTGTATGTATCCACCCCAAATGACTAGTTCATTTGTAGATATCTATGCTGTAGAGCTCTGACAGATGCACAGTGAATCTCAGCTCTAGATCCCCTCCACTTTCACTTGGGTAAGAGAGATGCTTTCAGGGGGCAATTAATCCGCCCTGAAATAGCCAGCCATCTAAGCCATACGTACTGAGTCCTGTTACAGTTAGCAAAGATAGCATGACAAGCCCTTAGGAATAAAAGCCAACAGATAAAGTGGGTGAAGAGAAAGTGTATTCTCCTCACGATGGAGCAAAATTCTTTGGAAACTCAGCCTACTTCAAGTTGGGAAGAAGCAGCAATGGAGCATGAGTCCTTGTATTCTCTGTTTCATTTTACCTGTGCACCTGTCAGTGTTATGTGAATGGTGTGTGGTATGCTAAGGCTCCTTTGTATTTCTTCTTCACACCAGCCTAACTCTCTCCTCAGAGGTTCTTCGCTGGTGTATACGGTCAAAGTAAAGGGCACAGCTAACAGGTGGAGAGGAGCTTTTATTCATCTCTACGTGACCCTGTGAGGCTGCACTTGGAACACTTTGGTTTGGCTCCCTGGTGTAGTAAGGATGTTGAGAAACTGGAAGGGTGCCGTGGAGGGCTGCTGCGATGAGCAAAGGCTAGAGTCCACATCCTGTGTGAGGGATGTGGAGGGAACTGGGCTTTTCTAGTTGCGAAAAGAAGGCTAGGAACACTCTAATAACAGCCTCGAAATGTATTTACAGATATGACAAGGTCTCCTTAGTAGTGCTGGAGAACACAGCAAGTGGCAATACTCACAAACATTGGATGGGGAGGTTTAGGTTGGATATTAGAAAAAGAACCTCAGTAGGCGGGTCGTAACTGGAACAGGTCACCCAAAGAGGTGGTGGAGTCTCTATTCTTGAAGGCTTTTCAAGACTTGGCTAGATAAATGATATATATGATATAATGTTGGTAATAGTCCTGCTTTGCGTGGGAAGCTGGTTGGACCTCAGAGTTACGTGGTTCCATGACACCATTTCTACAGTTTTCTGCTTTTCCTTTTTACAAGATGACGTTGCTGTGACGAATTCTTGTTTCTGACTTGCCCTCAGCTGTGGATAACAATCTTACTGCTTGTTTGCAACCTGAATTAGAAAGCATTAATGCAAACAGATGAGAAAAAAACGGCATTAGGGAAGGTCCATGTGTTTTGGTATTAACATTGTTCATTTCTAAAAGAATCTGCAACTGAATTTTTTTTCTGTTGGTGATAGGAAGGGTCTCCGTGTACAAACTGTATAGGAAATTGCAAACTGCATGGGAAATTTGCAAACACAAAATTGTGATTTTAATTGCAAGGTAGTAGGAGAGAATGGTAGCTGTTGTCTCAGGCCCTGGATCTCCACTATTTATGTCTTTCTGTGTGTACTTAGAAGCAGACAGATAATCAATGTACAGTCTTAAGTGCAGGTGTTATAAATTTACTTTAGTTCCTATCAGCCAGGGGACTACTGGTATATTAAAACATTAGTATTTAAAACTTGCACATCAAACCTTCTGGATCCAACAACTCCTCTAACTGTAGCCTACATAAAATGTCAGGGAAAAAGACTTAACAGTACTCTCTTCACTAATTAAACAGTCTAAGTATCATAACCATTTGAATTCCTAGGGAAGGTCTTCTGGAAAGAAGTTGAAGTGTAGTGGTTGACTTCAAAGTGTTTCTGTGAAAGGTTTTGAAATTTGTCTCCTTTTAAACCTTGGCTGACAAAATTAGTTCTGAAAAAAATTATGTTTGATAAAGTTTATTTGGAAAGCAGATGCTTGCTGAGTCAGAGTTCATGGGATTAGAATATTGTACACTGATTATATCAGGCAGCAGCTGTGGCTCTGATTCATGTGCCAGGTTTACATAAAAAAGGATATTTCTTCTGGGACCAATCAAAAATACTAATATTTGATCAAGGAATTACTAGCTGAATCTTTATTAATTGCTTAGTGAGATGTTCAGTGACCTTTATTTAAGATGATTCTTTAGAGACTAAAAATTAGCTAATCTAAGTATGTTTCATTTAGAGTAGACTAACCTCAGAAATATCGTTAGGAACTAAGCATCTGTTCATCAATCAAAAAACTCTTTATGGAAAGAGCTCTTAGTTGATACTTCTTACGAAGTCAAAAGAGACTTCTAGATGAAGTAAGTCCACCAAAATAGCAAATTTTGCAGAACATTATAATACATGAAATTAAAATGAAGGATATATCTCAACTAAGTGCAAAGGTAAAGATAAAAGTTTGTTATGGAGGATGGAAGGAATTAAATTGCTTTTTTCGAGTTACCGTGGGTATATGGAATATGTTATCCACCATTTTCATAACCTCTGTAATTGAGAATAACGGGTTCGATGAAGATGGAATTTCATTGTACTAATTCTCTATTGTACTTACTTTATTCTCTACACTTGCTCAAGAAATTTCATATAAGTGACTTCAATCTCCACTTGGTATGTCTGGCTAAAATATGATAATAATTATTTACAAAAAATGTCAAACTAGTATAGGGTTGGCAATGGCAATAGAATTGCATAAGTGATGCTGTGTGTCTAGCTCTGTCCTGAGCAAAGCCCGTTGACTTCAGTGAAAGCTTTAGTGCAAGGCACAGGTGAGACTAAGTAAGTATTCTTTCAGTCTCAAGGTCCATCTTCATTAATGTACGATTTCTCAAGTTTAGTGTATTTTGGGGACAATTTGCCAGCTCCATTAGCTGCCCAAGTATGAATTTGGAATATTTCCACAGCACTAAAGTCTTTTTTACTGGCATAGGAAAACAAACATTTCTTCTTTTATTTTTCATGGGCTTTTTCATTTTTCATGAACTCTTCATTGGTTTAGTGAATTTAATTTCTTCCCAAAAAGATCCTTTATAAATAGCAAATACGGTTTTCATAAAATTTAAAAAAATCATTGCCATTTTTGTAGGAGATTGTTTAAAAGCTGCAGAGAGGGGAAGATTCATACCAGTTAACTGTAAACTTGTGAGTTACCTAAGCTAGCAATCTGGTCATGTTGGGCTTCCTAGAGAGTGAGCAGAAAGAGGGTTCAGAAACAGATCAGAATGGTTCAGAAATCATGTGGTCAGCTTTTAACATAGGCCTTTCCTTTAAGTTACATTTGCATTCAAAATTAGATGGAAATAGATTGTATTCCCTTGAGTTTGCACACTGATTTTATTTTATTTTTAAGCACTTTTCCAAAATTAAGTACTTTTGAACAAGACAGTTCATGGGGAAAGTTTTGTGTATTCTTCTAAATACAATGTTTCTGGCATGGCAAGCTGGAGGGGTATTTTCCTATTTTGTTCCATATGTTAATCTCGAGACAGAAAAATGAGTACAAAATACAGAATTTTCCTTCACCAGTGGAATGCATTTGTAGTGAAAGTGTTGCCACTGTCTGATAAATTGTGGAATGCAGTGGGATTTCTTTTTCTTAATTTCTTAATTTTTCTGTTTGAAATACATAGGAAACTTAGGAACAAACATACAGTAAGTATTGGGATGCAAAACTTAAAAAGCTGTACATGTAAAGACAGAATTCTCTGCTTCGCTTTGCTGCTCCCTCCTTTTGCACATCCATATACTGCAGTCCTTAAGAACATGTTTCCAGTGAGACCCGTTTTCCATTTAGTGCGCATGTTGGAAAGCGAATGAGGGCGCGTATGGAGTTCAGTAGTTTCGGGGTCCCGAACGTGCTTCCTTATTTTTTCCCTTTGTAATACACACCCTATTTGTTTTTTGATAAATGTAATTTCTCTCCATTTTGTAGCAGCAATATAGGAGGGATGACTATTTTTGATTAGCGGAGGGAACATTGTTTGAAAGGATCTTAGCTACTCTAGCATTTCCTTGCAGTAGGAAACATTATCTAGGAGGAAAATACAATACTCCTTGCTGAAGGCAGTCACTGGCTGCTGAGCAGGGAATGTGCGGTGGAACTACGCCTCAATCAATGAGAGTATCTGTTTTTCTAAGCACTTCACCTTATCTTTTGTGGCCTTGTTTTGAAACAAAAACCAACCCTGTCATTTGTAGCTGTGTTTAGTCTTTGCTTAGGTAGTATAGTAAACAGAAGTCATCAAGAGCATGTGCGTAAATATCTCCAGTGATGCGAGGGTTCTGTAGAACAGTATCTGTGGCCACATACTTGAATGTGTTCAAAGGGACGCAGCCTGAACTTGGTCCTTCCTGCCTCGAAGGCAGTTTTAGTTGCAGATTTAACAAGGTCTCCAGCAGGCTGGGGATTTTGCTTGCTTTGGTATTGTTTTGCTTGGATTTTTAAATTGTAATACAAAAACTGCAGTTGTGTTCTATAGAAATTTGACTGCAAAGACGACTATATGTAAAACAACAATATTTAGAACAAAACAGTGAAGGGTTTATTTCCTTTTCATTGCATCTCTGCTACTTAAATACAATATAGCAGGCTAGCTAGTAAGTCTGTGAAGAAGTTGATAATCAAGGGTCTTTTGGAGCTAGAAATCAAATCTCTTCAGCAACTATTTATCACAATTGTATTTGTGTTTGAACTCTAGAGGATTTCACAACAGATGCATGGTTTACTGAACTGTTAAGCTTAAATTATGGTGAGTCTACATGTTTTTCTTCCATTTTAGTCTTTGAAGCTACTAAAAGGATTCTATGAAAATGAAACACATACATTTTAAACACATTTAAATGAATAATTAGAATGTTCTTCTGTATAAAAGTACACTCATAAGCGCTCGACATGATGGCCATAAAGATGACTACATCAACC
>NW_008825618.1:125432-134244 GCF_000699105.1 Pygoscelis adeliae
TTCTTGCTAGTTTTGGGGTTTGCCTTCAAAGAAAAAAATACCAAACTTTTGAAAGACACTGAGATTTTTTAAAATAAAAATATTTTTAAAACTTTCTCTCACCTTGTTTTGGTTGATCCTGGCCTCTCTTTTCATCGGAAGGCCAGCAGATTGCGAGCAGGAGTACACTTGCATTTCCCTTCAGCCACGCGATTGCGTGCCAGCTTGCAAACATACATTTTGCCTCCCTGTTTGCAGATTTCTTTTTGAGGCCTATAATGCTATAGAACTTGAATTAATGGACAACTTGACAGTCGTTATGCTTTAAAATAATTGGTATATGTTTCTTTGCTGGTAAAACTCGGAGAAGAAATTAATGAGAGATCCTTTTTCATTTGCTGCTTTAGTGCTAAGCTGTTCTAGCCTTTTTTTTCCTTCAGTTTCCTGAATTCTTCCTTATCCTACCTAATAATGGGCTTTTGAGTGCTAATTAGTAACTGCAAAAAACAGCTTATACTTTGGCAAGAGATGAGGTTTCTTGTTCTGATAATATACGGTAGAGCAGTTTTATTTTGCATTGTGTCTGTTGTACAGTTTGTACCTCAAGAATTCAGTAATTAAGTAAGGGAGGAGACGGGGAGGAAATACCCTCATGGGGAGAAGGTGCTATGAGGTTTCCTTATTTTTATCAGTGAAGACGTGCAAGACCGCAACTCTTTTTTCTTGTTTAATTTCAATCAGGGAGCTTAATCATATTTCAGTGTCAAATTAAATGATGGTGCATTTATAATTTGGTGCATTTAAAATTTGCTTCTGTTGTAGTAGAAGTTGTTTCGTTAGCATCCCTATCAATAGGGGAATCTACTTTTGCAGTTTAGAAGGAAATGTTTTGGGTTTTATATGTATTGTAAAAATAAGATACAAAGACTAACTCAGTGCTAACTCACACTTACAGGTCTGCGATTATAGCCTCTAGTCACTTTAATTTCAACAGCTTTTCATAGCAGTGTTTAATTCTGTAGGATCACTCCATTTGCTTGATGTTTCTGTCCTTGAAAGGCTATGAGTCTGATTTCTGCTCTTGTAAGAGGGTTCGTGCAGAAGTCAGGCTTCTAACTTGCAACGGCTTTGGAGTCCTTGTAGCACCTTCTTGTGAGATTTGATTAAACTTCTAGGCTTAGAGTTTGCAAAATATGTGCCCTTCACTTACTTACTTTTTAAATATAATGAATAAATATAATGAACTGAGTTAGGACTATGCAAGTGTAAGCTCTCATGCACGTGATAGCTTGAGCTTTGGAAGAAGGGCAATAGGATGCTCACATTCATAAAATCCTCCTTGCTTAAGACCATTTACAACACAATGCCAAAATAACAATTAAAGAAGTGCTGTGGTGGGACCCGGTGGTTGTGTCCACACCGCTCCTAACCATGGTAGCAGGAGCACACTACTTCTGTGTTCAGCTGTCTCCTATCTATACCAAGTCCATGCAAGGATGCCTTTGAGTGTTCCCAGCAGGGTATGAAGCTGCTCAAGTGCGTGTTAGTGACATACTAAGCTCCAGGGTACGCTTGGGCTCATGGGATCACGTGCATTTCCAATGATGCTTTTCAAAAGATAGAAGAATCCAACTTTGCTGATGTCCCTTTCTTTTCCTGCACTGTCAGAAGTGAGAATGTTTCTACAAATGATTAACCATCTCTATTGAGTGTGTGCATCACTGAACTCTGGTGATACACACTATAATGTATGATTGAGGAAATGGTTTGGGATGTTCTAAATGTAATGGCCTAGCAGTTTCTTTGAAGAATACGTTATTCACTGATGCTTTACAGTATGACAATGAAAAGTTAGTAAATGCAGTTTTGAAGACTCTCTGAATTTATTAACCTCCTGTTCTCATTGAAGAGATTCAAAGCCTGGCAGGTAACTGTCTTTAAAATCTGTAGGTAGTATAAATGTCACAGGAGATTATATTTCCAACTAAACCAAAAGTCTGCAAAAATGACATGTTGGACAGAGAACAAATAGAATAATATCTTCTGTTTGTGGGGCAATTCAATTCAAAATAGAAAACTACACTCCCTTAATATTTTTCTTCTCTTTTCAGAAACTGTAGGCAATCAGGTGTTTATCCTAAATGCAAACTCAAATAGCTGTCAGCACTTTCAGAGAAGTTAGCAGTACATAAGCATTTCATCTTAAGATTTCTTTTTCCTCCTTCAAAGTTTGTGTCTGTTTGGGTGAGTTGCCGAGATAAAATTTTGTCCAGAATCAATATGGCTACCGGTATTATAGTAGCAGTAGTTAAAAATAGTGTTAAAAAATTCCAGTGCAAAGCAAAGTGATTATAGATACTAGTAATACAGGCCAGGCAGTAAAGGGTGAGGTTTTCTCATCTGACAGCAAGAGCCACGTGTGGTATAAAATTTTTCTGGCCAGTCTCTCCTCTGTCTGCAGTCTTTTCCCTTGCAGTAATGCCTCTGAAAACTGGTTGTAGCCCAAATACTATTTCTAGTTTTTCTTACTTTCTTCAGTTCTGGCAGAACCAATCTCCTGTCTTCCTTTGCATGAGTCTTGATTATGGTAGGCATTTTCATGGTGCAGAAAAGATAAGAGAATCTAACTTTGCTAATGCCTTCTTCTTTTCCTGTACTGTCAGAAACGAGAATGTTCCCGTAAATGATTAATCATCTCCATTTAATAAGTCTATGTCTTCATTTCCTGTAAAAACAGATGGGAAGAGATGCTTGTCTCTATTCTGCATTATTAGGTCTATGGAAACTTAGGAGAGCTAAAGCAGATTTTGGAAATGAATTGATTTGTCCAGTTTGTCATGAAGCAACTTCCAGTGTGGAATTTATTCCCCAGGGCTAGCAGTTGTAGCTCCGGAGGCCTCTGGATGGTATCCCTCCTTCTGGAGGATGCTTGATCCAAAACAGAAAGGGTTCCACAGAGCTTGCTAGGTAAAATGATACTCAACAGTATTAATGGTCCTCAATGAAGCAGGGCTCTGCAGGATTTCATAGTGTCTATTTTACATGATACAGATTGTTCCCATGGTGCTGCTGGGACTTAAAGATCACGGGATTGGTTCTTGTTCTGCACCTCTTTTTTGAAGGCAAACAGTTCTCTTCACCTTATAGAGAAGGTTGAAGTTGTACGGTTGTAGGATTGTTAGGCTTAGGAGATGACAAAGGTTGGATGTCGGGATTGCTGTGTCTTTGACCACTGTGTCTTCCATTTATTTGTATGATAGCATTGCGCTGGGCATCAAGTAGCTTGCTGGCAGTCTCTGACAGACTTTGCAGTAGTCCAAGTGTAGTCTTTGCAGACAAATTCAGTTAGAGATCATCTGTTTCTTATAATTCACTGCGTGGTCTTTGCACTCCTTATTTTATCAGTATTAGGAATTGTAGACTGGGTAGTGTGTTGTGTAGTATGGACCCTGACAATAAATGGCTGACTCGCTGCATGCTAAAGGTCAGAGGTGTAGGTATAGTACATAAATGCATCCAGAATATGTACAATAAGGATATCTTCTTTAAGTGATCATGCATTCTGTTTTCTATTTAATATCATATTTTCCATTTCTGTTTTCACTGCCCCGAAGTGCTAGTTTGCAAAGTTATTGAGTGCCGATGACCAGGCAACAGTGCTTGTATTTCCTGTACATTCATAGTGTTTCATGGCTTGGAGTTATAGCCTAATGTCAGAGAAGTGCATTGGCAGAACAGTTCTTAAAATACAGTGACAAACTCAAAAATCACCAAGCTTTCATTCTCTTTTTCCAGTTTGTGTTAGGGGTGCTTGTGTTACGGAAGCAGTTAGATAATCACAAGTGGTGTGAGCACGGTATGCCCTACAAAACACGCCTCTGGCTCTTTCCTCAAGCACTCTGGCATGATGAAAAGCTAATCTGCAAGAAAAATTGTGAGTATTAAAAACAAATGAGTAGTTGCTGTGCTCCCTCTATTTCTCACTTATGACCCTTGTCTAGCCTCCTAAACAAAAGAATGTAGCAATCTGTCACACAAAGTATTCTTGACATCCCCAAAATGAGCTGTCCCCCCCCCTTTTTTTTTTCTTACTTAGATTTAAGTTGTTGCATAATTAAAATCTCTTTGTCATCCTGCTTACAGTCATATAGTCATCCTGTCGCAGGATTGGTATCCATCTGGCTCACAGCTGATGGAACTTTATACTAACCCACTCTCCTCCTATCAGACACCACTTGGAAACTCATGACCTTAAATGTCACCACGGCTATACTTTTTCAGCCCCCACCAAGTGTAATGATCAGTAGGCTGCACAGGTTTTTTGTTTTGTTTTGTTTTGTTTTCTCTTGAAGGGCATTTAATTTAAAACAACTTGCTCTTGCCCTCTTGTTTTGTAGGTAGAAGTGTATTGATTTTTTACACATATTATATACATCGTAAGTGCATTAACAGATGAGCAGAGATCCAGCGATTATTTCAAGGCTGCTTCTGGGCATGTCGCCTTTAGCTGTTCTAGCTGTTATACGTCCTCACTAGCCAAGAAATACGAACTTCACCTATTCAGAAAGGATACTCGCTTTCCAGTGGTGCAGGGACAGCCCACAAAGAGCTGCATCGGCCCATTCAGGTGGTACTGGAGTAGGTACCCAGGCAGAGGTCCACTGTACAGCATACATGCAGTGAGTCCAGTGAAGCTGCCATTTGTCACGCGTACACATTGCACGTACAGCGAGGCTGACACAGCTGGGGACTGCCATGCTTGTGCGTATCAATGCAGCGTTTATTCAGGGGGCCCCATTCATCCAGACCAGCTTGTGCATGTAGGGTAGGTCTGAAATGTCCCAGAGATTTTAGAAATCCAGACAGAATTTTTGTTTTTCCACCCAGGCACAAATCTCCAGGAGGAAGAATAGGACAGATCTGGGGCAAGAGCGCCCTGGTTTTGTAATATATCAATAGTATTCTTGTCACCAGGCTAACATGTTGAAAGCAATTCCGCTGAAAAGCTATTCAAATGCAGTGAGCAGCTGAGCAATGGTGTAACTTAAAGGTGGGCTGAATTTCATGGCAAGCAGCGAAGGGCAAATTTCTCAGCGAGGCACTGCACTGTGTAAGTTCGGATGTTTTCAGAAATTTGTCTTGGGTTGGGGTATGCTTTTTTTAGCTATAGTGCATTTATAAAGATCTATTTATGGAGATCCAAGAGTTTCATGAATAAATGAGATGGCATATTCCTTTCTTTATTTCGTGAATTACAGTATCAACATTTTAGAGCCTGTTCATGAATTAATAATTACTTTAATCAATAAAAATAATTACAGTGCTAAGAACATTTTAACAATGAATGCTTTCATGCCATTTCCACTCCTTTTTAATTAAAGCATGACAACTCATATTTACCATTTTCATCACGATAGCTCTAAATGGTGAAATTTGTCATCTTTGACTTGGGCTTTAATTATAATTCTTTTAGATGGTTCAAATTTCTTCTCATTATTCAATTATGCTTGCTCCAATTTTAAACCGACAAATTTTTCCTCTCAAAATCTCTTTCATGCTGTAAGAATATCTTTGACTTTGTAATACCCATTTTAAATAATCTATGCTATCCAGAATAAATGCAAATTAAATATATGAAATAGAAAAACAAATATAAACTGCTGAATGTAAAAACAGCAGAAAACCAATTATTTCCATCTTATTTCAGTATAGCATGAAATATTAATATAAATTTGTTGCAAATACAGAAATTGCTAAAAGACCATAATAAGTTTGCAAAAGCAGCACACAAACTTAATTTTTATGCCTGTGACATAGTCTTCAGTTAAATGATCTCTTCTTATTTTTTCATACAGAATCTCTTACTTGCTCTTTCAGTAGATTGCATGGCATTCCCATAAATATAATAACTTGCCATGATATTCTTGCTCAGCCTATTCTCCATATCTTACTTTACTAATACTTTTTAAGCTTGGCTATGTGAGAATAAATTTATTTTCCTCATCACAGTAAGATCTGTTTGCCTCACAAATGTGTGTTTCTTGTCGGTGCCTCAGAGAACTGTGTTTTGCCTGGTCTATAGCTAAGAGAGTGAGCCACTGAGGAGCTATGGGGAAAATTATTGTGCGTGACTTGACCATATTCAGGCATGTAGGACCTAGGTTTTTAAAGTCCTTGCTTTGTAAAATATCATGTAATGCTAAGACATTGTACTAGCACTCTAAGGCAGAGCTTCTACATATTTCAAACAGAACTGTGAGAGTACTTCCAGGAATCAACCTAGACTGAGGGCTTCCTGACGTGGATTCATGCCATCTAAATTTAAACATGTAATTGTGATAGGTACATCAGGAGTGTAATATCTCTCTATACTCCCAAAACCCACAATGGTTCCTTTTCATTCCTTGCTATTATTATTTCTGTCATTATATGCCTTCGTTACAAAGCTTCTGCAACACCTTTCTTTCCTGTGCATCAGATTCGCTTGTAGACTGCTCTGTGTAGTAAAGAAGAAGAGGCGTATTTGGGCAAGTATCAGCACAGTCCAGTTGCTGTGCCTGTCAGATGGTTTTACCTATCCTAAGAATTCTTTCAGTTGACCTTTATGGTTTTCAGCCACTGCATAGTGTATGCCTAAAAAGCCAAATACCTCCTCCTGTGCCCATCACAAGCTGTCACTTACAGCCAGACTGCTGCTTCTGGATTTCGTTGGGCATCAGTCTGCAAAGAGATCCCACCGCTTGAATCCAACCTCCATGAACTACTGTGATCGGACAATTAAAGACTGAATTATAGTGTGTGTGCATGGGGGGGAGTAAGTTAAATTTGCAGATGGAAACAATTTCTGCCGTTATATCTCTGGAGTGCTTGACTTAAAATCATCATGAGGTTGTTTCAACAGAATTTTGTGCATGCAGTTTCCAGTAGTTCTAGAAGATCCATTGCGAAGAAAGCAGCAAATAAGCCAGTACACGCACAGGTCATCAGAAGCACTGGAAAATTTGAGGTCCACTGTGCGGAGGTTTGTTATTCAACCTAGTTCAGCAGTCAGCAGCTGCATCCTCTGAATGGCTTGCCCTTTTCCAGTAGCTTCATACAAACTGGCTTCCCATGGTGGAAATCTTGGGGTTCATTCCAGCTCTGGAACAAAGTGTGCTTCTGGGTGCGCCCATCCCTGCCTCCTTTTACCAAAGCACTTCTGACCTGTCCTGCTCTGTCTTTTCTTTCTGCCCAATTCCTGTTTCAGACCCTTTCCTTGCCTCTTCCAGCCTCTTCTCCATGGAGGTTCTGCGGGCTCTGTCTAGGCACTTCTGTCCTCTCCTGGGTGCTGTCCTGGTTGCACAGTGGATTACACTGTGGTAGATTACCGAAACCCTAATAAAAAAAGGAGCAAAAGTATAAAACTTGATGGTTACACTCTGTTTTTTACCTAGTGGGCAATGCCCCATTGCAAAATGTGTATGTAAGTGCCACTTTAGCTGTCAGTATAATTAAGATTAGCTGGTGTATGAGACTCATATTGGCTTTTTGCACACAGTGGATTTAATTTGTGGTATATTAATTGCACTTGGTGTGTTAATGTCTTAGTGCATCTTAATGACAAAAACTATTTTTAGAAATTGTTAACTTTATGTGGGTCTCAGAATAGAGGAAGTGTATTTTTTAAGCTATTTACACAGTCAACTTTTTGCAAGGAATATGGACACGCTTTGGACTTGGTTGTCATGTATACAGACAAATAAGAGACAATCACTGATTTTCATGTTCACTTTTTTTAGTGACAGAGAATATGTTTGTATGAAATCCAAAGTAGCAGTCGCCTATACTCAGTTGCTATCTCAGTATGAATTGTAGTCGCTTTAATGAAGCAGCTATTTCCAGTTTATCACACTGAGAGAGGAGCTCAGATACCTATTTTCCTGGCACGTGTGTTTGACAAAATACTAAATGCTTGAAATATTACACCCAAATCCCATGTCAAAGTGCTTTTCCTGTATTATTTCTTGAACCTAGAAAATAAAGATACATCCAAAAAGTATTTTGAGCAAATATTTGCATTTGGTGGATTTATCATTTGCTGTTGGCAGCTACTTCAAATTATTTAAGATATCTGAGATCTGGGAATAATTTGCCATGAAATGATACAGCTTTTCCTTTAAAAAAAAGGCATAAAAAATAATTGCTCTATAAGATGTAATGTTTATGAGGTCATATGAATCGTTGCATAATGTGCACATGGTGAGAACTGTGCATTTCACGTTAAATACAAGAATGGCTGCGCACTGGGAAGGAATATTTAAGAAATCAAGAGAACTATAAACGGCCATCTGCTTCATTCTCCATTTTTATTTGCTGGATTAACCCACTGCAGTATTTTAATGGATAATGGATTGCTGTTCCATCTGCTCATTACATTTTTCATACCACGAAACTACCTTATCATGAAAAAGAGTTCCTTTCTCTGCAGGGAGGGGACAGTTGTTGGGGAAGAGGGAAAAAAAAATAAATAATATGACAAATGGCATGAACTATACCTTTCCTGTTAACCTTTGCTGTGATACCAGTTTTTCCTGTACTTGCTCCTGTCTTCAACACAATGGTCCTTATGTCGCTGTGGGGTTACAAAGGAGGAATGAATAGGTGGGGTCCTATCACTGTCCGTCCCCCCGTTCTTCTGGGCGATCCTCTGTGCTGCGAGTAGGAGAGCGAGTGGTGAAGGCGTGCTGTGTTCTGGTTACTCTCGGCTGCTTACATGGACCTCCTGTGTTGTTGCTGCCAAAGCATTAATTTGCGTAGAATCATGGAATCGTGGAATGGTTTGGGCTGGGCCTTC
>NW_008825618.1:134281-136913 GCF_000699105.1 Pygoscelis adeliae
CCCCCCCCCCCACCATGGACAGGGACATGTTCCAGTAGATCAGGTTCCTCAAGGCCCCGTCCAACCTGACTTTGAACACTTTGAATAGCTCCTAGGCTGCTCTAACCCTTCTCTTTACTGAGATAAACAGTTGACAGGCTGAGTAGCATGAAGCTTGTGCAAAACATTTTTCATTTCTTTCTATTTCGCCTCTTTTGTACCAAACAGGGGCAAGGGAGAAGGAGCTAGTATGTGGTTTCCTGTGTGCTCTGAGACTGGACCTCAATTTTGTGCTCTGCTGCAACAGCAGAACATATTTGAGTCTCTTAGTTCTGTAAATACGCATTACTGCTCTGCCTATTCGAATAAGCAGTGTAACTTTGTTTTGTGAGGTGTTTCCAGGGAGCGCTGTTTTAAGGAATAAACATTTCTAGGTACTGGGGAAAGCCCTTTCCATGAAGGGTAAGTCCTGGGTAAGGGTGCAGGTTTTTTAAGAAAGGGGAAGTGATATTGAGTGTTGTGGTATTATTTTTAAGGTGGGAAGATGGCTGAAGAACAATTTACCATAATATTATTCTAAGATAATAAATTGCATAGTAGGATTTACCTAAATAGGCCTAATAGAGCATTTTAACTGTTCCAGTGTGTTTATGGTAACAGTGCAGAAGCACAAAGCAGATTACAGCTGAAGCCTCAGAATCTGATGTTTGCAACAGAAATGCAGAAAGACATTTGAATACATTGTTTAAAAGAGAAAGACATCTGGTTCGGATGAACCACCAACCCTAGAGTATACGCAGATGATGAGCCCAGAGCTTATGTTTTCATAAAAGTCCCTGTTATCTCACAGTCTCATTCCTGAGCGGAAACAGCCCGTTAAGATCTCATTGCTAGGCTGACTGCATGGTTCAGATTGCTGTTTTCCCCATGTGCACTACATTTGTTTACACTGAATTTCACTTGCCATTTTATTGACTAATCACTCGGTTTCATGAGGTTTTTCTGCAGTTCTCTTCCCTCACAGCATAAATTGCAGGCTCCACGGTGCTCCTGCCTAGAGACAGGCTCTTTGGTATCTGTGCTGAGTTTGAGCTATCTTACCATCTTTCACACATATTTCTGAAATGAGACCTTACCCTTTGGTACCTCATTCTGAGTTTAGTTAGTTTTGCAGGTACTCGAGCCCTTCCCATTTCTGTCTTCTTGCTTGGGAGAAAAGGATATTTAAAAATTCAAGGGCTAAAATGCTTCTTCCCAAATTCCCTGCCCTGTGTGAGAGCATTTTCCTTTTGTAATGGGCAGGTTTAGCATTTGTTTTGTTTAGGAAAATGACTTACCTAAAAATGTATTTTGTCGAATTTAAGCAAGCGAGGCTTGGCACGCTCATGCCTTGCTATTCACCTTGTCAGCCTTTAATCATCCCTGCCCAGGTTATTCTGCTGGGCCTCTGTGAGGAAGAGCAAAAAGTCAAAGGTGAGTCCTTCCTTGACTCTGAGGACTTCAGTAGGAACATTTTATAGCCTGTGGCTCTGGGGGAATAGCCCACCACGTTATACAGATCAGAGAAGGTAGGTCTCCTGGTTGCATCTTCAGAAGTTGCTGTACACCCCTGTCACGTCAGAAAGGCATAGTCAAAGTGAGCTTATACCTGACCACTTTGTACCTTGCTGCTCCTACTGTCAAAGTTAAAGCAGTACCACTCAAATGATCGTACTGAGTAGTGTGGAGGTAACAGGAATGTGATCTCACTTTCCTGACTGCAAGACAGCTTCATAGAGCTGCACAGTTCAGTAGAAGGCTTTGGCAGGTTACTACGATTTGTTTCTCAGGCTTCAGTCGCAAGGATTACATCCCTCTGAGCTATTTCCGTAGGTCACCACTTGAAGTCAAGCACTATTTTTTTTTTTAACCCACTCAGGCCCCTATGAGCTTAATGACTACAAAACCATTAAAAATTAACTTCAAAAAGATGAAAAAAATGTTGATCCAGTTTAAAGATGTTTGCAAGGCTGCGCATATTAGGCGATATTTTCTCTGTGCAGGTATGACTTGTTTCTTCAGTCAGAGAAACTCAGAAATATATAATACTGGATTACAGTAGAGAAGACAACTGATGAAAGGGATGTTGTGAAATTTCAAAAAAGAGCAAGGGGTCTTGATTGCCATCTGGTGCAACTGCTGCAGACAATACCATTTAAAAATACTTCTAACTGAAAATGAAGTGATTTGGCTTTGATCTACCTGGTAATAAAAATTATTCATCAACTTAGAATAATTATGAAGCACTTCTGGCACGCCGTAACTTTCCCCATTGCAGTGAGTTCATGGACTTCATTGACAACGGTCATAAGAACATAAGAAGCACTTTGGTTATTAATTAGGGAAAATCCAGTTAAAAAGGAGAATTTCTAATTTTCATGATATGACACATGCTTTCTGAAAGATTTAGAGCTAACGCAGCAAGTATACTGTGTTTACCTGTCACAGATACTAAGAAAAAAACACTCTCCAGTAGAGATTCTCTCATTTAAAGTTCTTAACATTTTACAGGAACAGTGGGCGAAGCCCACCAAATAGGCAAGATTGCTGATGATAGCGGGTCCTCTGGGGTTACCTGTAGTCCAGAAACGAAAGGAAATACGCTGTATCCCAT
>NW_008825618.1:136941-150751 GCF_000699105.1 Pygoscelis adeliae
AGGGAATGGCTCCCCCTGCCAGTTGTTATCCAGAGTTGTAACATCAGACTGTAAAATCAAGGTTAAACTTCCACAGGTCTCATGCTGCGTGGTGGTGGCTGGTTTGGGGAGTCTCCCTTCTTTTCTCTGTATGTGCACAGCCGGACAGGAGTTACGTGAACAAATTAAGAGCCTCTAGGCTTTAGATTATGAGGCCAGGAATATGTTGAGCACATTTGAAAGATTAAGTCACATCAATAATTGAAAGCGCTTTACAAATTTTTAAATCTTATGAATTAGTAAATAAAACGTAATAAAGTCTTTAGATGTGAAATAAATGAAAATTAAATACAAAGTCTAGTTTGCTTTAATAATTACAATTCTTCATCATGTGCTTCAACATTATCCTATTAAATCTTAGCTCTGAATTGCTGAGACTGACATTTTTTCGGTGCCTGAATTACGGTAGATTGCACAGTAATGAAATGCCTGTTTCTGAGATTTTAATGAAAAGAAAAAATTAGGAAAATGCATAATATGCATCACAAAATGTTTGCTCTGCAGCGTTTGGGATACCATTTAAAATTTGCTCTTTAGTACACTACCTCATCTTTCCTCATCTTTTTTTTTTAATGCAAGAAAGATCTTTTTATGGTAGGTGGAAGTGCTGTGAATTCAGACTTTGAGTGCTGAGTACTTTTAGTACTGTGATTTTCAGACTTTTCTTCGCATACCAGTGGGAAAACATTGGCAGCGGTCCTTTGGTTGTCTTTTAGTACTTGGGGAAAATAGTAGTTTTAAGTTGCCCTGAAAGTCAGAACCAAATAGCAAAGAAGGTTTTTCATTTTTTGGCCAGCTAACGGCTTATTAGACTCCAGCCGTTTCAGAGCGGGAAGCAGGAGAGCACCGCGGGCCCATTTCAGAGTCTGTGCACCTTTCCTCCTTGCGGCCCCAGGGGATTTTGAGAGCGTGCAACTCGGGGCCGATGTATGTGATAAAAGCATTCCTCCGAATGGTTACGATGCCCTTCTCGTGCTGGCCCTGCACCATCTCTCCACCTTTTGTCCCATTTCTAAGGTATCTAGTTTTGATGATAAGGTCATCTTAGCAGTCACCCGTTATCTCTTCAGGAGGGAGGCATTTCTGGGGTGTGCATCACATTCCTAAAGGCAGGTGGGTTCACCTCACCTGGGGATAGTTCACTGTAGGGACTGCTCTCAAACAATGTTGTGGGCAAAAAGGCACAAGGTTCATCTTCCTCTCTTCCGTGCAGTTCTCTGACACTATCTGAGCGGGCTTGGCACTCTCAAGTACGGCCACAGGCCTGCCCGTTGCCTGCCACGGCATGCAAGTGCCTACTCAGTTTCTTGCTGTACAGCCCTGTTCTTGTTTATTGCAACACAGACATTTCAAGTGCTTTGAAAGCGCACAAAAGTAATGTTGCTCAGTCCAGTCTGGGCTAGATGGGACCAGCCCAAAAGAAAATGAAGCTGCTATTGGGACCGAGATTCAGACCCCGTCTCTCCTTTTGCAGTGTAGAGACTTCAAACATCTACGAGGTTAGGTGGGATTCTAGGTAAAGTACTCTGAGATTTATGTGCCATCCTTCGGTGTAGATCGTGCAACATGCCTACTTCCTTTGTCCTTGGACCTGACTTCTCTTGTGAGAGATACAGGCTTCGCATTTGGCATATCTTTAACGTCTATCCTAGGTTGCATAGCTATTGTATGTCTAATCGCCCTCCTAGCTGTTTTTGAAATGGGGCTTAATCCACTCATGAGAGGGGTCACGGAAGAAGTGGCTTTTATTTGAGGGAACTGAATTTGAGAACCCAAGAGGTCCTATCCAGACATGTTTCCATTTCTGTTGTTTTTCTGCCTTTTCTTAGTAAGTTTTCTGAAACAAGGTAACAGCAAACACGATGCATAAGCAGGGAAAACACTTGTATTTGTTAATTACCCTGATGTTGGAGGCTGAGCATTTGCTGAAGAGGTTTAGTGTGTCCTGGCGTCCACCTGTCGGTCTACCCCATAGAGTAGAGGCAAGTTTTAATTCCTAGTGATTCTTTATTGCTTTTCTTTGGTTAGCCAGATTGATCTAGATTTCATGAGGTGTTTACTTTAGTGTCTGTTATGCTATTAATTTCCTACTCAGGTATTCAGAGAAAAGCTGTGTGTCAATGTGAAGCATTACACCTGCATCAGCATTGTATTTGTCACTTTCTGCAGGTCTAAGGAGTTATGTATTTCATTTAAAAGAAAAAACCAAAAAGACATAAGGGTAATTTTGGGGTGTTGACATAATCCATAACATCGTTGGATTGTATTTTGGGGTTTTTAGCAGCCTAGCTTGCAGTTTATGTTGTGGGCATGTATTATATTTAATCTTTTAAAAAGTTCCTTTAATCAGATTTAAATGTATTACCTTTGAATTTGATCTTGTCTTATAGGAAGAAAATACAAATATAAGCATAATTTATCATTTTAGTAGTTTATCTGCTTAAGGAGATGTTTTCATGTCTTTTACCATTCTCACTGTATTTTTGGATCCCTCTGACACTTGTGTATTCTTTTTCAAAGAGTATACTTTGCTGGAATGGAACGAAGCGCTTCAATGCATGTTTGCAATCTATAACATAAATTAAAGATTTAATATTTTAATTAATTTTAAAATTCATTCCATATTCTTCGCTGAACCTCTACATGAAGCAGAGATTGTCAGTGAACTATCCACTATAAAGTTCACTCTTCTCACACTGGAGTGGTTTGATGAAGAATTCAGAAGTATGAGTGATTCAAGTCATTTTCTAAGCATTATACATTGTATACAATGATATGTTTAATATTGTACATTGATCTGAGTGAAATATTTCTAATGACCTCAGGCCTTTTTAAATCTTCATTGACTAACTGAATTTTTTTCTCTAATTTGCAAATTTTGCTGCCCCTATTAGTCTCTCCTTGAGAGAGATTACAGATTTTCTAGGTTTTCAAATGGGTTATTTCATGGATTGGTTGGGGATGTTTTTCCATGGGAAAGGTCATCAAAGTGCTAGCATGTTGCATTTAATATTCCGAGCAGACTCTTCACAAATTCTTGTACAAATTCAACTGCAGTGTAAGCAAAACAGTGGATTGCTGAAAAATGAAAAAAAAATGTTTCTGTAGCTGTACTACTCATTTTATGTAAGAAGACTGTGGAAGGGGCTTTGGTCTGAAAATCTCATTAAAATCTCTTTTGGAAATACTGTATGTTTATGTACTTAGATGTGCCTTGTCTTGAAGTGAAATCTTGATGTGGATGTGGACAGTTTATGGTCAAGCCTAGTGAATTTCATTTCATTAAAACTCAAAATAGGTGCTATGGTATCTTTTCATTTCAGTGAAATGTATATAAAAGTTTTTTCCACGAGGCCTCTGAGTCTGTGCTTAATGTCCAGAAGACTTCTAAGATGGTACACAGTTATGTATTTTCTCAAGTACAAGTCATTTTAAATGATGTCAAAGAAAATGGAAGAGTGTTTCTCTGCCTGTGACCAGGACCTGGATAACACGATCTGCAGTTCTTTTCCATTCTGCCTCTCTTCGTGTTTGGGTTCACTATGCTACAGCTGTAGGACCTGGGTTACAATTTAGAGGAATACAATCTGTCAAATGGTTGATCATGTCCATGTCAGCCAGCTGTGTCGTCTTGCTCAATACTTGCTTTTAGTGGCCAAACCTTCCTTTCAGTGGCAAAAAAAGTAATAAAATAAAATAAAAATCTGTGTTATACAGTAATTACTCTTTGGAAAAGTACATGCCACAAGCTAACAAATTCTCAGTTTATTTTTTATTTTGTTTTAACATTAGGTAGGTTCCCTTTGTTTACAGTACAAGGGAGGATTTCTTCTGGGAACTGTCCCAACTTGTGCTGGAGGGGGGAGTCTATTCTGGGTGAGTGTTTCTCATCTATAGTCTTCAACGCGTTGTATAGTTTGCTATGAATGTCAAAGGTAGTGGCCAGCTTTACCTCAGGTACACTAGAAACCGATTAAGTCTATCATTTCAACATGCAGGCCAGTTAATAAGTTTGGGTCACCGCTGACATGAATTGGATTTGAATTGGTGTTCTGGAGGTGAAAGACTGGATATTAAATTATTAATGCTTCGCAGTCTCAAGTTTCCTCACTGAAAGTGTCCTTCCCTCCCTTCTGCTTCCTGCAGAGGTTTGTATAACATACACGTGTCAGGTCAGGTCTGTTCTCAACTGGCAACCTGGGATTTAGGCTCCCCTCTCCTATTCCCCCCCGCTACCCCCAAACGTATACCAAGTCGACATATTTTTCATTGTTCTCACGAGGTCTCCAGCCACTGTCTGCTTTTACAATATTGGTATCTTTTCTGTTCCCCACAGGAGCCTGTGGCTTTAGAGCTGAGGAACCAAAGACCAAAAGTATTCCTGTATGTTTGGAGAGTTAATATTGTCTCGCTCTATTTCTCTGTGGGGTAGTGTCTCTAGAGGAGCAAAACATGATATGCCACAATAGGAATTTGCTTTCATTATTTCTTTAAGTAGTAACACTACAGGTACTTTGTTTTGTAACACATCAGTGTAGTTGCATCTTTAAAAATAATCTCTTATAACTGAGAAGGGAAACATCACACAAAGACAAAGTCTGCCTTCGTATCAGAGACAGGGAGAAAACATCTTTCAACTTAAATTTGTATAAAGCCTGACAAACATAGTTTGCAGTGGTTTTACTTTCAGGGGAAAGCCCTTTCAAATAAACAAGAACTTGCTCCAGATTCAGATGACAGTGCCTTTGTAAAAGTCAGATCTGATTTTTTGCCCTTTTCTTGATAATGATTATAGTAAGTGACCTGAATGTGGACTGTTCCTTTGAAGTGAGCAGCTTCGAGACATGTTGAGGAGGCTCGTTCTCTTCACCCTTCGAAAATTAAACTAGCAGGGTTGTAATGTTCCCATCCCCATAAACGGGAGCGGTACATGTGCCTGCTTGTGTGTGCTTTTCAAACAGTACCCCTGCTAGCATGCTTAAATATACTTCGTTTATCATGTAACATATGCCAAGTTTGTTTTCCGTGATTTCTGTTAATGCCTTTTCAAGAACTGAAGTATATGAATAAATAGATGTTCATTATGATTAAAGGAGTAAGCGTATACTCCAAATTTATTGAGTGCTGACTGGAACTTTTTGGTTGGAAGTTGGTTGGGAAAAATTACTGTCAAACTCATTTACCACAATTGCAGCAGAAGTGCAGTTCCTTCTGGGAACATAGGCATTTGTATAATCTGACTCTGTGGCACTGAGCTATGCTGTATGTAGTGTATTTATGATTGAACAGAAAGTTTCAAACAGCAGCCTGTGAAATTGGATTTCAGATGTAATGTACCATAAATAAGTGCTATAAAGAATGCCTTTAATGCTATAAATCAGTTTTTATTGGTTTCAGCTATCTCATTCTGGTTATTGTATTACCCACAAAATCAATGGGAATCAAAGAGCTGGAATATATTTTATTTTAATGTCCCATCTCCCATGGAAATGGCATATGAGCCCTTAGATCACCTTTTGGGTAGGTTGGGCAAGGCTGATAAATTGCAGGCTATGAGAGTATATTCACAAAAAGGTCTGTGTAAATAGTAGCTGTGTAAGACTTGAAATGCTTCGGTACAGCACTTCCTCCGTGTAAGGGGATACTTGCCTATCTTTCTGAATGTCCTTTGCTTTTGTTGTTTCAGTAAATTTACCAATGTGATTCGATTCCTGTAGCTCAGGTTTTAAAAAAATGGCATCACAAAGTTACATGAACCAGACGTTGCTACCGTTGCATCCAGGATCGGGCACGCTTTGAGGGTAGGAGATTTGGTTTCTTTGTGCCTTTAAGCATTCCTTTAGCAGAGGCTTGCTTGATCCTGGGAAAAGAGCAAGAACACTTCCAGCAGCAGTTGCGAAGAGTAAAATACGGCGTGGGCTCCATTTAAGAACATATTATTCTAGTGGAAGGAAGGAAGGTCATGCATCGTGATTCTATGAATAGACTTTCAAAACCAGAAACAAATCATACTATGCTGGGAGAGTGAAGAAATAGGAAGAAAAGCTGTTTTCTAATGAAATAATACCAGACCAATTTAAAACGTTAGCTATCCTTCCTCTGTGTTTCTCCTTTGCTCATATTAGTATCTCATGGTAGGATACGGTTAGGAGAAACACACACCTCTGGAGCTCAGTTATTTAGGGCTGGACATCTGTGGCAGAGGGCAGAATCCTTGTCTTTACGTATGTTAGAAACCTTCACTGTGTTAAAGGATGGAACTACAAATACATTGCAGTTGGATAAGAGTACACTGGTAAATGTCTCCTGGAGTATTGTACTGCTTCGTGAGGTTACATATGCTTATCAATAAAGACGACTGAAGAAGTAAGCTCTTTGATAGGTATTAAATATGGGTTATTTACACTGTTCTAAACATCAGCTTTGCATTTTCCCTTGTCACCCAGAGCTAGTGTAATTTATATGCCAGAATTAAGAGGGGAGAGTAGACAAAGAGGAATGATCACTGTGGGGCTTTGAGTAGTGTTTAATAGGTTATTCTTGGTAGAAGTCTGAATACTGGGATGGTGGTAGGGTATAGGAACCAGGAGAGCAGATTTACTCATCTTTGATCCCATGAATAGTGTTAAACTGCCTTTGAGTCCAACTCACTCATGTTGACTTACACTCACATCACCTCACATTGGATCTTAAGCTTTTATTACAAGGATTGAGCGACACGTTTTATGATTTGCAATAGTATAAGCAGTTATTCTCACTGGAGCGCAAAGATGTGTGGCTTCACGAGAGGGGAGTGTTAATCATTTACATGCAGACGTGTGTGGTTATCTGTGGGAGTGGGTTAAAGAGACAGGTGTCGGACCTGGCTGCTTAATAGGAATGTAAGACATGAGTGATACTGAGGAGGCAGAATAAAATGCCTGACTGCCTCAGAGATGGTTATAAAGTTCCCTATCCCTACAGTAATTTTACAGGTGGTGCTTATAGGAGACATAATGATTTCACGCAGAATACAAGATAATTAAAATGTTTGATTTGATCTACAGACCTGTGGTCAATTTGCAAGCCAGCTGCTGACCAACACTGCACCATGCCGTCGTGAGCATCGCTCAGAATTATGCCCTTGGTTCGAGTAATGCTGTGTCAGGCATAAATTTAGATGGTCTTGTTGCCGCTACTGTTTTGGGTCCGACCTAGTACCTGGGCTGATTACTAAGCCCAAAAGAGATAATAATCTATTTCTCTGATCAAAGAATGATACCGGAAATGTCCCAGGGTCTTTGGGTGCTGCTAGCATGCAAAGCAGCAAGTGTAGCATGTTGTGTCGCAGTGGGGAGGGAGATGGGTGAGGAATGCTCTGAGGATAAGAGCTTGCTTAGAGGTCAGATGGGCAAATGAAGGTCTTCACAAGTACTTAGGGTTAGGTGGGCAACCATATTCCTGCATACTGAAGAGGAGCATAGGATGGTGGATTATTTGCTTTCTTCTCCTGAAGGAGAGAATTTAGATGTTAGCATCTGGAACACAGATAGGGCCTTGTCCTCACTCACTTCAGGTACAATTTCCTCAATCGGTGAATAAAACAGTGCTTCTTGAGGCTTGTGTGAGCACATGGTCCTACACATCAACTACGTGGTGTTATAGAAACACTATCCAAAAAAAGTCAGTGGCAGGCAGATGAAGATACCTGAAGTGTAGAACTAAAAAAAAAACCCTTTTCAGTCATGTGCTTCACCAAAGGATAGGATCAAGCAATATGGTTTTGACATATCTAGAAAAATTATAATATATGGAATACACATGCATATGTGGAATCTGATATTAGGTTTGCACATCTTTATTCTGTCTTTGGTGCAGTGAAGTGCAGTTTGGAGCTGTGCAGTGGCCCATCTTCCCGAGCCAGGTAAACCCCTGAGCCAGGTAAACCCCTATGCAGTTGCTCATAGTCCTGGCTGGGCGCTGTGCTGGGAGGTGGGAGCTGCGGATTAGGCAGGGGACCCAAGTGTCCCACATCCCAGGAGCGTGGTCCCCGTGGTTTGCTATCAAAAGGTAAACCAATAAGCTGGAGAATTTGCTGGGTTAGGCCCTTGAGTGGGTTTAAGCACAATAGCAGCTATTTGTGACTCCTGTGGTCTCTAGGCTGAGAACTGAGTCAGGATACTGCCGTAACTGGAAGCGGGCAGTAAGAGAGCTCTGGGCACATCATCCCCATGCGTGCTGTTTATGGTCGGCTCTGCTGGGTGCTGCAGTCTTACTTTAGGCATTTCATTTTAGATCTGTCCATGGATTTGGAACAAAGACCCATCCTTTCCTTTTGCTTCTCGTGGCTATGAAACCAAGAAGACTGTCATATAGATGACACAAAATGGCTATCTGAGTCTGTCCGCAGGGAAGACTGTTCTAGTTTCACCATAGTTTTTACTGGGTTATTCCCCTTCCACCTGAAAGCTGACATGCATCCTGATACTGGCGGTCATTAGGAAATCAATGATTTGCCCGTTTAAGAGAATGCAGGGACAGATGGACAAAACGAAAACAAGAGAAACTCCGGGTGACCTTAGCAGACCCCATCTCAGGTTAACTACCAGGGATGCAGCACCGTGCTGTTCCGGCTGTGCTTTCAGAGCTGGGCTGATGGCTTTTCTGGGCATTTCTGCCAGGCGCTCTGCTGGATGGGGTTAGGCACGGCGTTGTAGTGTGTAACAGTATGATGTTTCCCAATGTTTGCTAGTTGGTGCTTTGTCACAAACTAGGATTGAACATTGTGGTAGCGTGAACCGGAGGGGAACAGGACCAAGCGGCAGATCTCATGATTTTTCAGAAATACCACATCAAAGTTCTCTAATTCATGAAGTCCCAGTGCGTCAGTCCATGTCTCGAGATGGCAGAAAGCTGTGGGTGCAAGGCTGTAGCATGAGCTCATGCTTCCTAGAAAGGCTCCTGTTGGGACGGTGCCTGCTAGGAAGCACCCGGTTTGCAGTGCCAAGCAATCCCACAGCCTCTTCCCTGCTCCAGGGTCCCATGCATCAGTACAGCTGGCCAGCTGAGTCAAGCACGTGGGATTGTGAAACAAAAAGAAATAAAAGGACACAATAGTGGGTGGTTAATGCATGAGGAGCATACGCTATTATTTAGGAATACAAGTGGGGTGGTGGCGGGGTCTCTGAATGAAGTCGGTGTGCGTGACTTCTATAGGTGTGCCACAGAGGGACACACAGATGAGGTGATGAGCTGTAGGAGTGGTGTTTACAGAGCACTCACTTAGTGCATATTGATTTGAAAGTCTGGCAGGAAAAGAAACCTGCAGGTTTTGTAGCATGTAATTTTTCAAGGTGTTAGCAACAACGTTAAATAGCTGAAGTTAAAATTGCCATGCTAAGGAACAGCTTAACTTGAAATCTGCAGGACCATTAGCTCCCACATCCTCTCTGTTTCTTGCCTGAAATTTCCATTGCCAGCTGCAGAAATAGAACATTTTCCATACAGAGTATGTACTGCTTCAGCCAGCTCTACCAATAAAAAAAGCAGTTTCTGCTCTTTCACCCCCCCGTGCTATGCTGGCATGAACCCTTTTGAAGCCACACAGTCATCTTGGTTAGGGACCTGAGCTGGCTGAAAAGTAGCCCAGCTCGACAGCACAGCCCCTCCAAAAAACCCCAAAGTTTTTCAACAGGTTCAAATCCTGTAACAGCTCACCCAGGCACACGAATGTCTGATCTAGCATGGTCGTTCAGTTTAAACATTTAGTTTATACCTTGCCTGTCTTGACTTTTTAATTACCTCTCATCCATTAGCTCACTGTTCTGTTCTCTCCTTTAGCCAGCTTTTTTTTTTTTTTCCTCCTATAAAATTATTCATTTTGGGGAGAGGAGAGAGAAGAAATCTCTTCATTGCAAGTCACAGAAGTGGCTCTTTTGTTGTTGCCGGAGCCGCTCTGCCTGTTCTTTCTGCCTGTTCTTTCTCCATCTGTTTTAGATGGTTACTTTTAACGAGCGGCGCTCTGCAGAGTTATTTGAGTAGGTCTATTCCCTGGTTCTGCAGGGTGGCACAGATCAGAGGCTTTGCTTCTGAGCAGGACACCCAATTTTAGTTGACAGTTTTTCCCTTTTTTTCCTGTTCAGTCAATGGTGTGCTCAACAGTGCAGGGTAACCTTTCTCCCCCCCACCACTTCATTCCTTTATCACCACTGACAGTGCACAAGAAAAGATGAAAAAAGGAGCTCAATCAGATAAGCAGAATCCCCAAAATAGAAACACTAGTGTCAAACCAATAGACTCAGCACTTTCTCCTTTCTATTCTGTTCTTTCTTCTTTCTATTCTACTTTTTCTGAAAAACAGAAAAATTCTAAATACTCCCATCGGAAATCGAACATGTATTTGCATATTGACGGTCTTTATCAAATTAATTATTTGCCAGTTGAAGGGAAAAGGTGGGCATAACCAAACTAGCAAACCGGGAAAAATTTTGTTCTTCAAGTGACTGTGGATGCTAAGTAGGGATTACGGCAAATGAACAGATTTCCAGGGGTCAAACTAAGCAGCCTCTGTAAACCCTGTGTACTGTGACTGAGAAGCACTGAACTGATGCTGTGGCAGGCTTCCCGTCGCTGGATGTATGTCATTGGAGTGTGCCCTTTCTTTTGTGTGTGTGTGTCTCTGGCTTTGATGAATGCCAGGGCAGGGAAACACGAGCTTTTACCTTTTGTAATGCTTGGGTGAATACTAGTAAATTTGCCTATTGATGCTGATACAGTTTTTCTTCAAAGTTGGCTGAGAGGAAAGTGTAGTCCAAATGAGGTCAGCAGCTACTCCGTGTGTGATAAATTAAATACAGAGAAAACAGAATAGGCCAAAGGGCTGAACTGATGGTAATGCTTACAATCTCGTGCAATATAAACAAATAACAAGCCCAGGCTAGAATTCTGCTTAGAAACTGGGACTTTTCAGGCATGTCTTAATGAGCTCAGCTTCACACGCAAAACAAGAAACTCACACAACCTCCATTCTTCATCTGCCTTAACTTGCTAAATTGCGTTGACGTGGAGAAGGAACGTGCATTCAGCATGTCTCTTTAGACTTAAATTATCCCATCACACTTTTTGCAACGGTTCTGTGCCGCCTTATTTTTCTCAACAATGTGGTAGACTGGTAATCATGGAGTAGGATCTGAAACTATTATGCCACCTTTAAAATTAAAGGATTTTAAAGAATAGTTAATACTGAGATTTTAATTGTCTCTTATTTATCAAACACATAGACTTTGGGTTTCCAAAGTCATGAGGCATATATTCAGCTTACCTACTTTCACACGCTTTGCCAAAGTACCTGCATTAGCGATGCAATTACTTATACTTTCCTTCTAGTCAACAGGGGAAGATAGGCCCCTTCAGATACAGGTAACTGAGATTCGAAAGACACTTTGGAGGTAGTTATAGTGCTAAATTAGTCACCTTAACTTAATGATTAAGCTTTAGTGAGCTAAATCGGTGCTTACCTCTTTGTTTCATGTGAAAAGAAAGATCATTGCAAATGATTTTAACTCCGAAAGGAGTTTTTAAAAGAATTGCTGAAGTTGCAGGAAAATCCTCAAAGGAGGTGGCTACACTAGGCATGGTTTGCTAACACTTTTAACAAAATGTTCTCAGTCTCTGATAAATCCTCTGAGTTTATAGGGAGGATTGAGAGATACTATAATCTTCTCTTTAAAGCCAAATTTATTTTATAAGCCAGGAGCAGTAGGCTGCAACAGCTATTTGTAATAATGTGCATGACAGTAGCCATTGGATAGAGGCTTATACAGTCATCTATGCTGTATGTACTAATAAAGTTTAAAACAAGCGGAGAGCTTCACATTTAGGATTATGGAAGGATTCCATAAATAAATGCATTTGCTTAGTGGCTTTGGGAAGCCTGATGACAAGGGAGTTCCTTGTTTAGTGGGGTGATGGGGGAAGGACTGCATGCATAAATCAGTCGTCATGAGTTACCAGTGGCCTCATTACTGCAAGGGTGTTGTGCTTTGCAGAAGACCACGGAAGATACATTTTCATGAAGAATTTGAAGGAGGATGGGGATGCTATTTAAAGGCTTTGATTGCACTTTCCTTCCCTGCATAAGGGTCAGCCAGGGAGAAGGTGCTCCAGAGAGAAATGGCACGGTGAGTCGTTAGGCAGAATGAAAACGTGGCTCATGCGGTGGTCAGGCAGTAGGTTTGGTAGGTGAAGGCGAGTAAGATGAGATCAATAGGCACGGGGCAGTGTACTCGCTGAGAGTCAAGTAATGACTTGGACACTGGGAGTGTGAGTCAAAAAAGGTCTTGAACAAGCCCTCCTTATTTGTATTCTGGTGGGACTGTAGGGTGCGCTCTGGTGTGACGGTGATGGACGGGACTGATCCTGCCAAAGGTGGATCTATGGGATATAAAGTGTAAGTGGATGCTCTGAGCTCATCATCTAGGCACCTTCTTGTGGTCACTACCAAGCGAGAAAGAGAGAAACCCTTTCCAGAGGGCATTTCTTGTCTGTCCTCACATGGATGTTAGAGGTAATTGTGGTAAATTGCCTTGTGGCACATCTCTGTCCCTTTCCACAGAGTGACTTCACGTAGGTACCAAATGTACAGATGTAGTTGGATGAAAAGTATTCTGCTCAAAACATGGGGTAAAATTCGTGAATTTATACAGTTATGCAGGCTGGGACCGTGCTTGTGTGATTTAAGCACTATAATCTCAACAAAACTGTGTATTTTGAAATATTTTAAGGGAAACGGGTGTGACTGTATTCCACATTTTAAAAAAATTGGGGGTAAGGGAAAAGAATAGAAACTTGAAGATAAAGGAGAAGGTCAAAGCATCACATATTCACTTGAATTAGAGGTTTTCTCTATTGTCCTTCAAATCAGATAGAGGGAAGAGAAACAGGTATCTGTATGTAATAGAGGAACTTTCTAAAATTGTACAGTTGCCTATGGTTCCTATAGAAAATAGAGGAAAACTATTGTAATGACAGCTGTAATGATGTATCTGCAGAAAGCTAATGCAGCAGAGTCTCCTGATTTAAGAAGTAACCCGATTTGCCCAGCATGGGTTTGAAATAAAAAGGAGTCCTTCAGGTTTGTATAATCCTAGATGACTAAAGATAGCTGCTGTCTAGTGCTTTATCTTCTCTCTCCTACTAGGACAATAGAGACCGACCTTCAACCTTTCGTATTTTTGCTTGGGAGCGCCAAATTGCTACTGCATGCGCAGGCCTGCTGAGAAACGGTAATAGAAATCTTGAGGGAACCTTTCACTTCTCAGAAATCGAGGATTCATTTTTAATGGCCAGTTCAAGCATTCCTTTTGCCCGTATTCCCACACTGAACAGCAGGCACCACATCTCTACTTTTTAACAGAAAATTTTATTATTAGAATGCCTAAACTGATTATTTTAATCAGACAAGTGTTACAACTTCAGAAAATGAACTTTCTTTGGCTTTTTTTGTGCTGTATGGAGGAAAACCCAGGTGCTGTGACTTCAGGTAGTTAGCTCAGTAACTGGCTTCAGGTAGTTAGTTCAGCATTTGTACATTCTTCAAGTACTGGCAGTCCTCCTGATAAGCCCACAAATGTATGTTTTCTAACTTTCATATTTTTAGGATTTTTTTTCAGAAGCTGGTGAAATAAACATACTGCCTTTGCTGTTCTTCTGTGGGTTCTTTTCTTGGGTTTGTCTTGGTTTCCCTTCCCTTCCCTTCCCTTCCCTTCCCTTCCCTTCCCTTCCCTTCCCTTCC
>NW_008825618.1:150835-188299 GCF_000699105.1 Pygoscelis adeliae
CCCTTCCCCTTCCCCTTCCCCTCTCCTCTCCTTTCTCCCCCAGATCAACCACACGTCTTAAATTCTTTGCCAATTGCTCTCTGGCCAGGAGGAGCCACGAAGGCTGTAAACCTTCAACAAACTGAATGAGTACAATTTTCCTTTAATAAAGAGCTCCTTCTGCTGGTGGGAAAAAACCCACATACAATAAACCCAGCAAAGAATGTACAGTCTAGGCTGTGTGGTAGGTACAGGCTGAATTCTGAGATATTTCTGGTTAGGAAATGCATTATATTTAACTTTTCTATTAGCAGAAGGATGTGCCTGTGCGCTAATGCTGTTGTCCTGTGGTTCTTCACTGATACTGTCCCTCCATCACATGCAAGTAATATAAGAGAAATTATATTTCTTGATACCTGTTAGTCTTTGATGGATGTAATGGATAATAACATGCAGCCTTATATGTGTTAAAGACATAAATATTGTAGTTGTGTTGTCAATAAAATGCATTTTCTGTATATCATGAAATAATGCAGTGAAAACGAACTTGCTGAAAGAAGTCTGTTTCTCATGGGCTAAAAGGGAAAATTCATTCTGGAGTACCAACCTTGGGTAGCAAGCTGTGAGGGGGGTCTGCTTTTTGAGACGTTTTCCTTCCAATACTGAAGTTGTTGGGACTGCTGTACTAATATGGTTTGATATTCTCAAGCAGTATTCAGCAAATTTTGATAATGGGACAAGCAGTAAAGACAAATACTACAACAACACTCGTTTTCTTCTTTGACAACTGAAAATTTTTAACTTTAGCCAAATTTATTTTCACATAACTAAGCTCTTTCCATTGTTTGTACTCTCTGAGGTGCCAACTTAGTAATAGGACGCTGCTGTGTCCTAAGGCTAATGTTACCTGTAATGGGGGGCTTCATTAAAATGTGGGAAAATCCAAGTAGGCTATACCCTCTTCTTAGCCCCTAGGATGGAAGAACCTAGAGAGTAATCACTTTGGGCATACAGTCTTTCAAATAATTAAGTTAGGACTGTGAATGAACAAGGTGCATCATCTCCAGGGTTGCCGTACAGTCGATAAAAAGAGCAAGTCTTTTTGTCTAACTTTTGTATACATCCTTGTAGGAAATCCTCAAAGAGTAGTGAGATTCACCTCCGATGCTTAAGTTGTGTGGTACCAAAGTACTCTTTGACTGAATACAAATTCATTTTTCTTTGTTTTCTCGGAAGTTCTCCAGAACGTCTGTTTTCAGGCAGTGTAGCAGTACTAAGGAGCAGTTCCTTCCTTTGCTCGTCACAGCTGATGCTGATGTGGGCCAGAAAAGGTCTCTCATTTTCTTTGAACACTGCTGCTGTGTTCAGTTTAGCATCTTGGCCAGATGTTTACTTTGGATGGTTAATTCCTCAATTCCTATTTCTTTAGAACTCCTGGATCCTCCTTCCTGCAGCAGTGTCCTGCTAGCTCATGAGAGAGCATGGGCGCTTCTTCTGGGGAAGAGAGGAACGAAGGGGTGGTGCTTATGGGAGCAGTTGTCCTTTGAGAGCACTGTTTTCTTCAGTCGCACCTACCTCCTTCCTTTTGGGAAGGAAGGACTTGGTACTGTTTAGCTGAAAAGCCCAAGGCAATCTGGCCGACGTAGCTTTTTATATCCGCTTGGAATTGTCAGTTCTGTGGAGGACTATTTGTCCTGTTCTGCATTGTTCTGCTGCAAGGCAGTACTCAGGGATTTTTATAGAGTATTATTACACAAAAATAACACTACCAAAGTATCAGGCATACTTGCTTAGTCACTTTTGGATGTATCAGCTCCAAAAATTAGTTAGCGATTCCTGCCCACTTGTATATAAGATGTTCTTTGAGATGATTTTGATACAAGTTGAGCTTGTAGTACTCCTACGTAACTTAAAAATACTTCGTTCTTGCAAAAGAACTTTGAAACCAAATATAGTGAGTAGGCCTGATTTGCTTCTAAAAAACTTCCAAGACACATGCATTTAATTTCTCAATAGACTAATGCACAGGGCATGTTCAGAAGTCCTGATGTTTCTGGATATGAAAACTATTTTCTTTTACACTGAACTGCTAAATGAAAATTTTTATGGCAAAAATATTCTCCCAATGGATTTTTTTTCTTTTTTTTATAAAGAAAACTGTACTCCAGACCACCTATGGGCACAACAGAATGGCCCACATGCTGGCATCTAGTGTCATTGAGTTGCTGTAGTATACCCTGCCTGGCCTCCAGCTGCCACTCCAGAAGGACACGGGTCTCCCATAGCTGCTGCATTGTATCTGCTGCTCCGTGACAATGTCTTGGAGAAGCTGGGCTTGGGCTGTCACTGAGGGTGCCCGACCACGGTTCAGCTCAGAGCAGGAAGAGCTCACTGAGCTTTCCTCTGGTGGCTGCTTCCAGCTACTCTTGAACGTAGCTGTGCTGTGCTGTGTCTTCTGCAATGATGTGATCTAGATATTCAAAATAGGCACCTACATTTAATAGGCATGTTTGACCTTGATTTCTCTGTGCTTTGTTTTCTCATCTGTAAGTGTGGATAATACCAGCTGTTCATCTTTCAGGGATATTGTGAGGATAAATTATTAGTGAAGCACTTAAGTACTTAAGGGATGAGTAATGTTGTGAAGTCTACAAGGAAATTAAACATTCTGTCTTTCCTGCAGGATCTGAATGTTGTTTACTAAATGAGGTACAGGGTCATACACAAAATGCTGAATAGAGAGCTGTGCATCCAAATGAGGCAGAGCTCCTATCTTAGAAAAAAAGAAGTGTGAATCAAGACTTCTGTGCCGAGCATGTAACAGATGAAAAAGAACAAAGGTAGGACAGCCTACCGTAATTCTGATATCTGCAACTTTTTGGCTGCCGACTTACAGCTTTAATACTATTTTTATGAGGTGCCATGTTTTGTGATATTGTCTGGTGTATTACATAGACACACGTACACGCATCCTCTTATAACCAGCTTTGTTAATGCTGGAGTCTGTAACCAGAACATGGGATGCAGCCGAATCGGGGATTCAGGTAAATGTTAAAAAGAAAAAAAAGTTAGGATGTTGACTTAGGGGCATATTTTTTGTTGTTGTTTTTTTAGCATCTGCCTTTTAACATGGCATAAAAATTTTCTAAAAGGTTCACCACTCAATTAAACTTCTCTATTAAATGCTGGATGCAGAAGCCATATATTTAACAAGTTTTCCACTCTGTTGCTTTACTGTATAAATAATATGTCTTCTGGAAATTTCTAATACACGTCAGGTATTCATGATGAAAAAGCATATTTGTACTGCCGGTTCAGAGATAATTACTTGCCATTACTTGTCATAAGAACATAAATTTTATTCATTTCTATCATCTAACTTGTCAACTTCTTACATTTCGTCTACAGTCTGCCCCTCACTGACAAGCAGCAAATAATTTAGTCTTCCACCAAAATGATAATGACTGGCAAATGAAAATTTCATTGAAAGAGACAGCACAACATCAGTTGCACTAAAAGAACTTTTTTATTTTTAATTTTTTCCAATGATAATTCAAATACTGTCACTGAAATGAATTTATTTAAGTGACTTCTATTAAGCTGCTCCTATTTAGATGCTTCCTTATTATTTAAGAAGCAAGCAATACGTGCTGGTCATTTTGTTCAAAGTGCATTTTTACAGAGTCTTGTAGTCACTTGTGTTATAAATTGTTTGAGAAAATAATAGACTTTACCACCGTAACAAAGTTTCTTCTCTCACTTATGTCACTTATGTGACACAAAAATGCATACAAGTCAGATGGGGGATGCAAATGTCTAGCATCTCATTAAGCAAAGGTCATCTGTTTCCATGTTAATTTGGTTTTGAGATGCTGTCCAGCAGTAACACTGATGGTTTCAGTGATGTGTTGTCTGTAACTTAATCAGGGACTCCCACGAAACTGTATTGCCTCATTCATAGCAAGATCTGTGGCATGCTGATACACAGATGAGTAGAAAAGATCTTGAGAAGATCTTGAGATGTTGGGGAAAGCTGCTAATTTGGTTATTATTTGGGAAAGACTTTTCTGTTACCTGGTATGTGCCCACCTCTGTCCATCCAAAGAAACTGCCCATTTCTTCCTAGAGTAATTGAAAGGACTTTTTTTCTCCTGAGCTTTTGTGTTCTTTACATGGAGCTCTTTCTTACCTCAGTGATGGACTACATTAAAACCTTAGAGAATCATAGCTAAGCTGGGAGAAAATACACATTGACAAAATTTATATTCCTAATAATGATTTGGGATAGTTATGGTATTAGAAAAATATACTTCAAATATTGAAAAGAGTAATGCAGAACAATGCTTAATACATGTAGTTTGAAATCAGGAAAGGTAAAGTAATTCTTGGCCATGTCTGTCATGTTTGTGTATTAATCTGCCACTGGAGGCAATCAGATGCAATTCAAGGGGAAAAGGAACTAGCACTAGAGAAGCAATTTTCCAGTGAATTAGACTCTGGCAAAGGTTGCTTAACAGGGGAGCCTTGCCTTTCCATCAAAGAAAAAAAAAAATTAAAAAAAAAGGTAACATCACCTTTTCTGCCATTTGGTGGTAAAATTTTAGAAGAATATGAGCCAGTTAGTCCCACAATGCCTTCCAGCATATGAGTGCTCACAAGATGTAGAAAACAAAGAATGTCCTCACAATGTGTATGTTAGATATTGGTATTGTCAACCTGCCTTTATGCTAGCAGGAAAATATACACATCTTCACGTTGAGATGAAATGGTTTGTGAAATGTTCATGCTATGCATCAAGTACTCGAGAATACCATAGTAAACATACAGTTGGAAGCTATTAATGTATATTATTGACTTCAATTAGGGTTTACTGTGTATCTAGTAAATAGGAAAGTGTGGAGTTGCATGTGTAATGCAAAATTAATGTAAATGCTTGGAGGAAGAAAATGACATCTGATTCCCTAAAATATTTTACTTTGCAGGTCGATGTAGCTGCAAAGATTTTGTTAATAGTGTTAACGCAGGTGTAAACTGACAAAGGTGGACATCTTGCGTCCTGGGGATAGATACTTCTGTACTCTTCTGCCTCTTCCACATTTCAAATTACCCCACTGCTTGTGTAGATATTCTTCATGGTATTTTCGGTACTTTGTTCTACAGCAATGCTAGGTGGCAAGTTAAGGTAGAAGCTACGATATAAGCCTGACCAAATTTCTTTCCTTATGTTTGTTTTCTGTGAATTGTTTTGGAAATCTTAAGGTCTTAGAGAAATCCATATCACTGCACACTGGGCTCTGAGAAACAGAAAGCTGGTTTAGGTTGTTTGTGGAGAATGCACACAAATGTAGCCAAAATATAATCTAATGCATTTGCTTACAGTTCTGTTCTTAACAGTCAGCTTTCATAGCAGGATGATGAGTTTCATTCAGTCATTTTCATTTTCCTTTTTCTGGGTGTCAAATTGAAAATCTTCCTTTGAAGAAAACTTCTAGGAAGAAGGATTTCAAAAGAATGAAAATATTCAGTTTAAAAAAAACCTAAAAGTGTGAACTAGCAGCTCAATTTCTGTACTTCTAGTTTACCAGAGTCCTAGCTTCTTCCAGTGCCTGAGCACCTGGCAAGTCCCGGTACTGGCTGTGACTCCGGAGCTGTTAGGATCCCCACTGGAAAGCCATCCTCCTGTATCCTCACTCTCTTGCAAGGAGCTGAAAGACCCCAGGACCTTGAATACCAAGGCAAAGTTGTGCTGCCAGAAGTCTGGGGTTTTCAGCATCTCATCAGATGAGTTGGCAGGAAACCATTCAAGTTTCTGCCTTCCTGTTTCCACTCAGAAGCTTGTTTGAGGCACTTCCATTTCAGTGAATCTGGTTTTCCAAGAAAAAAAACCAACAAACTAGCAATGTTTACAACAAAAGAGATTTCTGGCCAGTTCTCTTGTCAATTTTGACCAGCAAACCAATGTGAGTTTTTTATTTTTAGCTAATCCCAAGGTACCTATGTTACTTTCCTACTCATTCTTTTTGAGGCCACACTGAAGCTGCAGCTTAGATGAGAATTTGCCACTTAGTTTATTAACCAGAGCTAGCCAAAGACCCTGATGCTGTACTGCCCTTTCCTCTACTCCCAGTTACGAGGAGGGGCAGCTTACCGTCAGATATGTAAGTTGTTATGTTGTTACTAGGAGCACCTATGCATTAAACACAATGTTTCTATAGATTCCTTTAGTTTAAGGAATCTTTCAAAAGCCACTTACTTTAAGCAGGCAATTGGAATAACGTGCTGGAAATAACCGCTGTGCTTCGCAAGGTGTCTTCCAGTCCAGTGGAAACATCTAACACCCGATGGGTTCGGTGTGTAAGTAGAGGAGAAGTGGAAAGGGTCTGAGAAATGAGCGAGAAAAGATACCACAAAGAACATAAAGTCATCCAAGCCCTCACCACATAATATTCAGACATTGCTCTTCTCAGCCCGTGAGTCTTGGCTCCGGAGGGCCGTGTCCAGGGTTTCAGCAACGGTGTCGCTTTCCTTCTCTGCACTGAGGCAACAAGCATATGTCAAGCCATTGGTACCATCTGCCACACGAGTGTCAGCGAAAGCAAGAGGAGCACAAGGGGGACAGATACTTGAGGACATTAGTGGTGAATTATTTAAGTGAGAAACACCAGGCTTGGTGTTGAAAAGCAGCCTGGCTTTGCAGCAGGTAGGCAGTAAAGCGAAGCACAACTGACCGCTCTTGCCAAAACATCAGGATATTGGGTAGGATGTGTGTCCTCAGTCTGTTCGCATACCTCCACTCCTAAAAATGAAATGGTGAAATAAAAGAGTGATTCAAATGCATTTTGTGAGATGGCTAATCTACAGCATGTTTTACTCTGTGAGAAAAGGAGTCTTAATACAAATATCTCCAAGAAGAGGCTTGAGGATTTTCTAAGCGTGCTGATTAAAAGTTTACCAGCAAGGATTTTTTTCAGCTTGTCCATGACTAATTACTTCACTTTTGAGAACTTTCAAGCTGTATCTCTGGGTTTCTTTGTTGTGGTTTTGGGGTTTTAATTTTTATTTTTCATAAATAGGCTTAACAGGGAGGCACTAAAGTGTGGGGTGAGTCTGTTTGTCGGGAAAATGCAAGAGTTGATTTCCCACGTGGCCTTCTTGGCTGGCAACTGCAAGCTTAAGTATATTACCCAGTGATTTTTTAATTTTTTTTTAAGACTCTGCTCTGCCCACTGCTTTGCAAAACTTGCAGTTCACTATGCTCCCACTGCTTGCCTGGAAAGGAGCAAAGAGAGGACACAAGAAACAAGTCCATTGCATTTGAAGAAAAGTGTGGGGGTTAAGGGAGGCTTCTGAAAACTTACGGTGTTACAGCTCTATGCCATCTTTTTCTTGGTGAACAGTAAGGACAACCCCAAACAGTTTTAGGTCTGAGAAAAAGAATGAAATGGAGGAAAAAAATTAGGGACTGTAAGGCGTCTGATTTATAGGGGTGATAGCAGCACACGAGGCATCTGTCTTCCCACCCAAGAATCCAACTGTGATCAGTGCAAACCCGCTTGTTGTTGCAGGATGGTGTGGCTGTTGCTTACCCTTGAGCACAAATTACCTCTGCCTAGTTGATAATGAATATATGTTTCTTGTTTTGCTGTACTTGCACAACTTTGATCTTAATGAAAGCTAGAAGCAAATATAGATCTGGGATATATATGTATGTGTGTAGAAACAACGGCTGAGATTCTCTATTTGCCTTTAGAAACTGGAATTTAAGAAAACTTTCCCATGTGGTAAGTTTTGTGACAAAAAATAGGAGGGTTTCCTGTGACGTTTCTACAAGGTCTGTGGGTTTAGATATATATACAGCAATTTTCCTGCTTGCTTCCTCGCACCTGGCTCCTGCTTTCCCACTCCTAAAAGTGAAGAAAAAGAATTTGAGTGCAAATGCTCTCCCAGCCCAACAGATAGACTGTTACACGATGGGACTGCCTGCTTGGTTGGTTTTGTGTATTTGCTTTGCTTTGTTGCGAGTCTCCTGTGTAGAAAGCTATTTGTGCTTTAAGAAACAGAAAATGACAAGTGCTGGTGAGCCTGATGGGCTCTCAAAGCCCAGAAATGGAGGGAAGTGGGAGGTTTGTACCAAGCACTGGCATGCTGACCTCAGTGCGTCATTTAAGTGTTCTAAGTACTCTTTAGCTCACGTCAGTGCAAAACATTAAGGTGTTCGCATATAAATTTCTGGGAATGATGCTACGGAGATTAAAAGAATAGGACAGTGTTTTAGTTGTCGTCAGCGTACTCGGAGCAGATTTGTTGAAATGTCCAGCACTAGCAACAGAGCTATAACAAGGTTTCCCAAATCGTTAGTTTTGAATAAACAGTATTTGATGATCATGTTGAAATTTTGCATGAACTTATGAAAAAAAATTAACTCCTTTGCAGCTATGGAAACGTATAACTTAATTTACTCTGCTAATGAGAAAAATAAATGCCTTTTTGGAGCGACATAAAAATAATTATATTCATTTGCTTATGTAATCTAAAAAAATTAATTGACTACTATGACTTTTCTGTGTTTTCATTCTATTATAGGGCTTAATGTACATAGTACATTGTAAATGAAAGGACAGTTGTGTTATGAATTGTCTGTTTCATAAAACATAGAAACCCAGTTGCTTTCCTTTAAAATACACTTTATTTCTTACTGATTGCATATTCATGACTAGTGCACCTTAGCACAAAAGTCCAAGGGTTACATTCTTCTTTTGAGGCCTACATTTTTAGTTAAATGTGGTATCTGTAAGCCGAGGAGCTAGAAACAGTTACACAGTCTGCTTGGTGATGATAGCACAACAGTGACTGCCTCTTAAGTGCTTGTGCCCTTTAAAATGTAGTAAGACCTTCCTTCTTCCTTGGAAGAACCCTGCTGGGTGAAGAAGGTCTCCAAAGCATCATTCTTCCATGTTATCTGCTCGCCTTGACTGAAGCAGCATGAGCACACGTTTATATGTAACTACTTACCTCTGTTTCCAGAGCGTGCCTAGTTAGAAGATGGCTGTATTTTCAGTAGATAGATAGCAGTACGAAATTCTGAGTGGGACTAAAGAAAAATGACACCTGATCCAACTCCTGTTTCTGTAACGGTGGTATCCAAAGCCAAAAAATAGTAGAATATGAAGGAGCGGTTATCAGTGAGTAGATTGGTTTGGGTTTTTTTGAGGAGATAGGATATGATTGAATACATCAGTGTATAAAAACTAAACATGTTAAGATTTAGTTCTCTTTTGCTGCTGTTGGCTCATGTAAAATCAGATCAATGACCAACCTCCTGTGTTGGACTAATTCCATGGGCGGTGCTGTGAACTATTGCACTTTTCAGAGAAAGACTTTCAAAAATAATCATTAAAAACTTTGAAAGAAATTGTCTTATGGTTTGCTAATTGATCACAAAGAGGTTTTTATGCAGATTTTAATAGTGCTAGACTGAGCTAAATGGTTTTAGGTATTTTACCACTGGCAGTCGAAGCTGTTCCAGTTCTGTGGCTGGACATTGATATGTTGGCACAAGAGTATTTGAATTACTTTTCAGTGTCTTTGGCCCTGGAGTAACATTGAATGTTAGGTTGATTTCCAGCACAAATATAAATGTCCATGAAAATTTTACATAAAAGCTAAAGAAGAGAAGACTGTTTTTAGGGGGGAAAAAACCAACAAAAAACCCCCCACAAACAAACTAACAGCCCAAAAAGAAATGCTGAATGCTTAACAGGACATAAAGGAACATGCATTTGGGTTTTATATTAGAAGAAAATTATTAACTCGGGGTGTCAATTTGTCTTTATAATATGAATCTTTTGTATCTAAAGGTACATTAAAATTAATCTTCAAGTAATTTTTTCCTAGAGTGCTCTTGGCATATGTCATAATTAATTATGGCAATTTCTGTCCAGTATGGCAGGACGGAGCCAAGTCTACACTAATCTAGCTTTTCCTTTTTTTAATCTTTTAAACATGTAACTGCAGAGGGTTTCCAGAGGGGTTGGGGGACTTTTCTTATTTATTTTACTGAAGTTCTCCTGATTCTTTCTTTACAGAAGCAAGCTGATGTAAAGGATCTTTTGAATTTTGTTATTTCTTTTATTTTTTCCTGATTTTGGAAAAAAGTTCCATTTTCTTGCCTTTCCCTGCAGTTTCATTTCCCATCTACCTTCCTGAATGAGGACATAGCTTTACTTTTTTATCTGTAGGCAAAAGCCCTACTTCCTAATTGACCCCCAAGCTGGAATTAGTGGCTCAGTAGGCTTAATGTAGACATCGAATCAGTCTTTTCTAAAGATACTTGGAAAAATGAATCGTTATTTCTGCAATGAGCATGCTTTGCATTCTCCTTCCCGCACAAGAAGTTGCTTCAGCTCTTTAACTTCATTGTGGAGATACACCAGGGCACTTACTGAAGGCAGGTACACGTACGTTACCTGCACTGAGCAAATTTAGGACAGGCCATTGATTTCTGCTAGGGAAACTCAGGACGTGCCACCACCTCTTCCTACTTTCCGAAGCGACTCCCGAGCCAAGCCTGTGAAGAGGTAGCTGTGTTTGAACCCTCCTCCCATCTTCTCCCCCACTGCTACATATATCATCTTTTATCACCGTTGGCAAAAAGAAAAGAAGGAAAAGAGCCCCCCACCTGACAAGTAAGTAAAGATTAATTTCTGGTTTCTGATGAGAGTTCTACACAAACCTGCCCATTTCCTAATCAAATACAGAAAATGCATTTTGTATGTGATACAGCTTTTTTTTAAGCAGAACATAATTTTTCTCCTTGCTTGTTCCTCCTAGTACATTTTTCTGTGGGCCTTCATTTCATATCTGAATATTTTTTCTGTGCATTTTTGATTTTCAGAGGGAGATGATATCTTTTATTAGCTCACCTGATAGATGAAAAAAATGGATGAGCTTCTGAAATTCGTCTCTTACCAAGATCTTCGCAAATTATTGAGTTCTCTTCTCACCTGTTGTCATGGTTTAACCCCAGCCAACAACTAAGCCCCACAGAGCTGGTCGCTCACTCTCCCCCGGTGGGATGGGGGAGAGAAGTGAGAAAACTCGTGGGTTGAGATAAAGACAGTGTTGCTTTTACACTGGATCAGCAGACAGCAGTCTATTGCTAGAGTTCTTTATCCTCTGCAGACATTTTGGGATGCTTTGCTACTCTGGGATTCTCTGAAATATATCGTGAAGTTCTCAATGATCCTTGGCAAAACAGAAGTGAACATGCAGTTTTTCAGTAATTTCTCTAGTATTGGAATAATGAGGAAGAGAGATCTTTGTACTGATCTCGGCATTTGTGACTGTTTAATTTGGAAACCAGGCAATAGATAATAATTTTGTTTAAGAATTTGCATTATTTTATGTGGCTTTATTAAAGGAGAAAGGTAACGATCCCTTCATTTTTAAAAATTAATAATGAGACTGTAGCTGGAAAGTGTGCTGCTCCAGATTTGTGGGTGCAAAAGTTTTGAAATTGTATCCTAACAGAATAGCTGCATTTTTATATTCATTTTGTCTGGTGGCAAATAACTACACAAGGTGAAATTAGCCCAATGCCTCCTGATCCTCTTTTAATTAGGACCAACAGCTTGTAATACAGATGCTTTGGATACATAAGAAAAAACAACCTGAAAAGGAAAGGAGCTCTGTGAATCAGACTGTGCGGTGATGACTTTATAGCCTAGTTCATTTATGATTGTAAGTAAACTTGACTTCCACACACAGCAAAGTGTGAAATATCCAAATTAATCACAGACGTAAGTGCCTGGGGAAAATAGATTTTGAGATGATCAAAGGTATGAAATGAGAAACAGAAAAGAATGGGGAACAGGCCATTTATGGATTAACAGGCTAAAGGGTCGCTTAGCGCTCAGAAACAAGCCTCAAAGGCAGAGCTGCTATTGATTTTTTTCTTAACCGAAATCCCATTTATACTGAAAAGAATTAAAGCATAGACACACTAAACAGATTAAAATCTTCTAGATCCCACTTGCATGTGGCCTCTGATTTTATCTGGCTAGTTGTAAAATGCTAGTGCCGTAGTCTTTCCACCATGAAATGGGTGACAGCGTGATGTGCCAGTTTGTGGATCCTGTCCCGCCATGTGGATCACACAAGTTCAACAGAGCTCTAAGCAGCAGCTGTCAAACTCAAACTAGGCCTGTGAAATACTCTTCAGGTTTTAGATGGGAGTGACCAATGGTCCAGTCAGGCTCTACAGAAAACATATGGATTTTGGACAGGGCATACAGTGGGAAAGAGAGAAACCATGATCATGAGCATGCTTCCTGCAAAGCAGCTGAACAATGAAGACCCTCTTTCTGGGCCTGCCATAAGCTCTGTTGCTCCTAGTAGAGTTGCAAAGAACGTGACGCCTGACAGACATCACAGTGACTAGCATGTCCCAGAAAACCCACGTGGCCATAGATAGGATAATCCACTCCTTAAGGGAATCAGTTTGTTCTGTGCTACTGTTAAAGGCCTCAGTAGTGTATTGGGGCATACACTTCCCACTTTAAGACCTTATCTTCTTTAATCTCATGGGAGAACAACTAAGGAAAGAGTAGTGTCAGTGACGTGGTGTCGTCTACAGTGAAAGTGCAAACTTTCAGTGAACCGCAACCACTGGCAATGCCCTATGGCACTGGAAGTCCCACTGTTCTCTTCACAGCAGGCACTTTGCAGCTGAAGGTGAATGAAGCGCGACTGAAGTATCATTTGACTTAGTGATGTGCGTTGCTCTGCTGTGAATCCAAAACATTCTGGGATATTCTGTCTGATGCAGTTTAGTAGAGAATGGTTATATTATTGTCTGTTGGCGACTTAATGGACTAGATAAGTGGATGGTGAGTTGGACTGGAAACTGGCTGAACTGCTAAGCTCGAAGGGTTGTTGTGATCAGTGGCACAAAGTCCAACTAGAGGCCAGTAACCAGTGGTGAGCCCCAGGGACCAATACTGGGGCCACTACTGTTTAACATCTTCATTAATGACCTGCACGGTGGGACAGAGTACACCCTTAGCAGGTTTACAGACAATATAAAATGGGAGGAGTGGTTGATACAGCGGAGGGTTGGGTTGCCATTGGGATCTTGACAGGTTGGAGCATTGGACTGGCAGGAACCTCATGAAGTTGCAAATGCAAGGGAAGTGCAAAGGGAAATGCAAAGTCCTGTATGACCTGGATTTGACTGTGTTTTGCTGGATGGCTTTGGATTAACAGGTAGGTGAGGATTTTCTGTCTCGACTTAGCTGCTCTATTGCGACCAATATACCATACCCCTCTCGAGCTCAGTTTTCATTCTCAAGCATGCCAAACTCATAGCCGTGCAGTACAGCTTACCTGGTTTTCATCTTTCCCAGTGCAAGAGCTTTATGCAAAGCCAATCAATATTTTCACCACAGAGGTGAGAAAAAAGCTTGTGTCTGTCGGTGTTCCTAACCACTTCAAGCGATTAACTCTTGAGGCTTTTGACCTCAAGTGAAGTATGTCTTCTCTGCTGGCTCCCTGTGACTTGAATTGGTGTCTCCCCCTCTCTGTCTCTCTCCCTCCTTTTTTTAAAATCTTGTGTACGCAAATCCCTTATGGAGTACAGATGTTGAAGAGCGTTCTGTGCCTTCACCAAGCAGACTGGGAAGTTTTCCTAGTCATTCCTATTAGATTTACATTGTTGTTCAATGGGAAGGAATGATAAGCTGCTGTTCGGTGTCAGAGCTTTCATGGCTCACTTCAGGGAGGAGGAGATTTTTAGAACTGGATAGTCTTTGTATTTTAGAGTCTGTTTTGGATAGGATGAGAAAATCCTGTCAATAGTTGTAATTCTGGACATAGATGACAAAAATGAGCAGAATTCTGAAAGACAAGTGCTTCTGCACGCAACGTTTATTTGAGCTATAGAATTTTTTCCCCTCGGGGGACAATGACTGGATGCTGTATGCTTTTAGAGGTTCAAAAAGGCATTGAACAAATTAATGAAAGAAAAATCCACTGAAGTCAAAAGTTGCCCACCTTGGATTAGAAAGTGCATGAATCAAAAGTTGGTGCATGCTAGTTGGAGCATGCTACACTCCTAGCATGCTTACACTTAAACTTCTCTATTTGCGGCCTCCTGATACTGCGCTCTGTGGACCCTTCGATCTGACCCATACCTCTGTCCTTGTGCTGTTCTGTGAAGTGAACTGGTCCCACTCAAAACCTGAGTCCTGGCTACTGCTTACAAGGGGACAACATGGCAGAAGGCGCTGCTACTTGGTCTTGAGCATTGATGCAGGGCCCCAGACCTCAGGTCTTGGGGAGAAGTTCTAAACACACTAGAGATTTCTCTGTGTGGATGCTGGGCACTTTCTGGGATTCAGGTGGAGTGTGTACATGGACTGTATCAACTGTGCCAAGTGTCAGCGTCTGGTTTTGTTAGGTCAATAAGGTGCAAGATTTTCAGATCATGTCAATTTATTGTAAATAGGAAGGTTCCCAATGTCTTTTAAAAGATGCTTTTATGGAGGCCGTAAGCTTAAATCTGAAAGGATAATTTCAGGCACCACCATTGAAAACATTGGCTGCTATAACTTCAGTTTTTCATAGAACGAACAGAAGAAGAATTGCAAGCAGAAAACATGTTTTATGTAAATACCAAAACATCTCAGTAGAGCCAGCACAACATAGGTAAAAATAACTTTCTGGTATTCTTCCAGATCTGCATTTGCATTTTGAATCAATCTGTACGCATTGGAAACAAAGTAAAATTAGAAGATTAGAAGTGTAAAGCAAGGTTTGAGGGGTTTAGTTCAGTTAACAATGTGTAGATACAATTCTTTCAAAGTGCAATCAACTCCTGTTATACTTTCAACGTGGTATTTGACTATACACAAACACAGACTGCTGCAATGACAATTTTATACCCTATTGTACAACTCCAATCAGCCCTGCTGTTTCAAAACAAGACAATTTGTCTTGCTGTAAATACAAAAGAATTACACAAATGTATCTTTCTGCTTTATTATCCTGGAAACCTCATAGATCATATGAAATGTTTGGTGTGTGGCAGTCCAAGGAGAGAAACAGAAAAAGAGATGGCATTTAATTTGGCTTCTTGCTATGTTTACCTCTATCTGATGTGGGATTAAGTTGTCACTTATGCAGCTTTAACAACGTTTTTATTTCTTTTGAAGTTTGTGAAATGCAGGTCGGATGAATTGCACTATGTTTCCTGAGTTTTCTCAGTGTTAGAAGTCATTAAAAGGAGTGCAGTAACTACTTGGGAGAGGAAATGCAAGAAAAATATTATACATCTCAGGAAACTAAAACTCCCCTTGCTGAATGTGACATAGAGAATATCACAAAAACATGTTTAAAAATCATGTTGACTGCTGAATGTGTTTGTTTGTTTGTTTGTTTGTTTCTATTGGCAATCCAAGAACTTTGGTCAAGAGCATGAAGTGCACAAAGAGTTATACCGGTGGCTATCAGCAGCTTAGCCTCAGCTCACAGAGCAAGTGCCAATTCACAGTGAAGATGCCTTAGCAGTGCACTTCAGGGAGGTTGAAGGTTAAGATGGAAGTACCATTGCAGAAGTGTTCAGGGTCAGGTATTTCTTTATGCACCAAGAAAGAAATGGCTTGAATGAGGAATAAAAGATGGAGTAAGAAGTGGCCGTTACAAACAGTTGAAGCTGTCTTTGTCTTTGATTGTTGCTTTGGTTCGATTTAGTGTTTTCTCAGGGTTTTTTTGACCTTATACTATATATGTATATAGTATATATGTATATGTATATATGTCTTTTCCTTGAAAACTTGCCTTCTAATTTCACTTTGGCCCAACATAGACTATACCTGTGTCACCAGGTGCTCAGGTGCTTGAGAGGCACATTCCATTTGGCCTCCCAAGAGGTTGAGATAGGGAGTTTCTCATTCCCTGTTGGTGCACAGAGCAGAGTGGAAGAGAATATTGAGCAAAGAGCAGTGGGTGCTCAAGCACATGTGCCTGTTGGCCACAGAAACAAAAAGCCCACCCCAAAGTAAAGCTAGGTGATCAGTAATCACAGTGGAATAGATCTGTCTTTTCTCAGCTGAAATGTTCATCTCTGAAAAGCGTGGCTCTATCCTGCACAGGGCACCTATACAAAAGTCCTGTTGGTTGTTGGCTTTTCTTTATACCAAGAAGAGTTTGTTTCCACACAACAGCTAATTTTTAAAAGTGTGTTATTCTGCAAAATTCCTGCTTGCACTCTCCTATTATTTGCATGTTGCACATAATTCAGTAGCATTTGCAATGTGTGCATAACTGTAATTATTTTTACTACTATAGAATTTCTATATCATAAATACTCATTTTCCTATCAGGCTTCAGAAGATGTATCTGTATTGCTAAAGAACAGCAATCTTTATACATACCATCAACACCAAAACAGAGATTCTTCTTTGCCCTGATAGCTTTTTGTATCAGTCCTGCCTGACTTGGGCTACGGATACTTCTTTGTTAGTAAGTTGAACAAGTAACTAGATGGTACTTTTACTCAACTTCTATGGTTCGGAAAATGTGTTTCGTCCAGCTTTTGAAACATTCTTACACAAAAGCAGAAGGACGGACAACTTAAAAATAAATAACCTTATGTCCTATAACCGACATAGGATTCTCTCGCGTTGTGGGCAGGATGTGTCAAAGCTTTACTCCCTTGACTGTGGCTGGCTGTCGTCTGCATATGAACTGCATTACTGGAATCCAAGTGAACTTCCAGCTATATTTTATGTTACATGAATAAATGAAGAACTGGAAAGTGTTACTTTGTGTTGGTTTATAGTGCTGTGAAAAATTACTGCCACTGGTTGCCTTAACCACATGCAGTAATCAGAAGGCAAAGCTGTGCAATATTAAGACACTGATTTCAATCAACAACAATTAAAGAAAAGAAAAAATCTTCAAGTTAAAGCTCTGAAAACAAGCCCTGGCCCTGCTTGCATGTATGTATATATAACCTAGTACCTATATAATTAAATATGGTAAAGTATAGCCTAAGTAGTGAAAAGTTGTGTGCTCCATTCATATCTTCATGCTTCTTCAACATTAAGATAATGATTTTATTCTGGGAGGGGAAAAATTCCTTTTACTGTAAGACTGATTATAAGCAGAACTGTAAAATAGCTTAAGAGATCTTAAAAGACTTCAGGTTACAGCGGTGACTTTGCTTAGTCTTTTGCCTGTCGCCCAAGAAGGCAGTTTCTGATTTTTGACTGATGGATGGGAATAACTAAATAACCTCTTACAAATGGAAAGAATTGCTCTTAAAACCTTACCTTTGAAAACTTGGGAAGGCTTACAGTTGCAGAATATCAAAATAAGTAGGGCATTCTTGTAGTATTTTTCCTAGAGCTGGATGAATTTGTGAAGAACACTGACTGTAGGCTTGCCTTATTTTTCTAGTGCTGTCAAGTCCATCAAGTGTGTGAGCTACTGAAAAAGGAGGAAACTAAAACAGAGTCAGGAAAAGAGAGGAAAGTAAACGTACAGAAGTGTTCTGAGCCCTACAAATTAGCAATAAAGAAATTATATCTGTGCTGTTTGATCCTTTTGTAAATCTGCTAATGTTTTTCTATTACTCTTCTTTTATTTGTTATATGACATTTCTAATATAAGGAAATATTATAATTTGGGGGGCTCTCACAGAAGCATTTACATATGCTAGGTCTAATTTTTCTTTCGCCTAATGCCCAAGCAAAATTGCGTAGCTGTAAGCAAAACCAACATGTAATTGTGTTAGTGTGTGTGTTTGTTATTTATTTATATTTATAATACCTCAAAGGCATAGTCATGATACAGTACCCCATTGCAAGAAGCGCTGGATAAATGCAGAGCAGAAATATTATCTATGCCCCTAAGAATTTGTGATCTAAATTTAAGACGAGAGAAGAAAATTTCAGGAGAACAAGAAAGAGAACAATACAGTATTGCTACAGTTACTATTACAGTACAGTATGTCAGTCAATACTCCAAATGGTAATATGATAAACAACGACCTTTGCACAAGAGCAGAGTACCATCTGCCTAGCTTTTTGAGGTTGGGGGCGATGGAGAACCATGGGAGGAGGTTTGAAGAGCAGTTTTGCATTAAATTGAAAGCATGTGGCAGGGCTTAGTGATCTCCTGAATAAACAGATCTTAAAAAAAAAGAAAAAAAGTTAAGAGTTAAGTCTGATGTACAAGTTGCAGGTCCAAGATACGTGTTGTGGTGGTGATCATAAGAAAGAAGAAAGGAGGCATGACATGCTTACTTAGTCATGTGGAACCTGCATTGGCAGCTGTAGGGTAGATAGGGACGCAAGTCAGGGGGTTGTTTTGTTGCTTAACTTTAGAGTTCAGCTCCATCTGAATGAGCTAGCTGTTGAGATTCCTGTTACAGATGATGCAGAGAAGCAGACACTTTGGGGCCACAACTCATCTGTCCTCTTTTAACAGCTGACTTGGGGGGAGGTGAATTGTGCCCTAAGAGGACATATTTCTCTGTTGATGAAAAGGCAAAAAATGACCAACTGAGTCTAACTGGCTGCATTGTAGACATCTACAGTGCAGATGTGTCTAGAGTGAGGTGGGATGAATCCCACCTGATGAGACAGGTGGGAAGCACAGGTTTTCTAGGAGAAAGAGAGATGGGGATCATGGCAGAGCCAGGTTGACCCATTTCTCTCCGTGGAAAGTAGGATTGAAAGGAAGAGAAAGGCCCAAATAATTTTTCATTTGGTATTTTTTCAAAGAAATCAGCAAGATTCTGTGTGGAGAGAGAATTAGAGAATTAGAGGCAGGAGATGCTTTGGGATTTTGAGGAGCAAATCCTGGACATCGAAAAGCTCTCTGGGACTGTCAGTGTGGGACTTCTTGAAGTTAAACTGAAGGTATTGTTTGAGTAGAGGATGGCTGAGCTAAAGGAAGAGTGGATGAATCTGTGATGGTGAATGTCACTAGGGATACTTTGCAGTGTGTACTAAAGGTGCCTTGTAGAGTAAAAGTAGGCACAGGGGAAGCAAATATTGGAATGATCCAGGCACGGGGACTGGTGGCATGGGCTACGTAAAGGGAACAAGAAGGAGGTGATTTGAAAGATGAACAGTTTCAGCAGCTTTATCAATGGAGAAGCATGAAGAAGACTTGAATTCTGCTAAAAAGTCATCAGACATGGAAATCACATGCAAGTTGGATGCCAGGACGTAAGTAGGGAAGGGTGGGGAGTAGCGCTGGTGGTGCCTGGAAAGGGAGAGCGTAGCTACAGAGGCTTCTGAGAGAGAAGCAGTGTCTGTGGTGAAGATAAATGGGCTTTTGTGAACGGAGAAGATAAACCACAGCTGCAGGTCAAATGAAGATCTCATGGTGATGGGAACAAGGAACTAAAACAGGTCAGGCAGGTGGAGGTTGAAGTCATTAGGAAGAGTGTGGGGCAGCTCATAAATGCTTCAGGCAGATAAAACATCTCATTGCTAAATTTTTATTGTGATTTCTGTTTTATAGTCATTAGTGATCACAGTCTTTGGATTGCAACAAGTTTCCAAGATTTATATAACTAATAATAACTCTTACACAGCTTTTTAGTTTGGAAGAACTTTAGGAACAACACAGATGAACCTCATTTTCTTTCTACGTCAAGATGAAATTAAAAATACGTTTTTCTGTAACTTGGTTTATTTTTGGTTACAATAACTGAAGCCAGTCAGGAAAGCTTACTTGTTCTGTTTCTCTCAGTTTTAATAGTGTTCCTTGATTGAGGTATTCCGCAGATAGATACATAAAACGAGAGAAAAATGATACATAACCAAATTTACAATTTTTTCCAGCATATCAAGTTCTCCTTAGTTTTCTTTACAATTTTTCTATATATTTTTCTATATATTTTTCTTCTATTATTGGTAGTAGGTGCTTTCCCGTGCAGAAGCCTTTAATTTTTAGTGGTAAAGGCCTGGAAGGGAGTTACATCCAGAATGAAAGCAAGGAAGATTGACAAGTACATACTGCATAATTAAAGTGAAGTATTTAATAATATAGCATTAACTACTGGGATTAGAGCTGAATCTTTTAAAATACATTAGGCAAACATGTCTGGTAACAAAAAGGCTTAAAGTTGGGCAGAGAGGTTTTCCTTCTGGAAGCCTTCAGGGACACCTGCCTCTCCCTCATTGCTTTGAGAAGTGCTTTTCTAGGCAGCTAAAATGAAGGTGCAAGTTTGGCAGTATGGATCCTGAGACATTTTTTGGCATCTCGAACTAGTTGAAGCTGAGAGTAACTTTCATTAAAACAAATTGTTGTCTCTATTGTATTAACTGCTACTACAGCTGGCTGCAAATTTTTCATTTTCTGTAGGTGATATTAATCACAGGATGCCTGTAATGTGCTGCTCCTTATCCTGAACAAATACAATTAAACTATATTAAAATTCCAGAAGGAATTCTTTAAATACATCTATTCCTTTGTGAATATTAATAATTTTTCCACTTAGGAGCAGATGTTCACTCTTCCTGTTTGAATTCCTTTTTCTAGCACAAGCTGTGTGACATTGAGGTGCAAGTCGCATAACGTACCACATGCGTTCCGCATGGGTTGAGCTATTCAGTGAGCTGTCACTCACACCCCTCAGGTTTTGTTTGATTCCTTGTCATATAGGACTAGGGTTATATAGGTTCATATAGTCATATATTGCTAGTGCCTGTGTCACTAACGCCAACGTTTTCGTGTTGGGAAGACTCATCGTGTGGCTTTGCTGAGTGTAAAAGGCGGCTTTTTAGAGTGGTGCATCCCATAATGCTTGAACTGAAAGTAAACAGCATAGAATCATAGAATCGTTAAGGTTGGAAGAGACCTCCAAGTCATCGAGTCCAACCGTCGACCCAACACCACCATGCCCACTAAACCATGTCCCTAAGCGCCTCATCTACACATCTTTTAAATACTTCCAGGGATGGTGACTCAACCACTTCCCTGGGCAGCCTGGTCCAATGTTTAACCACTCTTTCAGTCAAGAAATTTTTCCTCACATCCAATCTAAACCTCTTGCACTTTGTTAAGCCAACACTTTCCTGTTGGGAAAAGGCCACTCAGGGCCTGAAGGATATTGGGGTTGCTCTTTAGAGAAGCTCACTTGCACACTTACCCAAGATGACATGCAAAGATTTAAAACTTTAGGCTGCTGCTCAAGGAACCTTACTTCTCTTACCACAAACGTGGATTTGTCGTAATGTCTCCTACAGTGGAAAATAAGAGATTTGGTAGTTTCAGTGTTCTGTGCATGGAACAGTTGCATAACCTCGTAGTTATGGAGGTGTTTCTTTTCCATTATCCTAATAGAGGATGGCTGTAAACCTCCTTGGAAAATGAAGTGCAGCTATGAAGATTTTCATAGTAGTTGTGAAAAAAAATTTCAGCATGTAATCGGACTGATGGGCAAATGATATTATTTACATTTTTAAAAACTACAGTCAAGGAATATTGCCTGGGTGAGAAAAAACACAAAACCCTTTCAAATAATGTATAAAGCCAAAAGGGAAGCTGCAGTGTATTCATGGCCTATGGGTTAGTAAAAATGTGATCATTCAGGCTCTTCTTTTAAAAGTTTTTTTGCAATCAAACACAAAGCAGAACACACCTGGCACACAGCAGAAACATTTAAGATTATTTGCTTTAAATATAAAGAGAAAACTCTCTATAAAGAGAAAACTGCATTTAGCAGTTTAAAATGATAGCTTGATAACAAATGGTTTCCTCATGCGAAGTGATGAGAAAGGTGGAGAAAAGCTAAATCCACCAAAATCTATCAATTCTCAGTCTTCTTAAGGAAAGTATATGGAAATGGCTTTGATAACGTATTTTATAGCCACAGAAAAAGGACAGACAAACTGGCAGTTCTTGAATGGTTGGCTTCAATCCCCTGCAATATGTTGATGGCTTGCATTCAGGAGGGGTGATGATAAAAGTCCAAATCTCATGAGCAGCCACACTGCTTTCCCCAGACCTTTTCTCAGTGTTAAATCGGGCTTCACTCCCCTCCTTCTCAATGAGCATTGAATAGGAAGATGATGTGGATGGTACCGTTGTCACCTGGATATTTCATCGCTGCTGGAACAACAGCCTGGGCAAAATCTCTGACTCAGATGTGAGCATGATAAAAGGAGATAATGGATGCATGAAGGAGAAATATTTTCAAGAATTAGCTAATACGCTGTTCTCACCCTTTGTGGCCAATTAGTGCTCTACATATGCCTTATATACGGAAGACTGAATAACTACTCAGTGTTATTTTTGCAAATGTGAAGATGAAAAGGGGGACAAGTGAGTGAAAACTCTGCATGAGAACAGTGGTAGCAACATATGGAGCTTAAAAGCGTGTCTTATGAAAAATGTGCTCTAATTCTCTATATTTATGTGATGTAAATGGTATTACAATGAAGTAGCTGCTGCTGCTCTCCAGCTCTGCTATGCCATGTGGGAAGTGCAGCTCCTTCCCCGCTGGCAGCGCCAGCAGTGTCCACCAGCAGAAGCTGGAGTGAAGGGGGATGGCGGGGATGAAGGCCATAACTGCCAGCTGAACGCTTTATCTGAAAGTTGTATCCTGGCTCAACTAATTATAACTTTCCTTTCCTTCTCTGTTCACCTTCGGGCAATAATCATTAGGGCTGTATGAGTGTGTTTATATTTACTGAGAAACAGCAAATTTGCTGAACAGTGTGATTTAAAGTCTCAGAAGCATTTGAATGCATCGAATAATTGTGGCTGGAAAAAATCCAAGGCTTAATTGGAAGTTTTCTCTTTGTTAATCCCATAACTAATTTGGTGATTAGGGCATTCACCCTTGATGCGGGAGAACTTTATTCAGTTCCTCTCTCTACCTCAGGGGCACACAAACGCAAACTTTCCAAATCTGAAGTACAGCTAAGCACCAGATCTCATCCTTCGCCTTTCCTACCAACATGCTTTCACTTTGGATAAAAGAACAGTCACTGGGACAAGGACTAGGACCCAGATACCTGCAATCTAATCCTAAATAAGAGAGTATTTTAATTCTTGCTGTCTGTTTCATTTGCTGGTAAAGCTTTTTGTGCAAAAGGGAACAGCTCCAACAAAATATTAAGGATGCTATTTTAGGCTCTCATGTCATATTCTGCTCCAGGAGAGTTACTAAGAAGGGAGACTTTGGCAGAAATTCCTGCTCTGAACTAGTTGGAAAAGGGATTTCAGTCCAATTCTTTTGCCTTTAAACAAATTCACGTTGTTGACAATATTTTGACGTGGATAAGGTTCAGAGACATATTCAGCTACTTTCTAGAAGAGTGAAAGGGGCAGTTTGGAGGCTGTCCTGACGCAAATACCTCTGACCTACTTAGTAATTCCTAGCTGGTTCCTTCACGATTCTGTTTAGCTGTTAAAGCTGGGTTAATTAATTTGGGGTGGGGGAGAATAAATGACTGAGAGAAGGTAGGCATTGAATACTTAAAGACTTCCCTGCATCACCCATTATGTGCTCTCTTTTCCTGTTGCAGAAATAAACTCTATTTCCCTGTTTCCCTGTCTATTTCTTCTAACTATTAACCTTTTTTGTTGCCTCACGTCTAATATAAACTATAACTTGTCCTGTGTCATAACCTTTATAGTGTTGCTCCCACATGCTGGTGCTGCTCCTTAAATAGGTGTCCTTATTTAAGCTTTCTGTATAGTTTTTTATTTTTATTCTGAGGTCACTGAAGAGCTCTAAATGCAGTCATATTGTTTTATCACTGTTCTCCGTACCCTTCTTCTGCAATAGCATAGTTTGTTGCTCTTAGTATTTAATAAGACTCTCGGCTCTCCAGAACACTTCCATCCTTTATGCTTCTCTCCCAGGAGACCCTTTCAACCTATTCCCTGGGTACGTTGAATTCCACTTTTCGAGACGGTTGCCCTTCTCTTCTGTTCTCACTGATTCCTTTCCATAAAATAGCAGGTTCTTTTGCTTTATTCTCAGCTTCACTGAGCCTACTTCCACTTAGTTTTCCCAATTATTTCCCATTAATATCTATCAAATCTAAAATATTTGCTTCTCTGATAGCTTCCTTCATCTTTAGGAACAGTCTCCTGCGGTACATCACAAAGCTTGGATTGTCCCCTAAGCATTTCCACTGATTGTAGAATTCAATCCCTTGCCTTCTCCTGAAATGGTAGCTCCCCACCATGACTTTAGCCATGTTCTTCATGGCCTTTATCTTCAACCAAGTCAAAACTCTGCCTTCCTTTCAGCTTCCAGAAGCTGAAAGTGAGAACGTGCTTTTTTTTTTTTTTTTTACAAAGAAGGCAACATCCCCTTTTTTTTTACAAGTCTGAAACAGAGACTGCTGTACACTTGGGCTTTTTACTTCACTTTTATGTTTGCTTTTTGTGCATAGAAGGGTTGTGCTGTTGGACTGTTGAACTAATTCTTCATTTGGAATAGGTAAGGATTTTAGCCAAAGAAATGCTTAATTATTAAACATTGTATTTTCTTACAGTTTCCAGAATAGTAGTTTATTAAAAGATTCAATTTTAGTTTGGATTTCATGTGAGCTGTTAGTAATTACACTCAGTTTAAGAGCAATGAAATGTTAATTAAAAATCTGAATTGTAGGAGAAATTAGGAGAAACTGGCTAATTAAACAATATGATCATTTGTAATGGTTCCAGTTGCCCAGTAATGTAATTTAGAAAATAAGTTGTTTGAGAACTATTTTAAGTAATTATGGGAGATAATTATGTGTTGGTGTTTGCTTTGCAAAATATGCACCACATAGTGAAATATCTTTGAAATCGCTGCACCTAAAACATGTATGAATGGAAAGAACTGTTTGGGGCTTACAAATGTGTTTGGTGTGGCTATCCAATTATAAGTAAAACATTACGTCTTTCCCCTGAATGAAATTGCCTTCTCCAAGTCCTGCCTTCATCCTTGATCCATCTTACAAGCCATTCTTCCAAAAGACAGAGTGAGCTCTTCCCCGGGACAAGACAGGCAGTAGAAAGATACTGTAGGTAATGTGACTGTCTTCAAACTGCCCTCATGTTTCTTTGCGTCCTGAAATGGTGCTGTACAGGGGAGACAAGGTGCCTGGAAATCTCAACCATGAATTATTCTGCCAAAATAATTTCAGTTATACATACATTCTGGGGAAGGTAACAACTCTGAAAATAGGTGAAGACACTATTCTACAAACACTTCTACCAAAACAGTATCTCATACTATGAGTAAAACCATAGACTAAGCACTTCATCCAGTGGTGGATCCTTTTCTGAGCGGTTGAGTGCTGAGCAGTCTTTTAGATCTGGCTTGCTGCATGTAGGAACCTGCCCCATTCTGGAAATCCCAACCCTTTTACAGGTTTGATGAAATGCTCCTGAATGCTTCTTGAAAATACAGAAACCACTTCACTGTGTAGAAGCTAGTAGTGTTTTCTTCTGATACCGAGCCAACAGCAGGTGTACAAGTTAACACAGAAGACATCGGATCTGTGCTAGCATGAATTAGTTTGAAGAGAGGTAATGCAAATGCCACATTAATTCTGTTCTCCCCTAAAGAATATAATCTGTGATGACTGATAGAAGTGTTTTGAAAAGAGCATTCCAGATAACAAAGCGCTGAAGCATACTGATGAGAAGGTATTTCACCTTCTCCTTATTACTATAAAATCTGTGAATGCTTCCATCTTACAATGTTATGCAACACACTTTGTTACTTTAGCAGATATTTTCTTTTTAAGCAAAAGTAAAATTGTCTGTACTTTTGGATAAATTTTTAATGAGGAATCTCAGTATTTCTCCTCATTTTGCTGCTTGTTTATGACGAGATTGATGTACCAAAGATGAGGAATCTACCCTTTCCAGTCCTATTCTTCCAAGAGTATGATCATCCTTGGGGTTCTCTGGACTACGAGGCGTTCCTTCTGCAGTTCTGGTCCTCATTATTTGCGTTGCTTATGCTTTTTATTGGAGAGTAGGGCGTTCACCCTGTTTTAGCTTCGATCATATCTTCTAAAGCTGGGAGTTGCTTGAGAGAGAACAGGATTGCTGTTTGCTGCTGCATCCTAATTAAAAATGAAAATAACATTTCTAGACAACAGTCAAAAAGTGTGAAATCTGAGACGCTTCCTAGTCAAAAAGGACGGGATCAAAGAATGCAGTACTCAAGGGCTTTTGATTAAATGGTATTTCATGAGAGAGACACAGGAATGGATTCATTGGTATTTACTTCTACTACTGGCATTGGAAAACAGGTGTCAAACTGTCCATACCCCTACCAGGACAAATTCTTTTGGGACTTTTCTGCCCCCTGTTCTCTCTTTGCCAGAATCCCTCCTGCCCCATGCACGGGTGTGACTGCCTGCCAGGATTTAGTCCTTTAAGATTTAAATCAAAGCTGTGTTTTTGCATTATGTGAGTTAAGTCAATCTCTTTGAAATTTGTGACGCTAATTTGCTCTGGACTCTGACTTGATAGCAGATGCTAACTTCCTGCCCAGAACAAATTTTACAGCTCAATTCCTTTTCCCTAGCTATTGGAAAGTGGGTGAGCAAAGGGTCAGAGTTGATTAAATTTATAGGCAGTCCTTCTGTACTGCATGTTTTGTTTTGTTTTGGTCTTTGTTTTCAATTTAAGGCAGACGCACTCAAGATGCAAGATATAGAGCTATGCTTCTTTTACATAAGGCATGTTTTATTAATTTAAAATAAATAAAACAATGTAATGATCAGAAGCCCTGATTAGGTAAGGATTCATGCTAATAGGAGGAAACAGGATTTTTGCATCTTGCATGCTTCTCTCCCCCAAGGTACAGTAGAGAATGTTTCTCTCCTGCAAGCATCACGTTTTGTGCAATCATTTGATATTAATTTAGGCTTAGGGAAGGTGGCAGGTTGTCATTACCAACCTCCAGTTTTTCTTCAGACAAAGCAGCAAATGGGACAAAGTGTCGTTTGGGTGAGAACTCCAACCACCGTCAGTTCTTTAGTCTCTTCCAAGAGGCTACCATATTCTATGGTACTTTTTATAATGTGGTTACTGGTCTGGGGAACTGAACAGCAACCCTCAAATATGTCAGTAGGGTCACAATACTTTCAGGTACAGAAAATAACAGCTAATTGCAGCTGGAAACTTTTTGGATCATCCTGGTGTGCTTAGTTGGATGGGTGTAATTCAGTCTTGTTCAAATGACTGTAATTACTCTGTCTGAGTTAATGAAGCAGCTATTACACTTCATTAAGCAGAGATTTATAATTTTGGCATTAGTGATACTTGGGAAACTTAAGAAGAGGTGTTCAATGAATTAAGGAAATTTTTTTATAAAAATGAAGTCTTTATACGTAAATGCTGCTGCATAGAGGAAGGGACAGGGTAGCAAAATTACGGACTCCATTACCAAAAAAAAAGGTTAGGGTCGGATATTAGGAATATCTTTTAATGGTGAGGGTAATGAAATGCTGGAATGTACTAGGAGACGCCACAATTTCCAAAGGCAATGCCGAAGGTTTTTAAGAATATCTGTCAGGAAGGCATGTGTGTATAGTCATGAATAGGTGGCCTTTTGAGTTACTCATTGATTTTATTCACTACACTTTGTATATACAGGTAGTTCAGGGCTACATAGGCAGTTTGAAGCCATAGATTCCAGATCATTTCTGCTCTTGTGGCAATTCAGCTGAGGCCTGGATCATGAGCTGTTTATGATGCAGCTCCTGTGATTTATAGATGACCATGAATGAGGATGAGATTAGACTCCTAAACCCTGCTGTGTTAAGACTTCGATACCTAGAGTTTGAGCCCAGACAGACACCCAATCCAATGACTTCCCAGCGCTGCCTAATTGCATTTTTGAACTCATTCTCTAAGGTCTCTACATATTTAAGTCCAGTGGCCTGGGAAGGTTCAGGCCATGTAGGTGTTATCTGATGAATTTAGGAAAGTGTGTACGACAGACAGACGCCCAATCCAATGACTTTCCAGGGCTGCCTAATTGCATTTTTGAACTCATTACTTATTCTCTAAGGTCTCTACATATTTAAGTCCAGTGGCCTGGGAAGGTTCAGGCCCTGTAGGTGTTACCTGATGAATTTAGGAAATTGTGTACGAATCTTCAAGAGATGCCCAGAAAACATGATATGGGTGGGTCTGAAATGGATTTTAATGGTAGGCATTTTTACATTATTGTTCACGGTTAGAGCTGTCAGCCAGGGGGCCACGGACGCAGGTTCTGGTCGCTGATCAACCTGGAGAAGAATGGCTTAACCTCCTGATAAGAGAATTGTCCTGACTATTAGGTCTTGAGCTGTCCTCAGCAAGAGCTTTCACCTTCTGTGCTATGGAAGCTGGGCCCAGAAAGAATGCAGTTAAGAAGAATGCTGGTTTAATGGGTGAGGAGGATGCCGAACTGATCTTCTCAGCTCAGGGATCCCAAGAATATGGATGTAAATTACACCATTACTGATAAAAGCTAAATCCAGTCTTGGATCTGAGTGACCGAAGGTGCCTCACATTTCCAGTTGGTACCCTATTCTCTCACGGAAGGAAATAGATGCACAATTTGAACAGGCTTAGGCTCCCTCTGGAAGTGCACAAGTTCTTGTGACTTAATAGAGGCAAGAAGATACTCCAGTTACGTGGACTTTCAGCAGAACGTACTTGCCCCAGAGAAGAAATGTAAATAGTTGTGGTGGGCAGACAGGATGCTCCCTGCTGCCCTGCTCTGGTCCACAGGAGTAAGTTAGGCACGTAACTATTGTGAGGTGGATTCAGCACTTCTGTTTCTTAAAAGAATATTGATACTTGCTTTTCTAAAGCTGGAAGGCAGTGGATGTAAAAACTGATGTAAAAATATGAATTAAATGTATTTCCAGTATGTGCAGAAAGTTCAGGTCTTCAGGCAAGTGCTGATGATCACTAGGAGTGACAGCTTCATGCTAGTAAGAGACAAAAAGCAAACTCTTATGTACCAACTGTATGTATAAAAAAATTAAGGAGTGTTGCCTACTTGGTCTTCAGTTGGCCAACTTGAAAACAAGCTAGGTGAAGAATATTTGCCTTCCGTAGGCCATGTCCTTTCAGGCTGGAGGTAGACACCAGAGAGACAGCGGCCTGTCATGTGGGAAGTGGTTGGGTGGCAGTGGAGAATGATGCATCAGGGACCTGGAAATGTTGTGTACCTTCTGTTCCCAAATATCTCTCAGTGCCACCTGGTTTCCATTTGCAGTCCTTGCTCCAGTGAGGCTTATAACCTGAAATGTTACCGAGAACCACTAACTTTCTCAAAATCTCCTGACCACTTGTAGTTGGGCCCCTCACTGCTACTTGGGGAAATGTGTTTGCAGATCCATAGGAAAAAGCACAGTTAGGCAGTGTGGCAGTAGGATAAATTTTTAACCAAAACAGCTCCTATTAAGAATATTTTTATTCAGTTCTGTAAGGGATAGTGTCTTTGAATCTCAGTTAAAGTTTAAGGCCTCGGTCAGGCATGCGCTATAAAGCGATGTACAAACTGGCTCAGGTTCAGACAATTTTGACTAGGCAACAGATGAGTAAAAGGACAGAATGTAGAGAGGCATAGATGCTAAAAACAGAAGTCAGTTTTTGTAAATTAAAAGTCAAAGTAGTCGTATTTAGTAATGCATGTGCATCAGAACAGAAGACTTGCTGTCAAGGAAGGAACTGAAGGAGAACAGGAGCTGGTAATTTCCATGATGAGTTCTTCCCAAGCCTAAGAAGAATGGAGGAAAGTAAGGAGAAGGCTTAAAAAATAATTTAAAAAATGGGTAGCCAAAGCTGCTGGTAGTAGGAAGAAAGTGAGAGCTCACAGTAAGAAGACAAATTAGATTTTTTTTTCATTTTTTTTTAGCAAACAAAAAATCCTTTTACCATTTTTACAATTTTTTTGGCTCTCCTGTGAATATTTATAACAGCAAAAGATGAACTGACAAACTACATAAAGAAATAGTAAAATTAGCTGTCTTTTTCATACCTTGTTTCAGTCATTGTCATGTAACATTTTAGTTGTAACAATGTCTAATATTGTCACACAGCTTTATGATTTTTTCAGGTTGACTGAGCCCATTGGGCATTGAAATTCTGTAAGCAGATCTCTGCTATTATTAAATTTGGCTATTACATATGTGCATCTAAACAATGACAATATGAACCTGTATTAAATTTGGGTTGAGTCATGCATAATTCCTCAGAACTTTGTATGGAAGTGCCGTACCCTTTTCTCTTCTCTCTCCCTAAACAAGGCGCTGCAGCACCTGTAGTTCTTTGGCATAAATCAGTAAATCAGAGCAACTCCGGCTGTCGTACCTCAGGGTGAAAAATTAAGACTCATTTGAATGCCACATCTGGAATTGGATTGTGTACAAGTTATACTAATGAAACTGAGGTTTTCTTAGTATGCTTTATTTAAGTATGAAGGTGCTTCTAGAAAGTGTGCTGTACATGGCAGTATAACATACTGTAAATATTACACAGATCTATTTGGCATTCATTTTTAGGGAGCAAGGTGGAATTCAGTAGCATTCAGGGCGATGCCTCAAAGTGTGGGAAACACAAGGATTTAGTTTTCTCCAAATTTATGGATGATGCTGGCCTCCTTTGTGAGGTGAGTAAGACCTGCTCTAAGTATTAAGATAACTTTATAATCAATATACCCATTTGGTTTAGTAGAAAAAAACCCTAATGAGGTTGGTCTGTATTATTCCTACTAGGGTCCAATTACCTAATTGTTCTTTGGCCAGGACAGACTTTCACCCCGGCTGGTACTAAAAACTGGTGTTGATCACAATACTTGTGGCAAAATCTCTGAACTCTTCTTTAGTTCAAAGCAACGGCTCAGTGGGATGCTGCACAGGACTTTGGGGAACCATTTTTATTGAAAATGAGAATGAATGGAGGAGAAGGCAATCGAACTATTTAGAGTTGGAATGCTGCGTGGACTAGTAGCAGTGCTGCTCTAATGGTGTGGGATGCATTCTGAGTGCTTTTCATGTTCGATCGAGGCACTAGCAGCAAAATGTTGGGCTAAATATCAGCTCTTTTCTGGAGTGCCTTCTTCTCTTCAGTTTGGGCCAGTCACTGTAACTGTGACCTGTGTGTACTTGCATGAAGCCTCTGGAAACCATTTCAGGTTCCTCAGGGACCACCCCAAACCTGGATGATGCAGCCTTTTGATTGCAAAGCTTTGTTCAGATAATATCAACATTGTTTGGGAAAGTCCTGCTATGATGCATGTAACCACTACAGACAAAACTGTATAGAAACTTCTTCAGAAGGTGCTTTTCATAATGTTCAGAAAGGATCAAAACCAAAGTCATTGCAAAACAGAACTGAGCAGTGCAGGAAATAGCACAGAAATTAAAAGGGTGAGCTGGCTTGAAAAGAAAAGATTTAAAGTCTTTAATGATAGCTTAATGTAATGACAGTAGTGATAAAATAAGCAAGTATGTTTTAAGTGGTTTGTTTTAATCTTCTTTTGTATTTGTTTCCAGAAGAAAGACCACAGAACAGGAAAAACTGTAAGCACTCATATCTAGTTTTTTCTAATTGAAACAATCTTTCACACTCAATTTTGAGTCCTCTCTTTGCAAAACCAGAATACTGTTTCTGCAGAACATCTATTCAGCCAGTTTAATTGTTAGCAAGCTCAAATCAAATCATTCTGTTTAATTTTTATTATGCAGAAAACGTTGTTTGATATATTTTGTATTTGCTCATTATTTCACTCACGATTTGTGCCCTTCCCGTTTGGATGGAAATGGGTGCTTAAAAAAAAAAGCTAGAATTTTAAATCAGATTTTTATTGATTGCGTTTATTTTATCTTTATTACTGTAGTTCTGCCAATATCTATTTTTCACTTCGAAGCAACAGATTTACTCAATTTCAGTACTGTTTCTAGTCACTGTTGGACTGAGTTTTCTGGCTATCTAAGCAGCTGTCAATGTAGAGGTTTCAACAGTGCATCCCAGCAGGTAAAGTTTTGGGGTTATGCTTGCAGCCGTTCAAAGGAGACAATGTTCTGTAAATCTCATGTCTTCGGTAGCCTTGTTGTTGTTACAGTTACCAGGAGGGCTAATAAAACTGGTTGGCAGGCAGAACTCAGCCTCTTCTAGCTGTAGCCTGCGAGAGCCTTCGCATCCTACGTTTTTCTCTCTCCTCTTGGGCATGCCCTGACATGAAGCACCAAACAAACCAAGGACTGTAATGGCTTTACAGCTCAGAGCCTGTGGAGGTGCGTCTGAAAGGTGTATCAGCTGCCTGCCTGTACTGTTGCGCACCCATGAATACCTCTGCGTGTCCTTCAGCTTTTGTATTTACTAGGTCTTTCTTCTTACATTGTAATTTGTATTCATGGGTTGGGAGAGGAGAACAAGCTTTTCAGCTTTTTCAATTCGGAGTTGGTGTCTTAACTTTTGATGAACTTGCGCAATCAAAGAAAATATGCTCTTGACACCTGCTGGTTGTGCTGAAACCAAAAGTAATTAAGGAAAAAGCTCCAAATAAAAACTAGAAAATTGTAAATAACAGCTTTTCTCCATTCTAAACACTAAGTTAATTTAGCAGCTTAAAGCATTGTAAGATACAGTGATATCTATGAGACTATATTGAACCCCCAAATTTTGGATTTCTCATAACTATTTTTTAAATCAGTGTTATATGATTTATTAATTTGTACATGATTCAGCAACATATGTTAACTTTTAAAACACATTTGTGTTATTTTAATGGGGGCTTTAAACTTGAGTAGTTTGTCAAAATTACCCATTTATTTGTCAACAACTATATTTTAAAGAGAGAAGATATTTTTCTATGAGTTTTTTGAGGTCATACATTTTTGTCCATCCTGACATCAAGATGATTTGTGGAGTGACTATTATGCTTTGGGCACTTTTACAGCACTTTTCAGTTTATGGGCTGTGCAATGTTTGTTTTGTGACTTTAAACAGCATTATGATTTCTGTAAGCATTTTGTCTTCGTGAATATAGTATAAGCCTATAAAGTGATTACAGGAAGAAAATGCTATGTTATTGCAATGGAAAAGCAGCTGTCTCTGATAGATGGCTTACTAAAACATATTAGGTTGATTTTGGAATGAGTTAGTGTCTTCATTGAGCACTCCTTTCCATGCACATTAGGCATTCAAGTTGGGTTTTTTTATTTACTTAAAATCTTCTTTTAGTTGTGTGTGTTATAGTAGATGTTGAAAGAAAGTTAACTTGATGTGTTCTGCAGTTCCCTTTGTTTTTTGAAGAGGTTTTTTTTCAATAGCTCTGATTTATGATCTGTGACCTGCTTTGTTAGATGCTCAGAGTTGCTTTGAATGCATACTTAAGTTTAACAGTTGTGATCCTCAAGGTCTTCAAGCATTTGGTCTTCTGTTAATTTACCTGCAGGGGACTATTAACTTGTCTTATTAGCTTGAGGTCATTATTTTCTGTCTGAATGAAGTGAAACCCAATTAGTATTCTTAAGTGTTTCAAATGTTAATTTGGAGAAAAGGGAAGGAAAGGGAAAGGCAAAAAGAAGAAAAGAGAACAAAGACATGGAAGGATTTGACCTTCAAAATACAAAGCTGCAGTTCCATTTCTAGTTACAGTGATGCAAAGCTACCATAAAAAGTTTTCTCTTCCAGGGTTGATTTAGATGCACTTACTGCTGACTTCAACTGAGACGAGAACCTGTCAACAGATGCCTGTTTTCCAAGGGGGTGTCTGTGCTTCTTGTAGCAATGGCAGTCAGCGCTGTATTTTTGATTGGTTTCAGGAAAGTCAGGAAAAAACCATCCAAATCCTGCACATGCATGGATGGTGCCATGTGCATTTCCAGGTCCCCAGAATAGCATCCATACCTGTGATCTTGGTGCCTGACTTCTGTTTACAGCATGAAGAAGAAATCTTGCACGCAGATCTGCTACACGCAAAACAGATCCACGGTGCACAGCAACGCCCTAAATTAAGAAATGTTAAGTGCCGTGGTTCAGGCTGTATCTTGAATTCTGACCCTTTCCAGGCTTAATTGCCAGCTTTGAGCCATCGAAAGATCCTCGAGGATTCTCTCCGGGAGTCTTATACAGGGGCTGTTCTCTGGAAACAGATAAATGGCGCAATCTTGGTTTCAGTCTAAGGATGTCCAAACTGATGGGGAATTGGCTTGTTTGGGTTTAGGGGCTCTTTGTTCCCCCTCCTTTCTTTGGTTATGAAATGAAGTGTTTCAAAATAACACCGTATTAAAGGTTGAGCACAAATGAGTGAACAGTCATAACTCTGAAAACCAGTGGTCAGGTTACTCGCCCAAACAAAATTCTGGGGTACAATGCCAAGTATCAAACAGGGTGTTTTGTGTTAACAGCATAAAATATGAAGACATGGGTGTTTTGAGGACCTGACTCAGGCATAGGTAGCTGACCTACTCAGAAGTCCTGCTATAGATGCCTAAATCCTTTTATGAGGCTGGTGTCAGGGAGCACAACCAAGAATCTGGGCGGCAGAGCAGGGGAGGGCACTGGTGCAGTTTGGGTGTGAGGGCACGGATGGGTATGCGCCTGGAGGGAGGGCACACCTCACTCTGTGTACATTACTCCTTTCCATGTTTTTCAGCATTAAATGTTTGGAGACCATATTGACAGATATAGGTCAAGTTGCTAGTTATGTAGATTTGTAACACCTAAATAATTTTTACTTTTAGCCTGGGAAATGAAGCTGAGTTGATGGTACAGTCTGTTTTAGGAAGCACAGTATCAAAAGTTTTGTCTCAGTCTATTTTATCAGCTACTGTATTCCTTAGCCTTGTCGTCTTGCTATTTCTGTAGCAATTGCATATCTATGGATATTTACAAACACAGAAACAGTCTCCCGCTACCAGATTCCTCTATGTTAGTTATGGCTGGAGTTTCAAGGTGTCTTGACCAGCAATATTTTAGCTAATTCAAATATCAAATGGGGAACTGTAAATAAAAGTGAAATTAGTTGGATCCAGTGTGAAGGTAACAGTTGATTTTAGATTATGGTTCTAGCAGATTATCCACAAAAGGCTGATTCTGTTCCATAGCATGTGGAATTTCATGTGGAATCGTGTTCCTTGGATAAAGAGTGTATTGCCAGTTTCTCACCATACGAATTTAGTCGGGTAAGAGTTTTAACAATACCCTTACTGCACACATTTAAATATTTTGTGTTTAGTTTTTAATGTCTTGTGTTTATTCAATTTTGTAGGAAAGAAAAAATGCGAGCTGATGTTATTTTCTGTGCAACAAAGGGGGAATGGTGTTAAATGTCTTTATTTCTATGTAAGCTGCCTTCAAGAGATTGGTCTCAAAATGTTGGATCTGATTTTCATTACTAACTCAACTCAACTGTTTCCACCTCTTCTGACAATGGAAAGTTTCTGATCAAGTAGGAGTGATTTAAGGCAACATTCGGCATCCTGATGTTAGAGAATCAGTTGATCGTGCGTAATTAGTCAGACTCAGGAGTGCATCAGCAACACTTCAATGAACACTGTTTATTCCTGTCATCAGCTGTGACTTCCATGTTCAAAACTGATGCATGATTCCGAGGCAGAAGTGCTTATCTGGAGAACTGAGTAACAAATGGGATATGTAACTTCCCATTTTAAGGTTACTGATTTGAATCCAGCCTTAATAATGAATAATGTTGTAAAGTTCTCTAAATATCAAATGGGAAACTGTGAATGAGAGTGAAGTTAGTTGGATCCAGAGTGAAAAAGTATATTCCCCAACTACTCAGCAGACACAGTAATTGCTAGAAGATTTCGTTGTACTCTGTTTTGTTTAAAACTTTAGGGCCAAGGTTGAAAAGATCCTAATAGTAATTTTCTTGGGGTAAGTCTAATTACTTCATTTTCTTGTTTTCTAAACTTACATGAAACTACTCAGCAAAAGCTTAATTTCTGTATTAGTATGGGTATGGTGCCAGGCTGAGACCCTGTAAGGAAAAAAAGAGAGTGTATGTTGTTTCTGGAGAACTAGAAAAAAGCATGATGTGGAAATAGAACAAAGTGTCTCCATGGGCTGAGGGGACAGAGAAAGCTTTGGTATTTCTTGAAGTAATGCCACAGATATTGTTTCATCTTGCACCCTCTGTGCATTTACAACCGTGACCATTGAGATACTGGCTGTGCGAAATTTTCCAATTCTGGAAATTGCTTTTTCACAGAGTGCCTTGGTCTGTGTGAATTGCCTGCCAGTTCTTCCACATGTACTAGCAGATGAGGTCTACTGACAAGATGTTAAGCTTAATGATGTTAACAATGACTAAGCAGCAGGCACGTTAGGAGGATATGCAAAGAAGGGGGTTGGGAGCAGCGTAAGTATCTAGTTGCAGAACAAGAGAACCGGTGTCTGGGAATATGAGTGCTCAAGACTTGCAGAGAATGCTCAGAAGATTTGAGCAAGAGAGAATAAAACAGGAGCGTGTTTTCCTTAGGCAGGGCTGGTGAGAAGGGGTAAGGAGGAATCCTGTTCAACCAAGGGACAAGCCAAGGCCAGAGTGCTGTCCTAGCCAGAAGATGGGAGCAATCTCCACCATGACTTGGAGACACAGGATGCCCCATCCTTGGAAACATTCAAGATCTGTCAGTAAAATGCTCTGAAGCAGTAAGGGAAGTGTGAGAATGACGTATGTTTCAGCATCCTTCACTAGGTCTGTGCGTGTAATGAACTCTATAGGGCACTGTGGGCATTATACTGTCAATGAAGAGAGGCAAAGATGTCCACATTCAAGGAGAAAAGCGTGCTTATCAGAATTGTTGGGTAGAGGGCAAAGGAGGGCAGAACAAGTCCTGAAGATGCAGATTGGATAAGGTATGGGTTCATTTTTTGCAAAGTAATCATAGGATGGGAGCCTGCTCCCAACAGATACACCAGAGGAGCCATGGTAAGACCAAATCTTGGGGCTTATCCAGACCAAGGAAATCTCTTGAGCCCACTGGCGCAGCGAACCACTACATGGATACATTCAGGTGAAGTGCCTCTATCAAGGCCACATACATGACTGTGACATCCAACGAACTGTATCTCTGCATGCTGGAAATGAAATATCTGTTGTTATCCTGCCTTTGTTTGGTCTCTCCAATCTGTTGCAAGGTTTTCTCCTGAAGTAAACATTCAGAATAAAGGGAAGGTAACTTCTGAACCCCTTTCCCAGTAGAAACTGTTTCACATGTGTCACAGTAGAGTCACTGAAAAGGGGAAAAAGATGCAGTGCAAAGATAAAAATGGAAGTAAAGGCCTTAAAAAGAGAATTAATGAAAGACTGTATTTAACTTAGCACTTGACCATACAGTGCTGCTTCCTTCTTTTATTATCTGAGATCAGTTCCGTACACATTCATTGTTATTTTGCTCCTTCTTTGTGCATTGAATACCTCACTGTATTCAAATGGATCTATAAATGGACATTGAACCATTTAGCTGAGAGGAG